>NC_057766.1:43813564-44129580 GCF_010389155.1 Erigeron canadensis
AGATCTACTTGATATGACCTGACCTGTAATGGTCTTCAGGTTTAGCTGGCCGTTTTGACCCAAGCCCATTGTGACCCGTTACTTGTCTGACCTCCATTTTGCCACCTCTACTCCTTTGTGGTGCATGCATTTTCGCTTCATCTCTTCAGATTCTTTGTGGATGATGTAGACGAAGCAAAATGTGTTGGGAATGCAGTAGTTAGAGATTAGAAGCCTATTTACTTATAAATGGATCGATCCGGGCTATGTTTTATATAATAAAACGTAATTAAGAAAAAAACGAGTTGAATGGGTTGAAGAGAGTGTAGCATAAAGCCACTTAATTTTTATTGTTGAAGAAGTTGCTCTATTATTGAGATGATCATATCCCATGCCTGTTTTGTACACATTCCAGAGTGTAGATTATCATATCCCAGTATCCCACAAACTAATTGTTTATAATTAATTGGGAATATTTGGACAGATGTCTCAGGTGAACCAAACCTGTTTTGACCTTTTACTCATTCCACCTTCATAATCCACCCATTTTGCCACCTTTATGTTTTCTAGCAACTGATGTCTGACTGGTTGGCTGTTGTTTTTATGTGTGTAGGATGGAAGGAGGCAATTTCAGGGGACCATGTGGAGCTGGTTCTAACGTCAGCACTCGAGCCACCAGGGCAACTTGATGGTCAAGATGATCATCAAGTTTCTGCAGCTCAAGAGTACATCCTTCATGGTGGTCCGAAGGGTCAAGTAGGGAAAACAGTGGGTATCAATTCTTCAACCCATGCAACTGTTGAACCAAAGTTTAGGAAAAAAACTGATAAAAGCATCAAAACAAAGTACATTCCAAAACAGAGAGCCTTTACTAGCGGATAGAAGCTTAAGGAATTAAAATCATTTCTAGATTCATCTCCTTATACCCAACCATGTGCAATTTGATTGACCTGATACTGTTTATTTACCTTGTTATTGGCCAGAGTACCTGTTTTGCCATTGGGTCTTCTGTCTCGTTTTTAACAAAGATTTAAAAGAGAGAAGATATTTTCATACAGTAGTTTTTAGTTTCGGTTTCTGGCCTTATGCTGATCCTTTTCTTTAATCTTTTTGGCCAAAGCTGATTTGGGGTACCGTTTTTCCTGGTAATAAAGCTTTGAGTCGTCTAACCACCATCGTTATAGCATGGATGTGTTTTTCCATCTGTTTCCCCTGGTTTTACAGATGTATGCTTAGGTTAGTTGTGGCAAATGTAACTCTACAAAGAGGATATACTAGAATTTTATTAGCCTGTGATTGTTCTTGACCTGGACTTGTAACAATTGTGACCCCAGAAATAAGATAGCGTTTGTTTTAGCCCATATTTTCATAATAAAGGCTTAACCGTATCTTTAGAATACAATATCTGTTTGATTGTTTACCCTGATAAAATTTTGGTGACCATGACGATTCTAATGTATTTAAATTTTGTATTAGCTAAAACGATATATGTGAGTTACCATTAGTTTCTGGGTTATTATTTGTTATATAGATTTACTATGATATACTCGTATAGTTTTTACAACATTATAAGATTATTGCTCGGAATTTGTTTTGTATGTGACTATGTTAATCGATATAGAGGTAGTGAGATCATATTGGATAGAATCATATTGTATAAAATTTCTGTCAGTGTCATTCAAAATAAAAAATAAAAATAAAAAAAGTCATAATTTTATCATTTCCATGTATCTAATATGAGATCCTACCTCATTTTCCAATCAACAGACCAATTTGATAAGAATTGAAATCTCCGGACTTTGAAATGTCTAGGATTTTAATTTTTAAATCTCAAGATTTCAATTCCACAAACTAAACGCCACGGCCACGCTTTTATCTAATTCCGCCACCTGGCATTTTATTTGTAATCCCCGGACACTGTTATAATATTATAAATAAAATTATGTTTCGTGAATGTAATTAGAAATGTTGTAAATAAATAAGGGTTTCACTTTGCTTTGTAAATTTGATTTGGCTGCCTAATGGGCCGATGGCTATGGATTACAATTCTGCTTTTCAAAGAGTAAGGAAGTATTTGGTTCACAAAATGTTTTTAAAGGAATTGAAATTTGTTAAAGGAATTGGAATCTGAAAGTTTTAAAATTTGATATATTTAGAGGTCTACCCACCTGACACATTTCCTCTTCAACTACA
This sequence comes from Erigeron canadensis, assembly GCF_010389155.1. Taxonomy (NCBI): domain Eukaryota; kingdom Viridiplantae; phylum Streptophyta; class Magnoliopsida; order Asterales; family Asteraceae; genus Erigeron; species Erigeron canadensis. The sequence goes on from NC_057766.1 coordinate 43,815,737, forward strand.
ATTTTCCTTGAAGCAAATCTGACCCTTACGAGTTAGATTCAGTATCGGCTCAAGCTTTTCGTAGTCTTAAACGAGATCAATTTTGAGAGTCTAGTTTTTTTAGGAGAAAATTACCTATATAGTCGTATTTTGAAGTGTATGTCTTATTTTAGCTGCCTACAAATTTTTTCACCTATATAGTCAATAAATTCTTACCATTTAACACTTTTGGTAAGAAACTTAATTACCCAATCAAAATTACACAAGTGTCCATGGGCTCAACATATACATACAACTAACAAGGGAATATCTTCTTCTTTCAATTTGTGGTATAGGTGATATACAGTCTGGAAACATGATACCCCAACTGGAAAAATCTTTTTTCTTTTCTTCGTATGGTATATGAGAATTTGAGTATTTTATAATAAGGGTTGGAGTTCAAGTTCCATTCCCCTATCACTTAGGAGAGGTAAAGCTAATATTAAAGATGCTTTTTGAACATTGTGATTTCTGGCATACTTTGTGTTAATCCCTCGTGTTTTAAATCTGAAAAAAATAACAATATATACATATTTCAGCTCATGTGAATCCAAAGTCTATCAACTGCATGGAGTCCGCTATTGAAATGATGTAACTCTAGCTACAAACACCACCTAATTTCATAATCATTTTCCATCACCTGTTAGAATATGAACACATAAATAACCATATAATGACGAGTAAACGCAACGGAAGAAATCGAAACATATATGCAATCAAATTAATTAATAAAGACTAGAATTGAGTCGTGTACCTTATGCAAGCTTCAATAAAAATAATAATAATAAGATTATTATTAATGCTTAGGGTTTAAAGCAAAACCCCTCTACGATCGCACACTAGACACCCCGAACAACGTATGCTAGTACTCGATCACAAACCAAACAAACCTTTTGCTTGAACCTTAAACTTCAAAGTCGAAATCCCTCAAAGAGAAGGATTTTCGGCCACTTCAAAGAAAAGAAGAAAAAAAAGAGAATTTGCTTATGTGAAAAAGTATATGAAAAACTAAGAATTAAGCATCTATTTATAGGGCTTAATTAGGGTTAACATATCTTGGAAAATAAGCAACATAAAGGCTTAAATGAGCCTCTAATGTGTCGTCCCCCTACATGGGCTTTAGGTCCAAGTCCATTTTTCGATTTTTACATTTTAATCCTCCTCTTTAATCAATTAAATATAACTAACCCTTTAATTATGTTTAATTAATCATTTCGTGATCAAACTAATCAATATATTACTTTAATATATCAATTAATATTATCGAGTTATCGTGTCATTTCGTGTGACCCCGTAGGCTTAAATTATTCCCGGACATACGATTTATAATAAAATGATCACACCCGACCTACATGTCGTACAAACAATCATACATATAATCAATATGTAATGAAAGGATGATCAATATACAATTTAGAAAGATTACACAAATTCATGAAAACCCAATATTGTCCTTAAGTGTCTAGAAAAAAACCTCTACCACGGTCATTAAACCACAACAAATGTCTAGATTTGATCGATAATTTCCTTTTTTAAAAAATGGTTTACAAGATTAGTTTGGGAAAGAATGAGAAGTCACTAATAATAAGGACAAGTGTACCATGGACATTAGGCATAAATTGATTGGATGATTTTGTTTCTTATTAAAGATGTTAAGTAGTAAAAATTAATTAAGTAAATAAGTAAAAAAAATTGTGGTGTCTAGAATAAAATATACACTTTAGAATATGACTATATAGGTAATTTCCCCTTTCTTTAGTATGCAAAGTAAAGTAAACAAGGAAAAGAAAAAAAGGTACCTACTATAGTGAAGGGCTAAATTTGCTACTATTGGTGTGCTGCCTTTTGTTTGAGTTTTATTTCATAGAATTTGTTACCTGCTATTTGAAGGACCATACCTAAACACCTGCTTCCTTTCATTATAGATATTATACCCGATACACATTGAAAAACCACACCTCAAAACATAATTTTTGAGCATAAAAAGTAAAATAACATTAATGAAAGGTTTTGATTATTTAGAGCATAAGAATAGAAAGGGAATAAATATACCCAATTTTATAGATGACTCTTCAAGCATAAAAGTATTAGGGACGGTTGGAGACACTTCGATTTCAACTATAATCACAAGAGTTTAGCGTTACCGTTATATTGAAAGAAAAAATTGCAGGTTTTCAATTTTGAAGGAGAAACGTGAGGGAGGCTGTTGTTGTTGCTATGTCTATCCCACCACACACACACACATATATATATACATATAAGTCCAAAACCTATAAAAATTGGAGGCCTTATATATTGGAGGCCGAAAACACCTGCTTGACCTTATACAACCATTGAGCTGGCACTGAGTCACCTATGTTTCAAAATGCTTTCTATAAATATTGTGTGCGGTTAAATAGCTTAAGACAACTATGTAAATGTATTGTATACGAAATATAGACATAACCGATCAATATTACGATGTCTCCAAATGAAGTTCAATTATATCAATATAATTTGGACTTCTATTTAAAAACAATTAGGTAATTGTTGGACTCCATAATTCCAAATTTAATCATTATAGTAACCGAAATGTAGCATATTTCAATTTTGGACTTCAAATTTTTCATAGTAAAGATATAATTAAACTTTTAGATGAGATAATTCTTTGATGGAACACATTTTTTTAATAAAAACAAAGATGATACGATATTCCACTCATAATGATAATCATATACTAATCTAACCTTCTACACAAAATGATAACCATATACTTCAATAATTAAATGAATAAATAATGTGAACTCATTCGATGATTGGATAATTAAATGAATAATAAATAGTTGATGCAAAACTGCAAGATTTATAAATTTCAGGTCTCGGCCACTTTTCATAGGTTTTTAAGGAGGGATACACTTTTCTGGTCCAGTCCAGCCCGATTGAACAGGGGCCAGTCATTGGGCCGGTTCAATTGCCCGTTTGCTCCGGTGCAATTGACAAGGCACGGAAGAAAGAAAATGGAAGCTTAAATAAAGCATACAAATACGAGTAACATTCTTTCCCTGCAACTTTTTTTCATATTAGATTAGCCAAGTACCAAGGTTACATGCAATCTCAAATACATGATACCGTTAAGTAGAAGTTGAAAACAAACGCGCAGCACCACATCTTGAGAGGAAAAAAAAACTCCATAGAAGGCCGGTTTTATAAAAGTGGGACAAAAATATCATAGCTCTATTTCCTCTTTTCACATAGTGACTTCAGTGGGTACATCAAGAGCACACATGTTTTGCTTTACATGCCTAGAAGATTTATACTTTTCCTGCCTATCCTATAAGACTAGGTTCGCCAAGTTAATACTGCTACCTTCCTACCTGAAAATGAGAAATCATCAGCATCAAGTATGGTCCAGTTCCATTGCAGCATAATATCTGGATTGTCAATATCAAGTTTAGATTTAAAAGAAAGCTCGAGGCAGCAGAGAAGATAAACAAAATTTTGTTCAGAAACCAAAAGCAAGTTTTACGTTGTAAGTTGTAATCATGTCCTTAAGTTGGAAAAGAGGAAGGCAGTATTTTACGAGGATACCCTTTCTGTGTAAATTTATATAACTTCAGGGTCAGCGTTATCATTATAAAAGTTTATAAAACTCTTCCCTTTTTTGCTTATTCTCCCAACCTTCAACAAAACAAACCAAAAACTTACCCTCGAGTTTCTTTCTTTTCCCTTCATAAAGGACTCCAAAAAAGACTGATATCTTGAGTTCTTTCCTTTTCTTACCAAATTCCCACCTCTATATCTCTAAAACTTAGAAACAGCGTAAAGAGAATAGTAAATGCCTGTTTACCCATTCCTAGATAGTGGTGCAATGCGCCTGTCTTGACCAAAGGAGATGAGCCCTTGCACCCTCTCCAGCCAGACTGAGTTAAGTCTTCTAGCAAAATCCTCTACCTCCCTACATAAGAAAAATGGGTGGCAAAATGGGTGGATCAGTTGGTTAGGGTAATCGCAAGAAAACAGGTAATTTTTGGTGCAGATTGTAATGCATAGGTTGGACTGCCTGCGAGCACTTTTAATTAGGCAGCTTCTTTTTTTATCAAGACAAAAATTGTGGTAAATCAATATCCATGTACAAAAATAATCTAAATTACTTTTAAGAACAAAAAATATTAGGAAGTGGACTTGAACCCAGGTCTAACTCTTGAACACCCCTAATAGACTAAACCACGACACCTTTCCACCCAGCGGCCACACACGTCTCTTTAGTAATCCAAGATTCCTTTTAATATATATATATACACACAATTTAAAGCATTTGAATTTTCGGGTTACTTTTAACCCAGGTCTCCTACTCGATTTCATGCAAAACTTATAAGATTTTATGGATTTGAATACATCTCATTTGACCCACTTACTTGCATTTGACCAGTTTCCTCTTTAGTTAAATCTTTTAGCTTAACCCTATAGACCCGTTAGAGTTGAAACATAACCATATCAATCAATATGTAAGTAAATGGGTCGAAGTTACCACGTCTATTATTCTCACACAAATCTCATATTCGAATGGGCTAAACTAGTTTTAAAAAATTGTTCAAGTGCACAACATGGACAAAAAACAAACCTGTCAAGCTCTTCCTTCAGTGCAGGATCCAACTCATCATCAAAATCAAACTCAGGGGAAGCAGATCCAAGCAACGTAAACGTTTTACTTGGACTAGAAACATCCTCAATCTCACTATTATGGGAAGAAGAGAGACTATCTGCTTCCTAAATCAGATCAATTGAACAATTTAATTTAAATACCAAAAGACTTCCTATAGTACCAGAATGAGAATGAGCTATCAACCTTATAATGATTTTCACCCTCAATGTTTGAAAAGGGGTCCTTATGATGATACTTTCTCCTACGATTTTTCTTCTTGTTCTTGAGAGATTTAACACTTTTGGAATCTGAAAGCAGCAAAAAAAAAAAATAAGTTTGCATCTATTAATACAGTGAATTTTCATCAACAGAACAATCATCAACATGCTCCTCTTCTATCTCAACAATTAATGTTACGCGCTCCTCTTCTATTTCAACATTCTATGATAAACAAAAAACATACCTTGATCTTCACTATTTATGAATAACAAGAGATCATCAATAGAACGATCATCAACGCGCACCTCTTCTATCTCAACATTCTATGACATACAATAAGAAGTATAATGAGGAATGCTACCTGTATCTAAAAACTAGAGGTGGCAACTTCAAATCATTTACCTATAAAAGCTTTAATTGGGTTACAATTAAACAGGTTGCAAGTCTCCCTCAGTGTGTTTAAATATAATACAACCTCCAAAATCACTTTATTGAAAAATAAAGATTGAAAAAGTAGTGCTAATAAGGCGTCTACTTTCGAACAATTATTGAAATAACATATTATTACTGTATAATCATAGTTAGCCCATTACATATTTAAAAGATCATAAAAGGACAAAAAATGTTGCATGTCAGCCCAACCCAAAGCCATTTTGACCCGTTCCCAACCTCTTTTCAACATCTTGGGACTCTGATGACTGTTAAATGTACATAGAGAAAACAATAACAGACCTTTGATTTTCTAACTGTATAATCACAGTTAGCCCATTAAATATCTAAAAGATCGTAAAAGAACAAAAAGTGTTGCATGTCAACCCAACCCAAAGCCATTTTGACCCGTTCCCAACCTCTTTTCAACATCTTGGGACTCTGATGACTGTTAAATTTACATAGAGAAAACAATAACAGACCTTTGATTTTCTTAGTTTCAACTCTTCTCTCTTTCTCGCATATAACGTATTCAAAAGACGGACACGTGGATCCTTGGTTCTAATTGTTAAAGGTTCCAGCTTCTCTTCCTGCGATACGCAGTTTACTCATAAGATAAAATTGCGATGCCAAAAATATAACTGATTTATATATAACACAAATACCTCAGTAAGATCATCAGCCATATTAAATGTCGCGCGTATCTGGTCTGCAGTTTTTCCTTGAAGCATCCGAGCAATTGCACGGGCCGTAAGATCAACCAATGGCCTTAGCAAGAGGCTATCTGCAGCACTAATCAAATCACATAGGCTGTTCGCATCCATCCGTATGAACTTATCATCAAAAGTTTTCCGTTCCTGTGGAAACAAGAAGCGCTAACTTGAACATTTAACTTCATAAATTTATTGCAAACCCCAATGAAATGAGCGCAAGAGAATAAAAATATAAGAGACTGATTTCCACCCATGCAGAGATAAGTAGGTGATATTTCTTTCTTTCTTATATAAAAAAATGATTAGTTAGGATTATATATTATTACTAACCGTTTAAGAACACGGACTAACATAACATATAGTCATACAAAAAAAAAATCAAACAGATTAGAAGTCATCCATGGCATAATAGAGTAATTACAACCTCCTATATTTTGACCATTTTAAGAAAATAAAGTCGGGGGATTAATCCCCATCACCTACTCAATTTGAGTATTTGACCAATTATTAAACCATGCTACATGTCCACCTATAGCATCTAGTGGGTAGAATCTCAATATGCTTTATTACAATCAATGTACCACCATTTGAAAGAACTATGAAGCCAGAAAAAAATAACTGCTTGACCAGACCTTATAGGAGCGCCCTGCTACTTGATGATACCGGCAATAGTCAAGAACCAAGCCTAGCGCTGCAGTGCTGACTCGCTTAGGAAGTTTTATGGCATAGTTTTTGGAAAATCCCATGCCTGTTAGAAGGACTTCTCGACATATCATTGGGCAAAACATAGCAACTTCTTCCTCTGCTTGTTGAATTGAGTCATCGGAAGTTTGAAGCCAAATAAAAGACTTCATCATGATTGATAAGACACAAAAAAGCACGATTATAATTACAACACCTAAAAATTCATAACCAAACATATTAGACTGTGAGTAACTAGTACAGTAAGCATACATCGTGTTTGAAGAAAGCCATGGGTATAAGCCAGACACAAGGATATTCTCTTGTCGTCCTGTTTAACTAAGTAAATCACTCTGTACTCTTGAGTTTAATACTGAAGCAAACGGAATACATATGTTGCCATTTCTTCATCACACCTAGTCACTCTGCTCAAAAAGAAGTGCCTGAAAAAATGTAAAAATTATGACCTTGAAATGTAAGTCATCTGACACATTCCAGAAGTTATATTAAGTAGCTAGAAAACTATTCATTGTTCATCATAAGTGAATACAAGCATTTGCCAAAAATCACTTAGCTCACGGTGAACATAACTCAAAGGCATGTTTGACGATTATTCTTGTAACAGATTCATTTTATAAGGAATCTCATTCATTAGCATATCTAGATGTACTGTTCAAAAAATCATTATGTAATCAGTTTCTAGCATTTGCGGAAACCTACATCTACTTACAGCTATCTGCTTATCTAGGGCCCAAATCCTCAACTTCCACCCTTCAGTTACCCTTATTTTATCAACAACCATTACTTAATATAAGCGGAACTTGCCAAACACTCAACACAACCAAAAAGCGATGACCAAAACTACGAAACACAACCAAACAATATCCCCCTGCACCACATCATCTCAAAAATAATCATATTATTCTGATTAACTGATATCGCAGAATATCCAAACACCTACCTGACATCACATATTTCTACTCTATAATTCCTTACTAAGTATAGTCCACACAACAGAAAACCCTAAAATTAACTAAAAGGTGTCACGTGCAGTAAATGTGAGTTATGGTAGGCGTTGTGTATGCATTGACGTATAGATACACAAAAATAAATACAGATACTCATACACACACACATATATATACACATACACATATATATTTTATATATGTGTATGTGTATATATGAAAGAAAATAAATAATACGGAGTATCAAATTTGTTCGTTGTTTATTTACGAGTATATTTATATAACCTATAGATACAGCAAAAAAAAAAAAAAGGAAGCAGCAGCTTATGACAGTTAATTAACAAAATTGCAGAATGTGAAGTGATTAGGGCATAATAACAAATATATGTAGAGCTGAGTTCAGCGTACCTCTGAAGATAATTAAATTTTTAGGTCAATAGAGAGAGAAGAAGTGAATAATATTGAAGTGGGCGAAAATGTGATATAAAAAAGGGGAAACTTGTTTCAAGTGAGAATGGAGGTTTGTTGCAGCAGCAGCAGCAGCTAGGGTTTTTTTAGTATTTCTTTTTGTTCTATTTGGGGGTGAAAGAAATTGATGGGTTTAACGTGTCGGTCACGTGTCGACCGAAGTTTTATGAGAAAAAAGTGGCTTGCGATTCTTGGGAAATATTGGCCGCTTTTTAATTTAACTATTTCTTTGTTTATTTATAGGAATAACTGCAGAAAATGAAAATAAACTTTACTCGATTTCACGAAATTAGTAATATCCTTTGAAAAATTTACTTTTTAAAAAATCATCTTTTGTTTATTAGCAGAAAAAGTAACATCTCACCTGATAACCTGCTGATGTGTCAATTTGATTTTTAATTCACGAAATTAGAAATAAATTTTGGATAAATTCACATAATTAGCAATGTTATTATTTTAAGTAATACTAATAATGATAATAATTATGATAATAATAATAATAATGATAATAATAATAATAATAATAATACTCCCTCCGTCCCAATTTAAATGTCATAGTTTGACATTTTTGGTCTTTTATGGTTAACTTTGACCGTATAGAATTTTATTTGTGTTATGTAATACTTGATGTAATATATAAGAATCGATTAAGTTTTCAATGTATTTTATAATGATATAACTTTCGTCACATATTATAAAACACAAACAATAATATTAATGGTCAAACTTGCGATGGAAAGACTTTGATAGTCAAACGTGGAACATTTAAATTGGGACGGAAGGAGTAATAAATGCACTTTTATATATAGTAATAATAATAATACAGTGAATTATTATTTTATATTTTCAAAATATATCTAATAGATAAATTAATATTTGATGAAACTAGACTTATGTCCACACAATGCGACGGTGGTGGAGGTAGTGATAACAGAGGTGGTGGTGGTGACAGTGGGGGGCGGCAGTGGGAACAGTGATAGGGGCGGCGATGGTGGTGAATGTAAAGTAATTGATGTTAAAGGTGGTATTGTAGTTATTTTACATGTTCGAGAATTTATACTGTAAATTATTTCATGAAGATATTGTTAGGACCAGTTTTGACTAAAACTGGCCAGTCTCCAGTTGCATCTTGAGACCAGAAGATTTGTCCAGAAATATAGAAGTCCAGTTGCAATGTACAGTTTATGCAACTGACGACTTCCTCTAGTTGAAGATCTGACCAATACATCTGAAGACAATCCAGTTGAAGTCAAAGACATCAAGTGGAAGAATGAGAATGTCAATGACAGCGAAACCCAGTTGACTTTCTACCCAGATCAAGACTGGAGAATATCAGTGTAAAGAACTTACAAAGCTTTACACTGATTACGAGGAAGACCTTTTTACTTTATGCACCTTTATCCTGACATTATCAATTGTCTTCAATTAAAGTACAAAAGTGCATAAAGTAGGTTGATAAAGTGACTTTATGTCTTACGTTATCCAGCATTTTCAAAGGATTTCAAATTGAATCCTTAAATGCTAGTAACCATATTTAGGCGGCGAAGTTGGAATCCCAATACCAATTTTGCCTATAAATAGAGGTCTTTGCACAACCAAGAAACCACTTTTGCATATTCAGACCTTGCATATTCTTGGTAGACTTGTGCAATATTCTCTCAATCGCAAAAAGGAATATTTTGAAACTTTAAGTGTTTCAATTGACAAAGAGGATTTCCAAGTATAGATCAATTGTATTTCATAGGTTGTTATGATATCTACATCTTTGTATTATCTTGGTTCCGCAACAACCTTGTATTTTATTTAGACATCAATAAATAAAATACACTTGAAAAATTACAACTTCGTCTCACCATATTTACTTTAATGTATTTACATATTGCATTATCTTTTACTTATTGTCACCATAAGTAATCTTTCCAAGAACTTGGTATACATTCACTGCAACTGGTCATCTCCAGTTCAGTGTTTATATTGCAAAGTAATTTCACCATCGACATAGAGGTGTCTTCAGTTAGTATCATCTCTTGAGTTGAGACTTACAGATATTATATGTATATTAGATGGAGATGTTTAAATGACTGAGACTATATAATGCTAAATATATCAAATGTTAATTTATCTATTAGATTTATTTTAAAAATATAAAGTAACTATTAATTGTATTATTATTTTTACTATTTATAAAAGTGCTTGTTATTATTATTATTATTATTATTATTATTATTATTATTACTATTATTATTATTATTACTAATTAAAATAATAACATTGCTAATTCTGTGAATTCATCCAAAGTTCATTTCTAATTTCGTGAATTAAAAGTCAAACTGACACGTCAACAGGTTACCAGGTCAGATGTTACTTTTTCTGCTAATAAACAAAAGATGATTTCTAAAAAGTAAATTTCTCAAAGGATATTGCTAATTTTGTGAAATCGATTAAAGTTCATTTCTATTTTCTGCAGTTATCCCTACTCTTAAATGTTGTTAAAAATAAAAAATAAAAAATTATACTCTTACATTACACACGTGTTTAAAGTTATGGATATAGTGCGTAACAGACGACTTCAACCGCGTCCTTTAACCAACCCACTATCTAGGAGTTGCCGACTCATTCTTCAAACAGGCACGCAGTTAGAGCTTTGGGCTCATCCAACTATTTAGAAACTTACAGTTTCATGTTTTATTTCACTCTTTGATGGAGGTTTTTTTCACCTTTCCCTTACGGTCGGTTTAGGTTATTTAGCATACAAATAGTTATAAAAATATTAAAAGGCAAAGATTGAACCCATAACCTCTAACATAACATGCAACTCCCTTAACCAGTTGAACCAACATGCCTTTTTTTTACGTTTTGGATATCCATATTAGTTAAACATATCTTTTGTCTCTTCCCACCTATAAACTAATATCATTAGACTTTATTAATCTCCATATAAATTTTATTTTAATTCTAAATATTATTTCAATCTATTTGAACTCCACATCCATTCATTAGTAGCATTTTCATATTAAAAAAAATATATATTTTAATTATTATATAACTCATATAGTTATATAATTATAGTAGCTTTAACACATCCGATTGAAAATTTAAAAATTGATATTCGATTTTATTAGATTATCTTCACAATATAGAATAGATTGTATTGAAGTAATATTAAGTTGTTTTTTTTACCTTTTACAAGAAAAGTAACACTAAATTTTAAAAAAAAATTTATTATTGACCGATTAATAAAATAAATTATACGGAGTAATACTTATACTTAGTTTCTTATTTTATAATGTTTATTTTCATGTTTGGAATTAGGTTTCATTTTAACCGTTTTTATTTTATTGTATATTAATTAATTTAAATTAATCACTATTTAAAATAAAAATTGATCAAATATGTTTTAAGTTTGTTTTGCTTTCAAGTGCTTGTGTTTATGTCTGCGTGAGTTTTGTTAACTTTTTGAAAAATTATATGTTTTGAATGTAAAATAATAAATCTATTGAAGTAATTATTTTTCTTATGTTATTGTCATTTATTATTGTCGTTAATATTGATCATTTAATTTGTTCGATTTGTAAATTAAACCCAATATGTCATTTGTATACTACATTTACCTTTTATGAATGAATAGATTAGACATATTTCAATGAATTGGAATTGAATTTGTATCGGAGGGCATTATTGCTTTTTACGTATGTTACCATCAAAGCTTCGTCTTTTATTTTGTCAAATTTACTCTATGAGGAGGGTTAGATAACGACTTCCATTAGAAGAAAGAAATGATAACTCAGTGGCAAAATGTGATGACCAACGGTGCAACGATGATTGGTCATGGTTTCTTTAGGTTTAGCAATACATATTTTATGTCATGTTATTATTTTTCATATTTATTTCAAAGAAGTTAGTTTGAAATTACACCTTACTTTGTATTTACCGTTTTTCTAATGCCTTGCCTTCTTAATTCTCTAGTGTGTAGTGTGTGCAGTGTCCTAAGATTTTGTTAACTACTGTTGGTAGTCGATAGTTGGCAAAGGTAAGTTTTTATGGCTTTATTCCAATCAAATCTTCCCTACACATTAAGTAGTACTTTTCCATAGTGATATCCTTATTTTACAATGTATTCCCATCTTGTCACAATGAGATATCCTTTGCAAGTAAGTTTTTTAGTGAATTATATGATCAACTATTTAACTAGACTAGTCTTAGGATGTAATGGTGTTTTGTAAGTGCATAAAATTATTGACTTTCTATCTATTTCATATGGCGCTTAAAAGGTATTATTGATGCTTGATTACATTTAGTGTATTTTTTAAGTTAGATTAGCTTACATAGTTTGTAATTTGTAGGCTATTGGGTAGCCATAACCATGATGTATTGTACTCCGTAAATAAATAACTTAAAAAATGAATGTTAAACTTACAAACACTACAACACTATTACTCGAAACATTATCAAATTATCCAACCACAATAAATGCCAATAAACGACTTAACATTGAATCAACGAACAAAAGAGACAACTACAACCATACATACATACACATATAAACTTAACCACATTTTAAACCTACAAATAAATTCCACAAAACATTCCCATAGTTTCATCCCCAAAATAACAACATCTTCATAACATCTTAAAACTGAAATTAAAACCCCTTATTTAACAATCTTAATCAAACCAAACTAATGCGATCCCATCTTCCAATTAAACAAACTTATTCTTCAAACCGAAATTCATCAATCGATAATCCAATTTGATGGTTTAATTAATCTTGGATCATTAAGAATTCCTTATCCTTTTCAAGGTTTTCCATTGCCTTTGCTTCCAAACTAATCTCAATATCAATACTCTTTCCACCACTCTTTCCTTGATACAAATAAACCATTCCATCAAACCGATTATTCGCCCCGCTCCTCACACTTTCGGGTTTACCAAACCCGAAATCAACATCATAAACCTTAAACCGTGGTGAACTTCCAACCGCTACACAATTAACACCTGCATCCTTATACTGAAATATTATGGGATTACTTTCCCATTCAGTGTTACGCGCCTCAATCGCTTTCGCATCATGCATATCAATCGCTTTTTGGATCATCCCTGCCGCAAATTCTGGCGGACTCGCCACCAACAATCCGGCGGCGGTGACGGTGAAGATCGCCTGAATTAAGTTCCCGAAGTAACTGTCAGGCATTGGTGGATCCACGCGCTTCCTACAATCAGCGAACACAGTGAAAACAGTGTAGTCTTCTGGTTTAAGCTCACGCGCGCGCGTGACGGCATGCCATATGTGTGTTGAGAGTGACTGGAATGTTGAAAACGGTTTTGTGGATCCCTCTGGCGGATTTGCGTTGATTTTTGCCTTGATTTTTTCGATTTCCGATTCCGAGAATCTGAAGATTTTTTCTCTCAACGGCGGTGGTGACGGAGTTGAGTCGCCGTTTGAATGGCCGTTAGTTTGGGCGGGAGGTGTGAGGTCGAGCTTCACGCGGGTGTTACGCGCTTGGGTACGGTCAAGGAAAGGCTGAACGGAAATGGATTTGGAGCCGGTACATATTTGGGCCCATGAGCTCATGAAGTGCCATGTGGAAGTACCGTCTAATATCGCATGGTTGAATGCACAGCCCATTACAAGCCCATCTTTAAGCTTGGTTATCTGTTGATTAAAAGTCATAATAAATTAATAACTAGTAAATGGAATGTTAATATATTTTACAGAGGAATGTTAAATAGTTAAACAAATTATCACTTACATATACTAGCATTGTATCCGCGCGATGCGGCGGCGGTTTGGTGGTGACGACGATTGGCGGTGGTGAGGGTGGCCGTGGTGATGTTATTCATGGTGGGTGCAATTGTGTAAGTAATTTGTGTAAATGTAATTGATGTAAAGTGATAGTAGATATAATTTAGAAAATAAAAGATTAATGATGTAAATTAATTTATAAAGGGTAAAATAGTAATTTTCTATTTAACACTTTTATGAGAGAAAATATGATAATTATTATAAGATAGTATAGATAAAAAATTAATCAAATAAAATCAGTTGCTATTGATTAAAGCAAGCATTGGTAGGTATAATAGCTGTACAGTCAAAATACTCATTTATTGTACGATCTTAATATTTATGAGTAATAAGTTCTAATTTGTGAGGAGTTTCATAGCTGGAACATAAAAAAATCCAGATCATATATTACATCAATATTATATTACGAGTATAAAATTTCAGAGAAAATCATTATAATGACGATTTTATCAATTGTTCATTATTTCATGAATGTCAATTTGTCGCAATTCTAGACTTCTAGTACATAAATTTAATAGAAGTCTTCTGTCCCCAGATAAGTAATAGAAAAGAAAAAACTTGGACAAAGAATACAAAAAATGTATTATAAAATTTTTAATAAGGTGGGATACCTTTTAATTATTAAAAAAAAAAAGTATCGTATTCAACTTTTTTCTTTGAGGTAAAATGGTATCCAATTTTTAAAAAATCATTAAAGTTAGAATTTTTTTTCTTAAGACAGGTAAAAAGATGTTCTTAAACCATCTACAATGTTGAAGGACCCTCACTCGTATTTCATATTATTAAAAAATTTTACAAATTCTTAAAATCCTTATAGATTCCTAAAATTCTGAGTTTTACTTCTAAACTTACAAACATTCTTACATTTTTCATTACCACACATCTTTTGCAAACACAAATAAATAAGGATTTTCTAAAAGCATATCATTGGATAAGGTTTTCTCTTAAGGATTTTTAAGGATGGATATATATATTGAGGAACAAATCCTTAACTATGAATTTCAAGAATTTTTAAAAAAACTAAACCATTAGAAATGGTCTTATGGTATAACTTTATTTGTCCTAAAATTCTAACTTATTTTTCAGTAGAATGTTATTCTGACAAGTAGTAATAAAGTATAAAAATTACTATGAACACAGTAAGCAAGTCTGGTATTTTCTTTTAATTTCTTGTGAATATATAGAGATTATCAAATTAATACTTGAAAAGAAATGAAAAAATATTGTAGCTCTATTGATACAAAAAATATTTTAAGTGTAATAAATTACTTGACCATACTTAAGACCTTTTTTTTAAAAGGCAAGAAGTAAAGGAACATGCTAGACTACTCAGTGTGAATCGAATTATAAAAATAGTTTGGCCATCAGCTGTCACTTTCTAAGAACAACTTGAGTTCGAATCTTGCCAGAGACAGAATTGAATTTAAATGGTTGAATTACCTTGACACTATCTCTGCTGGGGGTTATGTGGGTACCAATTTGGTACATGGGATCAAATGGTTCCTATCAATCTACCGTTTCATTTAATATCCACATAATTTTCACAAATGCTACAACCTTTAGATGGTTTATAAGGTGATATAAGTGAGTATTATTAGTCAATGGTGATGAATTTAATACTTAAACGTTCACAAATATTTGATATAAATGATAATGATATTTGATAATGATATATGTGCTTCAAAATAGTAAATCCTTAAAATTGGTCATGTTGTGAACATTATAAAACCATAGTAGAGATCAAATGTTACCTGAATTGATAGAAGTGGACGTTGAAGACCTTCCAAGTTTAAAACACCATTATAAGGAACTAAATCCTTGAGCTTGATGGTCCCTTCCTCGCCCATCAAATCTCCGATTTCGGTGTCTTCAGCAACAGCAGACACCATCTCCACTCCATTCGTATCGTCATCATACACCACCTTAAACACACCATCATCATCTTTGTCCAATTTTCCAGCCAATTGATGAAACTCTTCCAAAATTACACTTAACCCATCTTTTAGTTTCTCCACAATATCATTAAACTCATCAACCCCCCCTTTATAGATCATCAATTTTTGGTTGTAGTAAAAGGCTATGTAAGGAAGATCAAATGTGACCAATTGACACTCTTTTCTTCCTAGTGGCTTTTGAGGCTTAACATAGGTTTTGTTTAGGATTTCCACTTTTAAGTGTTTATCCTGTTTTGTTGTGATTTGGGTTTCTATTACTTTGGTTGGATTCTCTTCCTTTGTTGTGACAAGGGTTGCCATTAGGGTGGATGTCAAATAGTAATAGTAAGCAGAAATAATATAAAACAAGGTTGTTTATTCTTTTAAAAGAGTTGTGCTTACAAAAGGAGTTTGAGTGAGGTACTTATAATTCATTTGGGTGTTGGTTGATAAAATTGCATTTATGACCTTCATGGGTGTAGTTGTGACAATTTATTACCTCTCTCTACATTTGCAACTCTCATACGGGTAGAAGTTATGAGTAAAGGAATCAGATGGTTCTTTTATATTTATCAACAAGTCATTATTATTGTTTATAAATAAAATATATAGAAGAAAAATGGAGAGACATTAAATGGTTTTAAACTTTTACTTCATATCTTTCTCATTTTCTACTAATTACTAGTAAGATTGTTTGCATATATGGTATATATGAATGTAAAGGTGATAATTAAAGTTTTCACAATATAATAAGACATATAACCGGATGAAAGATAAGATAGTTACTATATTTATCAAATATGATATGTATTATTAAAATATGATTATGTATTATTAAAATATGAACTACAAGTCTACGTAAGTAATAAGTTTTCACAATTGCTCAAGAAATGGACGACGACCAAAATACCTATTACATTTTCCTTCCAGTGGTAATGACAACGTGGCAACAACAAAAAAACAACTTAAGAGAATGTGATTTATTATTAGTCATGTATTTAGTCAATTAACCAAGACTATAAAAACAGCACAAATACACAATTGATATGATCAATAGAGTACAACATGCTATATGCAAACTAAAAAAGTTAAAAAATAAATTCTTGGTAGTTTGCATATTACTGGTCGGGTAACACGATTATGGTTAACATTATGAGCCTTTTTATCAAAAAATCTTACCTTCGAATCCTATCCTACTAGGTGGATATACAGTCGCGAGATCACCCAATTAGACGACAAAGGTTAAGAATTAACGACACTCGTCTTTTCCGAAAAAAATTGAATAGGAAAACGTCATAAAGTGATTCTTTGTAAAATATGAATAAACGCATTCATTTATGTTATAAGATGGAAAATAATGTTTTTTATTTTCTAGAAACTAGATTATTACCCGCCTAATACGCGGAAAACATATATAATTATTAAATTAATAACATGTCAAGTTTTAATAATATTATAAGCTGACAAATATATGATCAGGTAAGAATTAAACCAATAAAAAACATGAAGTTACATTAGTGGTCGTTTAAATTCCCATTAACAATGACTGAACAGTTGAAAAATGAATACGTTATCAATTAGAGGTCTTGCTAAATAAAGTTTTTGTTTCCTTGGATGTCTTTCATTCATTCGGAGATGTCTACATGTCATTGTACTCGTGCTTTAAAGTTTTGCTCAAATAAGTTAGTTATACACTAAAATTATTAAGCAATTTAATTATCAAACTATATATCGCATGTTGTGTCAATCTAAGTTTAAATTACGCATAATATCATTGCAATTTTCATAAAATTATTTTTCTGTTATATAATTGTGATAGCTTATTATAGACTCCATGTTTGTCTTTTTGTTTTTTATTAAGAAGTTCGGTTTGACATCGGTTAGTTTTTCAAAATATTGATTTAATAAAAACGTTATATGATAATAATTCTATAAAAAAATTCTTATAACCAAATTTTATTCGTTAGATGATAAAAATTCTATACAAAAATTGTTATAACCAAATATGATTCGTTATATGATAAAAATTCTATAAATATAAATTAATAAAAATATATTACATTATAAAAGAAAACTTTATTGTAAAAAAATTAAAAATTAGTTTTGAAGATAAGAAATGATGTAAGATATAAAAATATTAGTTTCCATAATTATATCATTAAAAACATTAATTTTAATTGTCTACAAACTTAAATAAGGAAATAATAATAATTTAAATTTATTAGAATAAAATTGAATATAATAAAGTTAAATAAGGTATATGACATCATCATTTGGTCTGAAGGTTATAATTCAAAGTTGAGCTTCATCTAGGGGTCATACTTCTCCAATTATGAATTAATGTTTCTTTTTTATATATATTTAGAGATACTATTTTTTAAAACTCTAATTTGAAAAAGTTTTTTTTAATGTTTTTAAAAAGTAAACATGATAAGTGCGTCGAAATATGTAGATAATTAAGATCGAAAAGTTATAGTGTGCACGAACTATCAGAACCTCTATTGTATACACAAACTTGGTAAAAATATTCAGACGTAACTAACTAAGACAAAGCAATAAAAAACTTGCACGTGACAGCTCATATAAGGAGTCACGTATATCATGTTACATGATCTGAACTTTTTTATTAAGTTTGTGCATATAATAAAGGTTATATTTAGTTTGTGCACACTATAAGTTTTCATTTTTAATCAGTGCACTTATCCCAACTAAACAAGACCTCAAAGTTCCAATAAATTTTTTAGTTCTTGTATACCAAAATCATAGCCAATTTTTGAAAGAAAAAGAAATACTAAATAAACATTATATTATAATACAAAAATAAACATCTTAATATATACGCTTAATTTTATTAAATTGATTTTCGCTTATGTCATCATTGAATTTAATTATAAATTAAAAGTTTTAATAATCATTATCCAAATATATTATTATATTAGTATTTATCAAAAAATTATCATTAATTTACACTTTTTGGTTTTCCATCAATAATTTACAATTTTTAACCCTTAATACTTAATTTATATTTATTTTTAGTCATCAATTTGAATAGAGTTTTAAAAAAAAATTAATCATTTAATTAGTTAAAACAATTTAAACATATGAAATATTATGTACAAAAAATTATTTCAAAAGATGAAATATAATATATGTGTTTAATGTTTTAGAAGTATATTCTTTTAAATTTGTTTTTACTTACATTTTTACATTTAAATTTATATATTTAATAATTTATCTTATCTCTAAAATGTTATAAACAATCCGTGTAATCACATCTCTCGACTTTTTCAAGATTTCAATTTTAACTTTTCTCAACTTATTATTATATAAAAGTAAAATATAGATTTATACATATAAATATCAATGTTGACTATATGACTAAAGATAAATATTTCTTATAAGAAAATATTATAAATTGATACCTATAGGAATCACAGAACATGAGACGATCACAGAACAAAACATGATTTACAACAGAGGGTTAGTTGAAAGCTAAATCTAAATTAATATGAGCTCCATTAAAAATTCATTATATCTCTCAATCAAAAAGGTACAAAATCTTTTTTTTATATATATATATTAGTTTTGTGTATTAATGTTTAAAGTTACTATTGTCACTCAAATCAAAAGTCCTAATTGTTATCATAGAATAGGAAAACAATCCTAACTGTTGTCTAAGTTATCATAGGACGAGTGATTGAAATAAACTTCTCTGTGTTATGGCCTCACATCATAATTAAAAACATCTACTTGAATGTCAAGTACGAGATCACAAATATGTTTATATTTTAATTCTTAATTATTTTTCATAATAATATTACATTATTGGTGCAACTGCTTTAAAAAAAAATTCTATAATAGAGAATGACTACGGCAAACAATTCCAACAATATGTCTCAACTAATAATAACAGTAACGAACTTGTGATTATTGTACTATTATTTGAAAATATATTTTCAACATTATAAGCTTTTATGACTTAAATGTATGAAGAACTAATATTGATAATATCATAAGCTCGTGTCCAGTGTTGGACACGGTCTAAAATCTAGTTAAGTTACTAAACTAGAAATAAGTTAATCATTTAAAATTAAACCCCCTTTGATAATAGCTAGCGGATCGGATTTGGTTTTCTTTTTTTAACAAAAAAGTGTTACATTTATATATTGACTTTATGGTATCATAATAAGTAGACATCATAGCACATAAATGGATAATCGTTTATATGGTCATGACTTAGTTTCATTGAGTTAGGTCACTTAAGGATTTGTATAAAAGCGACACATGCATTGAAAATTAATTGCTTGAAAAAGTGGTTCACTCTACTTATGAGTTTCTACTTCGTCATCTTCTCTTGCTTTTCATTTTACAATTTATTGTTTCCCATGGCAAATGGTGTATATATACAGTTAACAGTTGTGGTATAATAAAAATTTTTTTTGACACATATGCTATATGAATAATACAAATCATAAGTTAGATATGTCTAAAATGAAAGTTAAGATATTAGATATGTGACAAGATCGAAGGTGATAAAAAAAGAGAAATAACAGAGTTCATGTATCAATATTAGGATAATCACGAGACATGTTTAGGTTTATAAAACTAGAAGGCACCTGTTTGATACTGCGATATAATGGCGGCGGTCGCTGGTGACGGTGACAGTGTAATGACAACGATAACGACAGCAAAGGTTGTGGTGGTGACGATTGGTGTTGGTGGCGGCTGTAAGGCAGCAACCGACGATGATGATGGACGATTGAACGGTGGTGCTTTTGATGTGTGTGTATGTGTGAAAAAGAGAGACGTAATTGTGTGTTTGATGTGTTAAGAATATAAGGGTGATTAGGAATAATAGGGGTGTTTTAGAAAAATTTTAAAAAATGTTTAATTTGTTTAAAATGAAGGGCTAGTTTATTTTAATAGAAAGTATTATATATCATTGTGTATTTGTGTGTGATTATAATACTTTCTTAGTTAAATTTTAATACAAACATAAACTTAACTAAATTTGAAAAAGATATAAAGACATTTATTATGTATGTTTATAGAATAATAATAATCTTAAAAAGCTTATCGTTTAAGCTTAATACACGACTAAATAAGTGTTATCACTACAACAACTATACACCGAATAACATATGTAATGTTTGTCATTTTATATTTGGAAAAATTGATAAAATGATAACCTTATTTAAATTTCTTAAAAAGTACCTATTTAAACTTCGTTTATATAAAAGTTTACATAATTAAAAGATGTGTGTTTCTCTTCCTACTAGGTATTGAGGGTGAGGGGCTTTTTATTGTGGACCCGGTTAAAACAACGTAAGCTAGATCTTCTGTTGTGAGCAAATGATCCACACCTTCAAGAAAAAAAAAAAAAGTTAATATCTTCAACTTCATCGATCTGTAAAGCATCTATTAATACCCCGTTACGTACGTAGCTCGATATGCCATTATAAAGTATTTGAAAACTCATCCACCACCTAAGAATTCTCTTATGTATCCTCGGACAATTTATCCGGTGTGGCCTCATGATATAAAACGTTATTAAAATGTTCATGTGTACCTGTTTGGTGAAACAATTCAAAAACACACAAAATTGCGGATGGGTTTTAGTTCCAAGTTTATTAACAATTCGCATTATAAAACTTTTAATTATGTGTCAAGCCATTTAAAAGATGATATTGACGATATTTTTATTTTTGATTGAACTTTGATAATATGATCTTTCAATTAAACGAAGCCTAAATAAGTTGTTTTTCTGGGAAAAGTTTAAATGAACATATTATCGTTTTACAAAACTTATTTCTTTAATTTTTGAATTTACAGGTATAGCATATCGGATTTTTATGTCAAACTGAAAGATTGAAAAATGGTCTTGCAACTTTTCATGTGACATGTTTTTATCCAGTTATATATGAATATATGATGCTGTTTACAACACATATAATGTGTGGTTTGTATATTGGTCCTATGTCAACACAAAACTAAAGACAAACGTACATTAATTAGAACACAAAATCGAATGTTAGTTATCAGAAATGGCTAATTACAATAAATGTCTTGGGTTACTTTTAGTTTGCTATTGTATCTATCATATTTCATTATATATTTGATAAAAACGAACTTTCACAAATAAGGTAAAAGCTGACGAAGACATTGTCATGGGATATGGGACCATTTTGCATCTCGTTCAAGGATTGAATAGATTAAGTTCCATGTTTTTTTTTTTTCCAAATCATTATAGAAATTGTATACATATAAAGGATAATGTAATCTTTATATCTAACTAGTCTCAAAAGCAGCTTAAAAAAATACTTTTTATCTAAGAGCCTTTTGTTTAAAAACAAAATCTTACAAAATTTTGTTTCCGAAACAAAGGTTATGAGTTTAATTTATGAAAATCACAAGTTTAAGCTTCCTCTTCACAAGTTTAAGCTTCCTCTCCACTAAACATACTTTTAGCATGAGCTTGATTAATTGGATATTTCATAATTGAAGTCGAATTTACGGTATTTTGAACTATCTAATTGATAATAACAAGATTATTAACACACTAGTAGTAAATATTCTACTTTTATTTTTTTTTAAGCAAACAAATGACCTATATAGGGTGATTTAAATAGGCAAGGTACTTGGTTGTTGAAAATGATCAAATTACGGTAATGGCTATGTACATTTTATTGATGATGCATTCATATTGTTTGGACACCAATATTAGTTATATTAGTTTAAAGATGTAACGTGGGTCCATAATTCAATTTGTGACATTATTGCGAGCTAAAACCTACTCACTTCACTACCATTGATCCATAATTTCCCATTTGCTATTTTGTGGATATTATATGCTTTCAAAATGGTGGTTATTGATTAGTGTATTTTGTGAAAGGCCCCCGTCCCAGGTATATATCAGGTACATAATCTTCACACTAATATAGTAAGGGAGTAAGGGATTAAGGGGTGTGTCGTGGATTAAGATTTTCTAAAGTTACTCCAACTTCATAAATTTCACCTATGAAGTTGGAGTAACTTTAGAGAATCCTAATCCGTGTGTCGTGCACTTGTTAAAACAAAAGTTACATAATTTCCGCACCGATCATAGCTTGTGAAAGAAACCAAAAAAATTAGTATTAAGGATTGAAAATTAAAACTTTCTAATAAAAGACCAGGTGTTATATACATAGTGTCATACTGAATGATCAAATTTATTATATTCTTCGTGTTTATAAACATATAATGATATATCAGTTATACGAGTAATATTTTAAAATATTACTAGTAAGAATTATTCAAACACATTATTTTGCACTGAACACTTTTGTTATCCCACATACTCTAAGTTTAAATCTCATATGCTTGGTTATAAAGCCCTATAATTTCACTCTTTCCCATAGAGTTCAAGAGCTAATAGACATTTTAAGGAAAAAGTCTACAAAACTTTAAAAAATTAAACTCATCACTTGTGATAAACCAGAGATACATTAATTAGATAATCAGGCATCATTTGATGATTATAAATACTTGATATTTTGATAACACGAGGGTTTGACGCCCGTGCTATGCACGTTATGTTTTAAATATATTGTTTATATGCATTTTGTTTCCGGTTTTTCAAATAACTAATAGAAATTGTTTTATAAAATCATATTATTCATCAGCTTATAAATAGAAAACATAAAATAAGTAGAAAAGATATAAATTAATGAATTGATATCAAAGAAGGGTTAGTTTGTTTCCATATTACCTTTAACTGAAGTGACACAAAAAACCTTGCATTGAAGACACAATGGGTTGTTCTTGCTATGTTAGAATCTATACATTAGATGTTATGTACGTAGAAAAAAACAAAACTCTATTCGAGTCATGAGGTCAAAAAATTTGATAGCTGGCCTTTGAGCAAGTACCACAACGCACATTGCAAATAGGATAATCATAGCAACTGTAGTGATCATCACAGCAGGAGGCAAGATATCTGGTCAAATGCATCAGATCTCTCTGGTGAGTGGTCAAACAAAGTATATTTATAATAGATATAACCTCCAAAGTCGTTTCATGCATTAGGGTAATAACATAATTCGAGTCGTACTAAAGGCACTAATTATTTTTCATGAGAGTTTAAATGTTGACAAAAAAAAAACTTCTGGGTCAACCATGATTGCTATATACAATAGCCTTGGATACTACTCGTACATACTTGGCCGTATATAGTAAACTTCGTGATGCATATGTAGTTGATGAGAAATCAAGCAAAACAAATTCAATGAATATGACGTGGTAATACCACCAGCCCCAGGTCCATTTGGTCCATTGAGTAGAGTGGGTACATTGATCAGACCAACACACATGTAATTTGAGAAACGAAGAAAGTGGATTACTAAGGCAAATTTACCAAACATGAAATAGCAACAACTTTTCTATAATATGGTCGTCCCTATTTATCATCTAAGTGAACTGAAAGCGTAACAGATTCACATAGATCAAGTATTTATCTTTTCATTTTTCCATTATTAGATTATCACATGTACCTTGTACTATATATAAAGCATTTGAACATCTAGATTAATAAAACTTTTTCACCCAATTTTATCCTTCAAGTAAATAAGGGAACATACATACTTGCAATGATAGAATTAAGGAGTTCCATAGTAGAGAAGACTTTTTGGCACCATAACCACGTTGGATATCGGTCTTGATGATGTGTAATTTTCCTTTTCTAACATTTTGTGTATACAACATCTATGCAAGTATGCAGGTCTTCCAATGGGAAAGATTAAATAGTCATTACGGAGTTGGATCATTTGTAACCAGCCATGCCATATTGCCCTGCCTACTTGTCATCTCACTAATTCCAGGAGTAACAGAGTATATGGCATCTGAGCTAATGGCCATCTATTACCATTTATGTCAAAAATACCTACACCTATTACCATCTGAGCTACTGGCCATTGGCGATATGAACTTAATTTGCACAAAGAACAAATTTTTCAAGAAACAAAAAAAAATGTCATATTTAACCCAAAATGCAACCCTTTGGAAAGTGAATGTGTATGCTAAAATTACTATCAGTTAAGTAATCAATTGTATGTAAAAGACATAAAGTATTGAGCATATAGATCGATACAGTTTATAAAGAACTAGTAAAAGTAAGAACTGACCACTAACTTTTAATCTTATTTCTTTTATTGCATCATAGGTTTTGTTTTGAGAAGAGGGGAAAAGGACACAACATTTGATGGTGATCAAAATTAGAATGGAAACTTACCTTTAACTGATGAGGATGGTGGAAAATTGATTCAAGCTTTTGAAAGATTTCTTTTTGGATAAAAGACTCCCTGAGTAGTTGAAAACCAAAAATCCTATCAAATACTTCAATAAACGAACTTATTAAACACTAAGATTATAGTGAAAGATTAATACAGTAATACAATAGCAAATGGTTGAGAGAGGACAAACTTATAATGGTGGATGAAAGGACGGGAGATGGTGCAAGTTTGGTTGAATGCACAAGAGGTGGGACGGTGATAAAGCTGAAAATAGGTTCTAATTTATAAACTTTAATAAACTAAACCAAATATTAATGAATTAAATCAAACCGGGAATGCAAAGAATCACAAATTCACAACTAATGAAACATTGATGGTATAAGAATAAAGTTATACGTTATGAATTAACACCTCTACCATTAATGTTAAAGCTTGAGAATATGATGAATGATGGTGAATGAAAGAAATTGAAATCAATAAATATTTTACGTATACTAACAATACTGTCATGTACACTAACACTACCCATGACAATTATAGGATGAATGAATGGTCAACAGGAAAATGAACAATCGATCATTAAAAAATTATTTCTTCATACATTTATATACATCAAAATTTATCATTAAACAATTCATTCATTAATATATTCATATACATTAATCGATATATATTTTGATATTGCAGTAAAAGTAATAAAAATCAATACACGAATTGAAATTAACTACCAAATTGAAATAACCACAAAGTAAAATCATTAAAACCCTAATTAATCCTAAAGTTTAAGCATTAATTGTAATTTTACAACTTTTATATATATATAAGATATAAGATATCAAGAGAAAGCTTGGATTCTTGGTACTTGTAGATCGACATATAGTAAAAAGGATGAATTAAGTTAAGTTTCTTTTCGTGAAACAAAGAAATTTTCATACCTTTTGGTGAGGCTATTTAATGATACACAAGCTTTAAATGTATACTCAAATGATACTTAGAAAAGAATAATGAAAAATAATGGTTATTTGGTTATTGTGTTAGGTCTCTCTCTAAGGTAACCTCTTCTACACTGCCACATCAGCTTTTCTATCTCTTCATCCACCTCTTCCACACTCACTCCCTATAACCCCTCTTCCACACCTCTTCCATACTTTTTATTTTATTTTATATTTATACAAAAAATAAATAATTCAACATTTATTTAAAATTAAATATTAAAAAAGCACATTACATTTATTAAAAAAAAACACATTACATTAATTAAAAAAAAACACATTACATTAATTTAAAAAAACAATACATTACATTTATTAATTAAAAAAAGAGAATTCAAAAAAAAAAAACCCTACACTCAACGTTGACGTTAGTTTTCCGGCAAGTTCCAAATGTGCTCGACTAGGGCGCCTCTTAGACGGTGGTGTGTCGCCCTATCACGTAACTCCTCTGTCATACGTAAGTGAATGTCAACACGTCCGTCCCAAGAACGCACTGGCGGGATATCGGGAATTAGCTTCAAGTCAAAAGGACTGATTGCACGCCCGTTATATTCAACGACCATGTTGTGCAACAGCACATAAGAGTACATGATGCGTTTAATTTTGTTAATACTTAATGGACGCGCACCCTATTGAAGGATTCTCCATCGGCCTTGAAGTACCCCAAAAGCACGCTCCACGTCTTTTCTTGCAGACTTTTGGAAGCGTTTGAATTTACTGGTCTTAGGGTCCATGGGACACTTGAAAGACTTGACAAGTGTAGCCCATTCTGGATAGATACCATCAGCTAGATGATAACCCTTTGTAAACTGTTGGCCATTAGCGGTAAAATTTACCGCAGGAGCTTTATCTTGGAGAAGCTGGTCGAACAAGTCAAATTCATTAAGAACGTTGATGTCGTTGTTCGAACCGGCGGATCCAAAGTAAGCATGCCAAATCCACAAATCATATGAAGCAACCACTTCAAGCATAATCGTCGGATGTCCTTTGTCACCACGAGTGTATTGGCCTTGCTATGCCGTTGGGCAGTTTCTTCAAGCCCAATGCATACAATCAACGCTTCCAAACATACCCGGAAAACCTTACACCATCTCGTGTTTAACGGTCACGCGGTTAACATCTTCTTGTGTCGGTTTTCTCAAAAACTTTGAGTGATATAACTGAACAACACATTTGCAGAAGTAGTTCAATGAATCGGCAGCCGTTTGGGAACCCATTTCGAGGTATTCATCTAATTGGTCGGCAGTAGAAGCATAAGCCAGCTGGCGTACAGCGGAAGTACATTTTTGAAAAATATTTAACGTCGGGCGACCCACAACGTCGGTTGGAGCGTTATGGAAGAACGCAAAGTATTTTGGTAATGGTTGTATGGCGTTAAAGGAATGTCTATCGTTCACTATACGAAGAAACATTTCTTTGGGCATTCGAAAACGCCTTCTAAAATAATTGGCAGGGTAAATGGGTTGCGGGGCAAAGTAATGATTATATAAACGTGTGGCGGCTTCCACATGATTTCTGGGTATTGTTCTTCTTGGTATTTTTGGTATGTTTGCCATTATCGAGTTCTCTTCTTCTTCTTCTTCTTCTTCGTCAATTAAAGTAACGAAAGTGTTTAACATTTCGGCATCTATTGTATACTTACGAATGTATGAAATTGAATCTTCGTCGGAATTCGACATATTTAGTGAAAATGTATAGAGTGAAAGATTTTATTGATAGTGTAAGAAAATGGAATGAATTGTGAAGAAAATGGAATGGGTGATGAAGAGTGAGATGTGAAAAGGTAGTATATATAGATGGAAAGTTAAAAAAAAAAAAGAATTAAAAAAAAAGGAACTGTTAGTTTTGAATTTTTTTGAAAAAAAGAATTTTTTTTTTTTTGTTTACGTTACAAGCAGGCCCAGCCCCCTCCACTTCGCTCGTCAAGATGCATCGATGGAACGAAACCATTTGAAGGAAGCAGGCGTCGACGAGGTGCTCCCTATGGAGTCTTTGTCGAAGAGATGTGTAGAATAGAAATTTGAGCTCAATTTGTGCAAAAATGGTGTTAGTGTGTGAAAAGGTATTTGTGTGTGTATGTAGGTTGAGGATGAAGATTGAGAGAGAATTGGAGTGAAATGATTGGAATTAATTAAAAAAATGGTGAAAAGCTTACAATTTTGGTATGGAAAGGAGTATTTATACAAATGACTAACTTTCATTAATACTCCTTCCATTATTGAAATAATTACATTTTAACACCATTTTTTTATCTCTAACAAGATGGTTGACGATCGGTCGAACACCCCCTTAAGGAGAGGCCTTAGTCAACCACCAACTTCCAAATGATTTAATCGGGCTAGGTTGGGTTACACAAATACAATATTGTAAACATGTGCTTAAGAATACCCCCAATAATGCAATTATCAAGCATTATTGTTACTCTTTTATTAACTTTTTTATTTTTAATAAAATACTTAAGGATTGTTTGGCAATTGATACTTTTTTCTTTTTATATTATTCTTATTCTTGATATTATTATTATTATTATTATTATTATTATTATTATTATTATTATTATTATTATTATTATTATTATAGGAAGTTATTAGAGCTAAAAGCTCAAAAGTTTTGAACATTTACAGTATTATTTTTAAAACGATAACCTTGGATACATATTTAGAAAAAAAAAAAAACTCAGTGTCTCATGTCTTTTATATAAGCTTTATGTAAAAATGATTGAAAGAAACCCGTCAACTCTAGCCCTAGCCATAGCTCCGACTTGTGTTTATGGTAAAATGAATCCAAAATAAAAATTTATAACAAACAAACAGAACACACGGAGGAAAAAAACAAGACTTTAAAAAGTTAATCAATTCTCTTTAGATTATAAGCTCTCTTTATCTGATACGAGTAAATATTCTGAACTCGAAAGTATGAAATATCTATTTTAGATTCTTAGGTGTCTCACATGCAATATGGATGACACTCGCGGATAACGGATGCGGATATCCTTTTCTCATTACCATCTACACGGGTTTTTTTATATCCGTCAATTCGCGGATATCCACAAACGGATTAAATATTTAATCCATGTCCATCATCCGCAGGTATACAAGCTCGCGGATAAATCCACGCTTTTCATTATAAATCTAACAACAACCATGCATCACAGTAAAAGAAATGCATACTAAACGAAGAACAACCGTTAACATGCCATTAATAAAAACAAGAAAAAAAAACAATAAACCTTCAAGAAAAAGAATCAGTCAATCATTGGATCTTTATTTAAAAAGAAATAAACTCAATAAAACTATTAAAGTTCCAACTTCCAAGTAGCACTTGAAACTTTCAAAATTCAAAATGGAACATATTTGGTTTAACAAAATTTAATATTTATCAATATTTATCGTATATAAATAATGATATGCGAGTTTGACGGGTTATATTGTGAATATATTTGCGGGTTTTACTTATGGGTATGACGGGTTCGCTAAACGGATATATCCATGGCGGATATGATATATCAATTATCCATCCTCGATCCGCAAACGGGTGCATATTTATATACATTATGTATCCACGGTAAAAAATTTTTGAAATTATCCATCCATGACGGATGGATATCCGCGGGTTACATTTTTTTCTCATCCGTTGCCATCTGTACATGCAATTGACGAAATTTGTTATTGAGGGAAGATATTTGAGTTCAAACTAGTGTTATACCCGGCCGTTGGCCGTGAATAACAATCAGACATATATTTTAATGCGGGTTATAATTTTAATATGTCAACCGTTACCATCAGACAAAGAAAACTTATCGTTAAACAATACAACATAAATCATTAAACACAAAAATTTGGTGACAAAATAATAATTGCAACCTTTATTAGAAGATAAAAATAAGAAGATAAAAACTTTGACGGTAAAAAAAACTAAAGTTTAAAATTGTAGTACCATGAATCATCGAAAATAAAGCTTTATGGTAAAAATACAAAAGTCTTAGAAAAAAGTTACCGGTTAAGTGTGAAACATTAAAACATTACTACTCTAAAAGTAATGATGTAAATCAAAATAAAAAAAAAAACACAAAGAAGGCAAGTGACATCAATAAAAACCAAAGAAGGTAAGTGACATTCACACAACCCACTAGCTAAGAATTGGTACAGAAAAAAAAAATAGTAAGCAGGCAGCCAGGCTGGCTGCCGAGCCAGCAGCCAACCAAGCTGCTTCACTATTCACACGAAAAGTTTTTATATAGGTTATCAAAATAAAAAATAAAAACACTAAGAAGACAAGTGACATCAATAAAACACAAAGAAAATAAGTGACATTCACACAATACACTAGTTAAGAATTGATTAAAAAAAAGAACGTAAGCAGGTAGACTAACTGTTGTAGCCAACCAAGCTGCTACACTATTCAGGCGAAAAATAATTTTTATATAGGTTATAATTTCTGTTTTTCTCTAAAGAATAGCGGTCCAAGATGAAACAAATAGTTTGGGCCGAACGAGCCCAACATACGCACTGGACACATGAATATAAAGCTTAACCAAATAAAAAAAAACAAAAACCAAGTGAATGTATATGGTCGGCTACATGCCTACATCAAATACAAGTTGTCAAGGGTGTATCGTAGAATCTTAATCTTAATATATATTAATATATATTAAAAGGTAATTATTCTAATGTAAATTGACCAATCATAACTCTCAATTTTATTAAAATTTAGTTTTAAACATGTAATTAAATTGGGATAAGTCGACCACTATATATTTACTAATTTGGCTAAACTAATTTCGATTGACTAAAAGTCGACCCATTTAATTGTATACTAATTTGGATAAACTATAATCAAATTACTGTATATCAATGTTACCGTAACAATAATTATCAATGTTACCGTAACAATAAACTATAATCATACTAGACCCATTTATTCGTAATTACTATATATCAATGTTACCGTAACAATAATTATCGACTGTGTGTAGTTACGAATTCGATCTTTAAACTTTCATATCCTTAAGTTAAAACAACTACTGATATCAACCACCAGCAACTCGTTAATATTATATGACCTAAAAAGGTATTTTTTTTTTTTAATGATATAAATCGAGTCGTATTTAGTTGCTTATTCAATAAAAATCGATTTTTTAAGGTGATTATTATCCAACAAAATTCCGAGTATTTTTTTTGCAGTTGATTGTTTGATTCCAAGTATTTTTTAAATAAAAATCGAGTAGTTTTCAGGCGATTATTTGATGAAGTTTGATTTCTTTTAGATGGTTATTTGGTATTCTCTACATAAAAGTCGAGTAATTATTATCATTATCACTTTTGATAAATTACTGCTGTCTTGTTTGATTCCTTTTCTACGGAATAAAAGCCCTCAGTCTTTTGTTTTTGCTCTTGTTATTCTATAAAAATTTAATCTTCTTGTATTGAACTGTTTTTGAGGAATACAAAGCTAACCAGGATAAAACCCTATTACCTAAATTTGAATCTTTTTTTCCTCCAAAAGTGAACTACTCGTATATATTAACACTGTTCAAATATATACACCAACAATCTATTACTCAACTGGACATGCCCTGCAGTGTACTAAGAAATGACATTCATTCATCCTATCCATACTAGACACTACCTATCTATATGAGATTCTCCAATCCATATTCAATCAATTTTTACACACTCCAAAATCATTCTCTTCAATCCAGTCCTCCACTGATCCATATATTCTCAACAAAATTTGGTTGGATTCCCTACTTCTGATATTCTTTAACTACATTTGTAGTTTTATAAACCTTCAGCCCCATGAGCCTTAGTTTTATAAAATTGAGTCTTTTGTAGTGGCCCAGTTGATAAAAATTGAGTCTTTATCGTAGTTACTTGTATTTTTCATATTATAATGTGATAAAATAGTCACTGTGTCTTCTTTTAACTCGGCGTGTTTGATAAAAACTGCCAAGTTGATAAAAAAAATTTTAAGTCTTTTTCAGCTTATAAAATTCAAGTAGTTTCCAGTCGATTATTTGATAAAATCTGATTCCCTTCAGATTGTAAATGGGATTCTCTAGATAAAAGTCAAGTATTTTTAAGATGATTATTATCATCTGATAAAAAGTCGCAGTCTTTCTTTTAGCTCTGCTTATCTTATAAAAATTGAATCTTTTGTAGTTGCCCAGTTGGTAAAAATTGTGTCTTTATCGTATTTACTTGTATTTCATATTACTCTTTGATAAGTAGTCACAGTCCTCTTTTAGCTCTGCGTGTTTGATAAAAAACTGCCCACTTGATAAAAATAAAGACTTTTTCAGGTAATAAGAATCGAGTAGTTTTTAGTCCATTATTTGATATGGCATGATTCATTTTAGATGGTTAAATGGTATTCTCTAGATAAAAGTCTAGTATTATTAAGATGATGATTATTATCATTTGGTTAAACGTCAGTCTATTCTTAGCTTTGCTTATTTGTTAATAATTGAATCATTTGTAGTTGCCCAGTTGATAAAAATTGAGTCTTAATAGTAGTTACTTGTAATTCTCATATTATAATGTGGTAAAATGTCAGTCTTTTTTAACCTATGCTTGTTTGATAAAAACTGAGTTTTTTGTAGTTCCCCAGTTGATAAAAAGAGTCTTTAATCCGCAGTTGGGGTTCGTAATTGAAATTAAGAAACGGAAGCTTAAGTCATAGTCACTTGTATTCTATACATTATCATTTGATCAAAAGTCAAAGTCTTTATTTAGCTCTGCTTATTTGATAAAAGTTGAATCTTTTGTAGTTGCCCAGTTGATAAAAACGAGTCTTTATCGTAGTTTTTGCTAATATTGTTGCTGCCCCAATTTAATTAGTTATATTTTGAAATATGTTAGATTCACTGATGACGATGGAGCCGAATAAGCATGATGTGGAGGTTTGTAATGATGATAATAATAAATTGCCCCCTCTATCTGCAAAATATCCGTGGTTTGTTGTTCAGGACCTTGAAGACCTCACTCACCAGTTTTTCTCCACCCTTCACAACCCGATGTTTAAATATCAGTGTCAAATCTCTCTGTTGTCGGGAAATCGTATCCGAGGTTGTTTTCATGGGTGGATCATTCTCTCAAACCATCCACACAACGATAATTGGTCTCTTTGGAACCATCCGCTTCTAACACCATATTTCTCCCTCCTTTGTTTCTGAAAGACCAAGACTATGATTCTATCCGTGAATGTTGTTTGTCTGCTCCTCCATCTAATCCCACTTCCGTTCTCATCTTAATGATTTCCAATAAACGTACCTTTGTTTTTTGTCATGTATCCCCTAAAAGAAAGAAAAGCCTTAGAGAAGAGCCAAGATGGACCGAGATGTCATATGATTACCAACTCAAGAGAGTTACCTTGGATGGTCATTTACTACATAGCCTAACTTGTTGCAATGGTCAGATATATGCTTTATGTAGTGAAAATGATATTACTCCAATGGTCATACGGGTTGAAATTGTAGTCAAGGATGGAGAAGTTGTGATACAACTAATAGCAGTTGTGTTAGTCGAACCTCTTCCCTGTCGTTATCTTAGAAAGCTTTATTTTCTGACAGGAACTTTTACAGAGTTGTTTCTCATCGTAGTTGCTTTTCGTGCCAAAGCTGACAGAATACCTGGTGACGTGTTTTTATTTAAATTAGACCTGGCTAGAATAGATTGGAATGACTTGGAATGCCTCAAAAACTGGGACATGTCTGGTCTTAAAGAATTTAATCAAACCGCTGCAGATTACCTTGACGACTTGGGTATTATTGAAGATCTGTGGGAAGAAGTACAGGATATTAAAGACACCATATTTGTTGTTGATGTTGCTCTTGATAATTTGGAGTATTACAACCCTGCAATTTCCTCGGAGTTAGGGGGGTATATACAAATTCTTGACAAAATGGACAAAGTAATATATTCGTATCACCTCATCAATAAAACCCTCGTTCCATCTCCCATGCCTTTCTCAGTGCTGCCAACAAGCCACATGTCAATGTGGGAATGCTGGTATTGCTTCTTTCTTTTCTTATGTTTCTATTTATTTTCATATCATGTGCTTTATTACAGAAAAAACTTTTCTAGAAATTATCATTTGTGTAGGTCAGAAGTTGACCATAGAGAAGCCAAATTCATAGTTGATTCTAAACAAGAAGAGGACGAGATGGTGATTAACTTAATATCAGACAATGAGGTTGAAGTTGGTGAATCGCACTTGCTTGATATTCCATTTGATGTTCTGGAGATGATGATGAAGTTTTGTGTTGGCGTGGAATACTTGAACTTTCGTGCGACGTCCAAACTTTGCCATCTAGCAGCATGTATGATACAATGGCGCAACCATACATCATTAATGAGATTACAAGAGTATTCACTAGGTTCACCTTGGCTGATGGTTGTAGACCAAATTCAAGGCATTATCACTTTCACAGATCCGATGTTGGGTGACAACTACTTTATGCGATGTTCACAGTTACCGATTGATGGAACAATATCTTGCTCCAGGTTTGGTTGGTTGCTGTTTAAGACCAAAGAATTATTCCCAGTGTTTTTTAACCCCTTCACTAATGATCTCCGTGAGCTTCCAAAAACGCGTATTGAAGCAATTAACTTATGGTTTTCTCACCCGCCTAATTCACCTGAATGTATGGTTGTTGGATTTGGATCTTCAAAAATTCTTATTCTTTATGTTGCCCGAGAAACAACCTGGCGAGTGGTTAATATAGGTAAATTTGCAAGGAAATACCCGATTTGTTTTCCAACTTTCCCTGGTGAAGGTCTTTATGCAATACACAAGACGGGAAAACTTATGGTTTTCAGAGATTTGGGTAAAGATAATGCCTCCTGGGATCTTTTTAATGTCCAAGCCCCAAGTTGTAGCTTCTCTCAGTGACAATATTTTTTGGTGAAATGTGACCAACTTCTTTTACTGGTTGTTATGGGTGGGTTTGGAGAATCCATCGAGGTATTCAAGCTGAACGAATTTACACAAGAATGGGAAAAAGTAAATGGTGTTGGAAAGCACATGATTTATATTTGTGATACAACATGTCTCTGCGTTGAAGCTAAAATAACGGAAATGGAGAACAAGATCTTCCTTGCACATCTGAGTTCTAGAAACAAGAAAATGGTGTTTTATTCACTTGAAACATGCACGTTTCACACATTCAATAGTACAAGCATCCAAGAAAAATTTGGGGATGCCTTCCCAATTAGACATCTTTCTCCTCATACTTGGATTGAACCAAGTTGGTTGGATTCGCCACGTCCCCAAAAGAAGCATTTAAAAAGTGCACCTGAGTCATGCACAATGTTCTCTTAGTAATGTGATCAAAGTGTATATTAGCTTTCCTAATAAGTTGCCATGGAGACGAAGTTGACTATCCATCTTGACTTCTTAGTCCAGGCAAGGAGAACAAGTGCATTAAGTTATGTTCTAAAGTTGAAACAGCTAGCTGACTTTATTACTCATTATTATTTTTATGTTGTAACATAGGAA
Source organism: Erigeron canadensis (assembly GCF_010389155.1). Classification (NCBI taxonomy): domain Eukaryota; kingdom Viridiplantae; phylum Streptophyta; class Magnoliopsida; order Asterales; family Asteraceae; genus Erigeron; species Erigeron canadensis. The sequence continues at coordinate 43,851,347 of NC_057766.1, forward strand.
TGTTAAACTGGTTGCTTTTTTTTTTAATCTTTCAGATTTTTATTATTTGTATGTCTATTCTGTATCTGTATCCTCCTTGATAGTGGAAGATTGTAATTTGGACAGATAAATGTCTTCAATGTTTGTATTGGATCAATTGTCGCTTGCGTTGAAAACATATATATTGTTCACTGTATTTGTATGAGTGAATTTGACATTAGTGATTACCCTGTTCCCAAAGTGTTCAATTTAATTTTCAATGACATGCTGATCATGTACGTGTATGAAGATGCTCACAAGACGATTTCCCAAAGTGTATTAGGTTGAGAGGTATTAGGCGGGGTGAATGGCGATGTCGGGCCATGCCTTTGGCGACACCACCTCCACCTGGCTTTTTGGTTGATCTTTGTTCCATACGGCTTGGTGAAGATGCTTACAACAATTGTTTCTCATTGGTAGATAACTTCAAATGTCACGTATTCTCTCTCTCTCTCTCTCTCTTCACATTATCAAATATATAAATAATATATATATATTATCTCTCCAAAAAAATGGCTTTCTTTGTTGCAGGTAGGAAAGTGAAGAAGATGGGCTCTCTGTTCCAATGTCAGGTGTTGTTCAAGCTAAACTTTCCATTTGAGGTTGCATCAAGAGGGTTTTCATATGTAATTAGCTTCTCAAGAGCGTTGACCCTTCATGAAGTCTGACATTCACTCCAAGTGTTTTTGAGGTGTGTATGTGACCTTTCTATCACATTGCAACCTTCTTGATAGCAATAATTATTTGAATGACCTTGATTGCATGATTGGGCTTTTTTAAGGTATTAATGGGAATTTGATAACCAAGAACCTGGATATAATGAAAATTTCAACATCGTAATTCTGACAGCTTATGCAGCTCTTCCTTTTCCACCAGTGGCGTGTTCTCACCTTTCTCACCTAAAAGATAGCTGAGTTCTATGAATGTGTTAGTTCCAAGGGGTTAGTGTTGAATCAGCTTAGAGTTTAACTGGTATAAAGTATTATATATGATGGTAAAAACGTGTGTTTAGAATAATTATATAACTGGTTTATGTTTAACACGGATGTTTTAGGTCGGCCGTTCAATGTGAAATGGCCAAGTCACTACCTCAGAAGCCTGCTAATTCTGCTCTCGGTTCATCTTCTTTGCTAATGGTGATGCAGCAGGTTGTTGCAATGCAGCAAATGCACTTCCAGCAGCCTCTTATAAAGCGGCAAACCATGAATGCATAACAGGCAGCTAATAAAGCAGCAACTATGAAAACCGCGAGCTAGAGCTACAGAATTAAGTATCAGGTTAAAAGCGAAGGGATAATTGGAATTTGAAATGAAGAGTATCGGGTCAAACGGAATAGTTATTGTGCAGATAAAAATGGTTGGTCGAGCTAGTATGAGACTACTTTCTTTTCGTAAAGTATAAGTTCTAGAGTTATTGGGGCTTTAAAATGACTTGTTGTTGGATTAATACCCAATTTGAGGATAAAGAAGAACAGGTTACATCAGTTGAAAATAAAGAGGATTCGATAGAAATGAGATATGATAGGATTAAGCAACAGATTGCGGAGAAGCTGAATCGCGCTCGGGAAGCGGTGATTTCTGTGTCAGTTAAACGGAAGGAGGTTATTAGGAAAAGAAGGAAAGCTGCAGAGGAATTGAATATTGCATCTGCGAAACATAAGGAAATGGAGAAGGAATTAGAGGAAGCGTTTGAGTCTGAGGATTTCGAGACTGCTGAAAGGATTAGTGATGGTCTTGCATCGGCTGAGAAGAATAAAGAGGATCTTTTGATTGTGTTGCGAGATGCTGGAGCCGAATGTAGTGATGTTGATTCTAAGATGTAAGAGGCTTTGGAGACTCTTCTAAAAGGTTGCAGGTTGTAGCTGAAGAAGAGTGTGCGACTCTGCTAAAAGGCTTTTCAATGGTGAGTTTGCTATTTTTTGTTGTCAAATTGTATATCATTTAGTTAGTTACTTTTCACAATTTTCTATGTTTCCCTGCTGCTCTTAATTAACATGATATGACATCGAATACTTATGTAGATTGTTAATAGTTTCATAGATATCAATTACATATACATGTGAAGTTTAAGAGCTAATTTGAAGTGATCACGTCACTACATCACCACAGACTCATAGTATGTAATTAAAATGTAGTTTTAACTTTGAAGTGTTATGCAACATGGGCTTCTAACTCTAGTATGATTGTATCTGTTAAACACTCTTTATTGGAGTATTATCAAAAACTAGTTGTGTACACACCATCCATCATCCATTTTTTTATATAAACAATTTCCCTCAATTAAATGGTCATCTTAGCTCTAGACTTCTAGTGGTGGTTTACATAGACAACTGGCTACTATTATACGAGTAGTTGTTATATTAGTTACCTCACAAATGATGGTATACAAACAAATACACCTATAAACTTTATTTTGCCATTGATCATTGATGGAGGACCATAGATAGTAACAAGATAAAAAATGATGATATACTTGTAAAAAAGATGATGTTTTTTTAAAGCCCCACATACCCCGACCACGGAATATTCTGTAACCCGACCACCCCCCTTTAGGAGCGACAGTCGCTCCTAAAGGGTAGACCCATTAATTGCTCGCGGATACCTATGCATATACCCGCTAACCCGTTGACCCGTCAAACCCCCTCTTTAGGAGCGACCGTCGCTCCTAAAGGGGTGCCTCGAATAAATAAAAACCGATCGATCCCCCCTGCTTCTTCATCAGTCTTCTCCATACTCTTCTCCATACTCCATATTTTCCGACCCCTGTTTTTCTCTTCTCCATTCCAACCGATCCAACCCCTCTCTCCCCCATATTTTCCGGCCAAGATATTCCGGTGAGGCTTTAGGAGCGACCCGTCGTTACCTCTTTCGTAAACCCCAACCGATCCAACCCCCCTCTCCCCCATATTTTCCGGCCAAGATATTCCGGTGAGGCTTTAGGAGCGACCCACTTTTTCAGTGAGGCTTTAGGAGCGACCCGTCGTTACCCCTTTCGTAAACCGAACGTCGAAGTAAGTTTTTATTTTTTTTTTATTTCGTATCTATTAATTTGCTATATAGTATATGTATTAGTTTGATGTTATTCTTGTTATGCATAGATGTATTAGGATCGATCTTATATGCCCATAGATTTAACGTATTGTATACGCCCATAGATTTAATGTATTGTTGTTATTGTGTTGTTGTTGTTGTTCTTGTTGTTGTTCTTGTTTTTGTTATGTAAAAATGTTTGTAAAAAATTGTAAATAATATAAAATGTAAAAAAAGTGTATTACATAGTATATAAAAAATATATTTAAAAAAAGTTTATAAAAGTTTGTACTAGAAAATGTTTGTATTAGAAAATATAAAAATGTATAAATAAAAAAGGTATTAAAACATAAGTATAAAAAGATATTAAAACATATATTGAAAAAGTAGTAGTACAAAAGTCATATAAAAATTAAGTTAAAAAAAGTTGTTAAAAAAGTTGATATAAAAAGTATTATAATACGTGTATTATTTATGTAGATATAAGAAAATGCTAGGAAATGTATAAGTAAAAAGGTATTAAAACATAAGTATAAAAAGATATTAAAACATATATTGAAAAAGTAGTAGTACAAAAGTCATATAAAAAATTAAGTTAAAAAAAAGTTGTTAAAAAAGTTGATATAAAAAGTATTATAATACGTGTATTATTTATGTAGATATAAGAAAAATGCTAGGAAAATGTATAAGTAAAAAAGGTATTAAAACATAAGTATAAAAAGAAATTAAAACATATATTGAAAAAGTAGTAGTACAAAAGTCATATAAAAAATTAAGTTAAAAAAAGTTGTTAAAAAAGTTGATATAAAAAGTATTATAATACGTGTATTATTTATGTAGATATAAGAAAAATGCTAAGAAAATGTATAAGTAAAAAAAGTATTAAAACATAAGTATAAAAAGATATTAAAACATATATTGAAAAAGTAGTAGTACAAAACTCATATAAAAAATTAAGTTAAAAAAAAGTTGTTAAAAAAGTTGATATAAAAAGTATTATAATACGTGTATTATTTATGTAGATATAAGAAAAATGCTAGGAGCTCACGGCGGCGACGGCGATGGGAGGGATCCGCACCGATCGTGGTGGAAGAAAATATCAGGCTGCAAAAACAGCGGTAAGAAAATTGACTTTACATTAAATTTAGTTATGCATTGAAATAATTTTATTCTTATCGTTTAAAGTAACTTATTTATGTTATTGTTACTTATTGGTTTTGTAGGCTCGAAGAAAACACCACCACCACCAAGAGGGGCAGCCAAAAATCTAAAACTTGAGGCTGCCTTGAAGAAAAATGGAGGCCCGTTACCCATGTACTTCGACTACAAATCAAAGACCTTTCAGTCGATCGGGGACTACGGGGCTATGTACAAATCTTTGTTAGGCTCGTTGATCGGAGATGTCCCCCAGTACTACGAGTCATGGGACGATGTGCCTGAGTCTATGAGGGACCATATCTTGGAGGAAGTACAGGTTAGAATATGTTTCTTTTTATATTTTTTTACTTAATATGTTTTTCAATGATAACCCCGAAAATGCTAACTTGTATTTGTAAACAACGTAGCGCTATTTTGCGATGGACCAGTACTTAGAGCTTGATGAGGACGACCCCACCCGGAAGGCAGCAAAACTGGCTTTTCGTGCTGATGCAGCTAGCATATATAGGCAGCGAAAGTCAAAATTCAAATCTCAGCATTTTACAGCACGGGGGGGTGTAGGCGCAGCAGATACCCTGCAGACAGCACCGCCAGCTGGTATGGACCCGGAAGTGTGGGGAAAACTATTGCGTTTCTATACGAGGGATGACCGGGTAAAGCGGGCCGAGACAAACAAGACAAACCGGTCCAAACAGGCGGTGGGGACTCAGGGTCGGCGATCTATTTCTCTTGCCCACGATCGGGCGTTGGTACGTTTGGTTTTAACAAAAGTATACAATTCTTGTGTTTTTTAAATGCTAATTAATTGACTTGTTTGCAGGCCAAGCACCATAACGAAAAGAAGGAGGGGCCACCGCCCACGTGGGAGTCGACTTGGGCGGCAACCCACAGACTACAACCTCCGGAAGTTGCGGTATATACATAACTTTAAGTTAAATTACTTTTAATTACTGCTCCATTTATTAAACTTACCTTACTATTTATATGCAGTCCCGTCTGGAAGCTGCGCAGGAGAGACATTCACAGGATCCTGCACCGACACCTCCAACCTAGTTGTTCCCGGAAGCGTTTGGATCGCGATCCGGACATCAGCGCGGACTAGGGAGGATTCTCAGGGGTTTCGGATCCCATGATTTCCCTGGTGAGTTGCCGCAACCACATTATGGGCCTCCGGAAGGATCCTCCTCCGGGCCGCATGCATCCTATTCTGGCCCCTCTGCATCCCAACCTTCCGGCTACCATGTTGACTTGAACCAGCCTGGGGATGACTATTTCGACCCCCGCCAGTTATGGGGTGGGAGATCGGCGCATTTTGGACCTCCATCAGGGGATTTTGGTAGCTTGTCGGATATGAGTGGATTTTTTAGTGGGACAGGCTCTGTATCCGGACCAGGTGTGGGTGATGATAATGCCGGTGAGGACGACGACGATTCCGATGATTAGACTTTTTTTATTTGTACGAAGTAGGTACATTTTTATAAATACAGTTTGTTATGTACATTTTTATTATTTGTGTTTGATATTTACTTTTTTATTATTTGTGTACTGTTTGTTTATAATGATGTTGGACTATCCGGTTTGCAAAAATGTAACACCCCAAATTTCGTAGTATTAATATATTATTATAAGTAATATACCAAGTAAAAACATGATAAAGTTATGAAGTAACACCCCAAGTTTCCCTTAATAAAAAAAAAAGAAAAAAAAAACGGGCAAAACAAAAAACAAAAAACTTTATTACAATCCTAATCAGATGAGTCCACTGTTCCCATATAGATGGGAGGAGGTTTTGTTGCATCCATATATCTATTGTAGGCTAACTGGCGGTGTCCGTACAAATCTTTCCATTTGCTCACGGGAGGCCTTACACGATCCTGTACCCAATATGCGATCTCCGGGGCCATCGGGTAGTCACCTTCCAACTGCACCATGATATAGTGACCGTGACCCTGTACTAATGCTATTGATATGGGCTCTGTCCTAGGCATCTCATCAGGACCATAGGTAAATGGGAACGAAGTCCAACTGGCGGCAGTAGATAAACAGTTAATTACTATACCCATCCTGTTGGACAACAACATGGTCCCCATAGTCATGTGCATCCAGTAGGCAGTTGGTTTAAACACCCCTACATAAGACCTTGATAACCCCTCAAAAAAGCTCGCTTCAACCTGTCCCCATCTTGTTAGTTCATCGTAGAATTGTTTGTTGTTTTCATACTCGGCCAACATATGTAGTCGGATCCACTCGTAACCTTCGTTTTCATCGTACCCCAATGCAACAGCAAGTGCCCGGAATCCACAGTTGCCATCACCCCTGACATTAATAATCCCCTTGACGTATGGTCTAAATACATTCGGTATGTCGTCAAGGTAACCCTTTATACCCGTCGTCTGCAGTGGGCGAGTGTTAGGTGGTGGTACTGGTAGAGCAGCTAATTGCTGCTCACCTGATATGGGAGATATTGGTGATGGTGCTGGTGCTGGTGGCATCGGAGGTGATGGTGCTGGTGGCATCGAAGGTTGTGTGGGCGTATTGAAAAAATCAAAGTACGATGATGGTGCAGCTGGCATCGTAGTGCTAGGACCTGCAGGAAAATAAGTATCGGCACTGAAGAACTGATCCACTAAGCCTGTTGGTGCTGTTGGTGGCACAGGATAGTACGCGGGTTCGGCTGCGCCGAACAACTGATCTAAGAATGGGGTTTCGGTTGTAGGCTCATTACTCGGCCCTGCTGTTGAAAATTGTGACGATCGGATCAAGTCATCAATATATCCACGGGTGTCCTCCCGTAATTCGGTGTCAGGCTCCGCGAAACGTGACTGCGTGGGCACATGCTCACTGTGTCTCGCCGGATGAAAGTCTCTGTAGCATGAGCCTGAGTCTGGTGCGGTATCCGGATATTTAGGTGTGGTCACGTGCACGGACCTCGACTTTTTCATCTTTGGTGGTGGTGGCATCGGAGGTGATACGTTCAAGTTTGGCATCTGCAATGAATCAATGAATAATTAAGTTAGATGTATACCCGTATAGTGTTTAACAACTAATAATTTGCTAGACTATAATAATATACCTTTTTCTTTGACCCAACAGGTCTACCACGTGTTTTCTTTTGGACCTCTGGATCCTTGATTTTGGACTGACCCGGATAGATGAGGTCCTTTATTTTTGACATCAAGCTTTTCCTTTGTTTTATGGGTTGTCATTCCAAGGCAGCAGTAACCTCGCCACAAAAGGCCTCAACAGGCTCGTCATCATCCGAGTCTTTCTTCACATTTCCAGGCAGGCAGGTGAACGGGGTTATATCGAGCCTGCACCAAAATGCATCTATCTCATATTCTTGTACACGCCTTCCTGCAGGAATAAAAATATTACATTAAGTATTTTTAAGTAAAATGGACCATTTGTATCTGAATGAACTGTACTTACGTTCCTGCATGTATGTTAGAAGTCGACAACTACATGGCAAGCCACAACTAGCCCATACCGTACACCCGCACTTTGACACGTCCCCTTTTACTGTATTTTTCAATCGATCAATTTCGTCAACCATAATTTGCAAGGCTACATGGGAGGCTTTACCGAGCAAATCCTTTAAACAGGGATAGTTGTGTTTATTTTGATTGTACTGCCTGCAATGTTCCAGTGACCCCTTTATTTCGGTGTATTGCCCGCTGACAACAGAGTTAACACATTCAACGATTTTGTGGAACGTAAGCCGCTTTTGATGCATAACTGACTTCAGCAAAGAATGCTCGCTCTCAACCCTGTTGGTAGTGTAGTTACGATAGTTGCGGTGTTGGTCGACCCAACATGACACAAATAACTCCTTGTACGAGGCAAGCCACTGTATTTGTAGATACTTATAAAGATCTGCAGGAAAATAAAAAGTGATTTAGCTACATGGTTACATCGTAAGCGTTATCATAAAAACAGTATGGGGACGGGATGTATATACTTGGTTTATCTGCCAAGAATACTTTTAGCCGCTGCTCATTCTCTGCGTATTCTTTAACCCTGATTGAGTTTACGAGTTGATCCCACCGGTGTCTAAACGAACCATAATCTTTTTTGACCCAAACGATGGGTTGGCATGTAACTCAATATTCCTCCAAATGTGTATTCTACACAGTATCAGCTTCGTTTCCGGCATCACATCCTTAACCGCTTTCATGAGGGCCAGATCCCGATCAGTGAGTGCCACACGCACGACGAACCCTTCTTCGAGCGTCGACCTCAAGCACTGTAACACCCATGTGTATGTCGCATGTTGCTCATTTTCAATAAGTGCGTGCGCAATGCTGAATGTCTTGCCAGTTGGAGTGACACCCACAATCTCAACAAGCGGCATGTTGTAAACGTTGGTTTTATACGTGGCGTCTATTTCAATGATCCAAGGAAATGCACGCCATATGTCAAGTGATGTAGGATGTACGAAAAAGAGATTGGTCAAACATCCGGTTTTGCTATCCGTCGTGTACTGATACGTGTACTGATGGTCAGATAGTAATTGGAGCACGATCTGCAACGGGTAAACAACCAAAGTATAAGGAAGTCGTATTTTTTTAAAAAATAAACATATAGTTATATGATCCACATGCAGGTATGTTCTTATTTCACCTGCATTCGAGTTTCCCCTCGTTGTTGGGCGTGCTTTAGCCGGTGTTGCTGCAGGTAGTTAGAAATGTCTTGTGAACGGGTCAAGATACCGGGAAATGCATCCTTCAATTGGTCCCTTATGCTATTTGGCCCAAAACCTAGCAACGCCTTTTCGTCCACAAATTCTTTTTGAACATCGGTTAGTCGTCTTGCGTACGCAATACCTTCCAAATTACAAGCTGATGGATGGTTATGTCGGTGATCTATAACTTCAACCCACCAACTATGGTCCTTTGTCAGACGGCCTACCAATTTGAATGGACAGTCAATTTTGGTACTCCCTTTGGGTGCCCCGGTTGACCGCTTATCTTTTTTTCCACCACGGTTGCAAATAAGGACCACCTTTTTAACTTCTCCGCCTTTTGTGACATTTGATCTTCGTGTTACTAACACATAACCAAGCTCCTTTGCCGTTCTTTGAGCCCAGTCTACCAAATCTATGTGTGTGTCAAACACCTGAAATATTTTATACACTTTTTATTAATACACTTTTTATGCACTTTTTTATAATACATTTTTTTTAATACACTATTTTATATACTTTTTTATAATCAACTTTCTTATACACTTTTTTATAATACACTTTTTATACACTTTTTTATAATACACTTTTTTGTACACTTTTTTTTTTAACAATTTTTTAATAGCTTTTGTTAATCTACATTTTTACGTACAATTTTTAATATGTTTTTAGTTAATCTACATTTTTACGTACATTTTTTAATATGTTTTTATAAACAATTTTTTATCCGTAGTTTTAATAATTAGTTTTCTTACATACTTTTATAGCAACAAATCTAATGAATAATAACAAAATACAATTACTCACAAAATAACAACACAAAAAATGAAAACGTTGGATTATATACATACCTCCTTGTTATAAAAAACATCGTGATCGTAATCAAATTCATCACGGACATCTGGGGATTCAAATTCGTCATCGAGCTCTTCGTACACAAACTCGTCATTTACACCTTCCGGCGCATTTGGATTTAAGAAAATTTTCTCCAAGCAATCCATCTAAAATAATAAAAACACTTAACAGTAATAAATGAAAACGAATAAATCAAAATGAATGAATATGAAAACGATCGAATATCAAAACTATTGAATACTGAGATTGAAGTTATAAAAAATGAATATGAAATGGTTGAACTTATAGAATGAATCGTTGAACTTATAGAATGATTGAACTTATAGAATGAATCGTTGAACTTATAGAATGAATCGTCACGGGGAAACAGAAACATTTATGTACGATTCGAACCTACCACCCCTTTAGGAGCGACAGTCGCTCCAAAAGAGGTGGTAGGTTCGAATCGTACAGAAATGTTGTCGTATGCTGTCGCCCGTTGTCGTATCCTACTACCCCTTTAGGAGCGACTGTCGCTCCAAAAGGGGTGGTCGGGTTACATAGGGGGTGGTCGGCCTACACGTCCCCTTTTTTAATAAAAATAAAAGAGATGATGATTTAAATAGAGATGAAGAAGATATAGATGGATGGTTTGGATTTACAAAACAGTAGATATGTAAATTAATTAAACATGTAAGAAGTGTCATATCTTGTCACATATCTTGATTTATTGGTCACCATCATTTCTTACTGTTAGAGGTAGATGGTAAGAAATACTTGACCACATGCGACAATAGTTTTATAGGTGTCCATATTCTAAAATACATCTCAAAATTTGACCGTTCATATAATTTTTTCATATGTATATTTTATCAAATTTCTTAAATTTATTATAGTTGTGTTTATTTCTTATTTTTTTGATATAATTATAAAGTTATCTATGTATGAATCTTTAGGTTGTATTCAATAAGTAGTGAAATATTAATTGAATTCTACATTTTTCATACACATAGATTGAAACCAAATAAGTAAACGGCATAATTTGCTTAGCTTATAGTAAAGTGAATCGGAAATATAGGTTAATCAAAAAATCTTATCTTAATATATACTATACTAATACTAATATCTTTATATATACTATAAAACAGTTGAACTAATGACTTATTAACCAATTACATCGTTGGATTTCATCAAATTGACTTTTGATGATGTCATCATTTAGATAAACTACAAATTAAAAATCTTAATAATCATTATCCAAATATATTATTATATTAATATTTATATTAATTTGTAGAATAAGTCTCATTATTTACACTTTTTTGTTTTCCATCAATAATTTACACTTTTTAGCCCTGAATACTTAATTTATATTTATTTTTAGCCGTCAACTTGAGAGAATTTTTTAAAATTTATAATCATTTAATTAAATAATTTTTTTTTTAACATATCAAATATTTTCTACAAAAAATTAATTCAAAACCTAATGACTTAATAACAAATATTAGATTAAATTTTTATAATTATAAATATTAATATTTAGTTTAATATTAGATATAAATACAATGTTAGCTTTAGATATATATCCCAAACATAATAACAGATAACGATATACAACATCATTGTCTTAAACACAATAGGAATCACAGGATATGGGACAATCATAGAACCAAACATGATTTACAACAGAGGGTTACTTAAATCCTAAATCCAAATCAATATAAACTCCATTCAAAATTCATTATATCTCTCAATCAAAAAGGTACATAATTTTCTCCTTTTTCATATATTAGTTTTGCATTTTAATGTTTAAAGTTACAGTTGTCACTCAAATCAAGAGTCCTAACTGTTATCAATGAATATAAAAATAATCCTAATTGTTATCATATTATCATAGAACAAGTGATTGAAAATAAACCTATGCTTGTTATGGACGCGCATCATGATTAAATCCATATACCTAAATGTCAAGTACAAGATCACAAATATGTTTATATTTTTATTCTTAATTATCTTTCATAATAATATCACATTATGAGTACATCTGGTTTCAAAATATTCTATAATGGATAAATTATTATATATAGCATGTGCCTTGTGTAATGACTACAGCAAACAATTTCATTAATATGTCTAGGCTAATAATGACAGTGACGAACATATGATTATTGTACTATAACTTGCAAAATATAACACTTAAAACCGTATTTTTTCAAAATTATAAGCTTTTATGACTTAAATGTATGAAGATCTAATATTGATAATATCGTAAATCCCGTGTCCAGTGTTGGACACGGGTCTAATATCTAGTATATATACTATAAGACAATTGAATTAATGACTTATTAACCAATCAAATCGTTCGATTTCATCAAATTGACTTTCGCTTATGTCATCATGTAGATAAACTATAAATTAAAAATCCGAAAAATCACAATTCAAATATATTATTATATTAGTATTTATATTAATTTGTAGAAAAAGTCTCATTAATTTGGAACCATATATTTTCAAAATTATAAATTTTATAACTTAAATGTATGAAAATATAATATTGATAATATCGTAAACCCCGTGTACAGTGTTGGACACGGGTCTAAAATCTCGTTTAATCTTAAACTACGGAGAATGAAAATTAATGTATGTTCATTTCGATATATACTCCGTACTATACTTTTGTAATTGCAATTGGTTTTTCTATTTTCTTTAACATGCATGGTTACTTTATTTGAAATTCCAAATAATTGTTATCAAGTTTGAGTACATCACCACAAATAAATGAATGAAATTCGGTGCCATCCCTAATCGTTAATCATAATCTAAACCATGGAAACATGATAGGAATAATGTGGACCGTTGGATAAAAACGCGATAGCTGACCAAGAATTACAAAAATTGGCGACACAAGCATATGGAAAAAGAGCGTGGATTTCGTGTGGCTCTACCATAGCGATTGACACTCACGCTTCTGGCTGCGCGCGTATGATAACATGCTTGAGTGTAATTTTGATTCAGCTGGAATCCAACAACAAACCATCAAAACTCTATTCTATTCCATAAAACTTACTATTCGATATTCCATTAAAACGACAAAAAGACGGTTTAGGTACATGTAGAATATCAAGGATGGTGTTTTCGACCATGTTGGAATAGTTTATGACGAATAATAATGAGATATATAGGTACAATATGTTGAACGAACTTTTAGATTAAATTCTTTAAGTAAAATATCAATGAAACTAATTTGTATATCTAAAAATAGACCTAAAAGAGAGATCATGACATGTGACAAAATCAAAGGTATAGATGATGAAAGAGAATTAGTAAAAAATGTATGTCCTCCTATATATGGAGTAGGCATATTATTAGGCATATGAATTAGGCACATATATCATTATCCATTTTTTAAACAGTTTTATTATAAAACACTACAAAAAAACTAGGAAAAAACGATGACTTACACAAGCAAAGTCGATCCTTTCCTTTAATATAGACTTGATTAATTCAGATATATGATCCCTTGATAGTATAAAAGTTTTTGTTGCAATATAGACAATACTTGTGTGGAAGAAGTCCCAACTGTTATATAGTTCTAATCTAAATCATATGTAAATTTACATATATTTACTAATGTATCTAAAAAAAAAAAGGTCAATTGACCACCACCAACACCTTTAAAGTTTAGGAGTTGATTATATGACTTTTGTGTTTTGCTAGAATTTATCCGGTTCACAAATCACAATAAACGGTGTGCTAATGGGTTGCTCGTTATGCATATTAATTGGTCATCAATTTACACATTATTAATTTAATCATTTGTTTTCTGCAATATTTCCAATGGTTCCCTGCTTTGCTTACACAAGTTCAGTTGGATAATGAGAAAATCTCACACATCAAATGTTATATTCTCATCTTTAATATATAGGTCTGAGGCTCTTTAAAAAAGCCATTTTTTTCTACCTTTAAATACATATAAATTGTTTATATCAATATTTCAATTTATGTTCCAAAAATGATGAATCCAAATTATGGGTTAACCGTACGTTTTTAATTGATTCACCGTATTTAAAATAATCAACCAACCAATCAACCATTCCGTATACCATTAGTGCGTAGCCCCATTTGGCAACAATGCCTTAAAAAAGTTCAAATATATATATCTATACTCCTTATTAAAAATTATCAACCCATGTCAAAAGTTTACAAGATTTGGGACATGGGATTTTACCCTTTTAACCCTCCTTATTCTTTCTCTTATTCCCTAGATTTATTCTCCCTATTGCTTCCTTTTTGCCACAAAAATACACACACCTCCACTGTTGTCCTCAAAACCTAACCATCACCTCCAACGTCCATCGCCTCCACCTTCGTTCAACACCACCACCGCCGTGAAACGTCTCCATGAGACCCACATCACCCCTCGATCTAGACGCCATGTCAATGGTATTCGTCGTAATGCGCGGGTACCATGCTCGTATATATATATATATTTGTAGTTTGGGATGTCAACACACTATATATAGATATGTAGTTACTGCCTTTTTTTCTTCTTTCTAAACGAGCATGGTACCCGCGCAATGCGGCGGCAGTGGTGTAGAAGACGGTCTAGTCATTACAAAAAAAATTCCATTTATTCACACTTGCTTATAACAAGTGTGAAGAAATTTCTTAATTTTGTTCACACTTAAAAAAGTATAAAAAGTATTCACCTATAAAAGTGTGAAGAAATTTAAAAAATTATAAGTTTTTCACACTTATATATGTGGAAAAAAAAGTTTCACACTTTTAAATGTGTAAAAGTATATTAATCATTCACACTTAGAAGTGTGAGGATTAATTTTGTAACACTAAATTTCTTCACACAAGAGAAGTGTGAAGAATTTAGGTGTTACAAATTACCATTCACACTTTTAAATGTGAAAATGTTGGACATTTGTTCACACTTTTGAGTGTGAACTTTTTCTTCCACATATATAAGTGTGAAAAAATTGTAAATTTTAAAATTTCTTCACAATTTTAAATGTGTATACTTTTTAAACATTTTTAAGTGTGAACAAATTAAGAAGTTTTTTCACACTTGTTTAAAGCAAGTATGAATAAATGACATTTTTGTTGTAGTGAGTGGTGTCGGTGATGATACTGTTGGTAGTGGTGTAGGTTGATATAATTGTGATAGTGAAAAGTTTTAGAAGATAAGGGTTTAAAGTATTAAGTATTAAAATAAGGGTTTATGGTGTAAATTAATTGATTAAGGGCAAAATTGATAATTTATAAAACTCTTTCCATAGTGGGTCTTTATTAAGGGGAAATTTAGTAATTTCGTATGTGACATATAAATAACTATTTCTATTTTGAGAGAGGTGCATAATCCTTTATATAGAAGTATAGATGTGTCTATGTGATTAATTACATCCACACGTTAATCGTTATTAGAGTGAAGAATGTAGAGGAAAAGATTAGACCAATCATCTGTTGCACTTTATTATTTCAGTATATAGATCTGAGATATTATTTCGACAGTGTGTCGTATGTAGTAAATAACAAGGGATTATTTAAACAGGTAGCATGGATATAACATAAAGTTAGGTAACTGGGACAAGTGGTGTAACTAGATTTTAAGGCTTTTATAATCAAAAGATAGGTATTAATCGTATTTTGATTGTCTACGTAAGCACTTATTATCATTCTTTTGCCATATATTAACGATCGTAATCATCAACATCTGAAAATTATTACGAAATCTCTTAATATTTACCAGTAAACTAAAACAGAATTGTGATGTTTTTAAAACAAGTAACGTAATCCTTAATCGACACATATGCTTTTAATTTATTTATTTTATTAAATTAGCTTAAATAAATTATTTTTATAAAATGACGTCATGACAATTTTTTTTTATTTAATAAAAAGATATCTATATATCTATATATTTCTATCCATATCTATTATTATAAAAAGTTATGATCCCTCCTAACTTTTCTAAAATAACTTGATCTTAATTTCCAAATTAGTTAAACTTTTATATATTAATTTAAATATTTTCATTTAATATAACTATAATTGTTTTTAATGTAATTATTTACAATACAAAGCCTTTTAAAATAACTATCCAATTTTTTTTCAAAAAAACTTTGAAACTTATATTAATGTCTCAAAAGCAATACAAATAAAAAAATGCAGTTGGACAGGCACAGACCCAACCAACTCAACATACAAACTTCAAATTTCACATAGATATAATCACATGATTTAAAATTCTAAATACTACCTGGTTGTGCACCAAACCGAAATTAGGTTTAGAATGGGAATGATGGGTATTTTTGGTTGTTTGTTGGCGATTTTCCGAAGGTAGAGTGAATTTCTTTACGCCAATCAATTATGATTTGATTGTTAGCCGATTAAGATCGTGCTATTATGTTTTAGATCTGGTCGATTATGTTTAGAATGAGTATGAATGAATGAATGATGCCTTCGTGAGGTCTTATGAATCTCCTTTTATAGGAGAATTTATCTTGAAGAGAAAGTTAAGCCTCTTTAGGGTTTCCCTAAGTCTTAGGCCAGGAATATTATTTCCTTAATTATTGGCTGCAAGTGATAAGATCAAATCCTGAAATTATAGGGGAATAATTCTTATCCTTTTTACCTTACTGCGGAAGCCTTCGTTACGAACAGCCTTTGTGTCGTAACGTGTTACTATTCCTTCGTGTGGCAGGTCCTGCGTACCGCTGAGGGAGTACATCATCACTACCCATCACTTATTCACTCCATACATTCTCATATACACTTCTTTTTTACATCAATTATTTTTACATTAATAATTATATTGTTATTGCCACTATAGTCGCCTACATCACAACCATTACTACTATCACCGTGGTTGCATTGTAGGTGTAAATTACTAAAAATGGTCTCATAGGTGAACAATCGTCACAACATTTTATACATTTGTCCATAAAACTATAAAAGCTTCAATCTACTATCTCGTTGTTGTACTCAGTTCGAGGGTCTTATTAATTGTATACTCAGTTCGAGGGTCTTATTAATTTAACCTTTCATGATTAATTGTTTGATTGATATTTGTAGTAGGTTACGATGACTTATGGCTTTCACTTGTCGTTCATGTAACTTAGAATTTAGGGCACTTATATATCTTAATATTTACTTCAAATACGCGTCCTCTAAACTAATAATTTCCAGCTAATGTTAAAAAAATACATTATCTATAGTATTTAGTTACAATCTATGACACATTACTGCACATCTAAAAAGTGAGTGTATGAATTTAATAATTTTCTTTTAATGTAAGTAAATTCTTCACCATATTAGAATCCTACAAATCATAAGTTTTTAACGGTAAATATTTATGTGTATATCCAACATACCCAATCCTTATTTAATCTAATAATAAATAGTATTAAATAACCACACCGTATTTTGTAGAATAAACTAAAATGTAATACGTGGCTCCTGTTTAAAAAAAAGTGGCTTTTAAAAAGCCACTTGTAAGTTACAATAAAACATATATATCTTCCATGTATCTATAATTTGCTCTCTATACGTAACCATTATGATGATCATCATCAAAAACAAGAATCAATCCAATTTTGCTTTTCAGCCAAATTCACGAAACCCCTTTTAAATTTCCCTCTTTGTCCTCTTTTTTTACTATCTCAAAAAAAAAATCATTTCTTTTTATCTTTCTCCGGCGACAATGTCGTCAGGGTTTTCCGGTGGGTTTCCAGATTTCTTCAATAATATAAACAGCACCGTTAACAGAAACAGTTACAACCAACAGTTGAATTACAGGTCACCGTTAGCTGGTATTCTTTCCGACACTATGGTAAATCCACGATCTGATTTGATCGGAAAACGATCCTTGGCGGAATTCCAACAACAACAACAACAACTGCAGCAATTCCGGCAACAAAGTTCAATCTATTCAAGAAACGTGAAGCCACGTGGCTATTATCAACAACAGCAGCCGTCGCCGCTGGATCTCTATAGCTCGCCGGAAATTTCTTCGGTTTCTAATGTCACGTCGTCGTCGTCGTCTGTTTCGCGTTACGGTAACGGAAGTTTTAACGATGGAAGGGACAGTAAATATCGAGTTAACGCTGTTAATAATCAAGAAAGAGATAAAAAGATGTTACATCGTTTACAAGAATTAGAAAAAGAATTATTGTTAGACGATGATGAAATAGTAAATGAAAACGGGAACGACGCCGTTTCGGTTGTGACAGATACCGAGTGGTCTGGGACAAGGACAATCCAAAAGCTATTAAACGACACCGTTTCTGTAGCTAAAAAACCGGAAACTAATAATAGTTTTGTTTCGCCATCTCCAACGACGTCGTCTTCGTCGTCATGTGCATCTTCCTCATCAACAGTTTCCACAAAACAGTTGATATCAGATGCAGCTGAAGCAATAACAGATGGGAAAACCGATATAGCTCTGGAGTTGATCACGCGCTTGAAGCAAATTTCAAGCGCGCGTGGCACTCCGGAACAACGTATCGGTTTTTACATCGCGTCTGCTTTACGTACTCGCGTGGAGCGCGTGAACACCATGATGGAGAGCCAACAAGCATCTTCGGCGGCAGAGCTATACAAAAAGGAGCACATTTTGTCTACGCAGTTGATGTATGATAAGTCTCCTTGTTTCAAGCTGGCTTTCATGGGGGCTTATAATGTCATCATGCAAACTGTTTCCGGGTTGCGTCGACCCGAGAGAAAGATCCATGTGGTGGATTTTGATGTTGGGCATGGGTTTCAGTATGTTTACTTGCTTCATGAGATTGCGGCGGCGCGTAAACTGGATAATGGGTTGTTTCCGATATCGTTAAAGTTAACGACTTTTGGAAATGGGGGTGTGGAAAGGTTGAAGCTGGTTGGTGATAGGCTAAAATTACTCTCCAACAAATTGGGTGTTTCGTTTAACTATAATGTTTTGGAATTTAAATTGTCGGAGATTAGTACACATGGTCTGGGGCTTGAAAACGACGACGTTTTGGCTGTCAATTTTGCTTTCAAGCTGAAAATCTTGCCTGACGAAAGTGTGACAACTGAGAATTTGAGAGACGAGGTACTACGGCGCGTGAAGGGGTTGTCACCGGCGGTGGTGACGGTAGCGGAGCAAGAATTGAATGGGAACACATCTTCATTCATGACGCGTGTCAACGACGCGTTTAGCTACTATACAATGTTTTTGGATTCATGTGACGCGACGATTCCAAAGGACAGCCTAGAACGAGTCAAGATAGAGGAAGGACTCAGTCGGAGAATAGTTAACTCGGTTGCGTGTGAAGGGAGGGACCGTGTTGAAAGATGCGAAGTGTTTGGGAAATGGCGGGCCAGGATGAGGATGGCTGGGTTTGAATCCATACCGGTGAGTCAATTCACTGTTGAGTCGTTGTTGACAAAGCTCAACTCGGGGACACGTGGCAATCCGGGTTTTACTGTGAAAGAAGATTCGGGTGGGATTAGCTTTGGGTGGTTGGGACGGACTCTCACCGTCGTATCTGCTTGGCATTAGATTTTTTCAATTTCAATTCTAATTTATTAGTGTTTTGATTAATTAATGAATAATTACTATTTTAGTTATAAATGTTTGAATTAGATGTGTAAACCCACCTAACAAAAACCGAATAAACGTGTGGCGTTTGGTTGTGGGATTAATTTGTAAAGTTTGGGATCGACAAGGGGTGGATATATAAATATTAAGTTCTTTTGTTTTTTGGTTGTACCGAATCAAGAGTCGATTGGTTTAAGGTGTACAATATTTTATACTTTTTCAAGGATAAAAGTATATAAACAAAAGAACGAATTGCATTTTTGGTCTCTGTTATCACATCATTTTGCAACTTTGATACACATATGAAAAGTCGCAAAACGTATCCTTGTGATATCACACATGTTGCAATTTTGGTCCAAAAGTAACGTGCCGTTAGAATTCAGCCGTTAAATCCCCATGTGCGTCTCACATGCGGGGTAGTTGAGTCATTTACACCCTCCCACCCATATATATACCAGAAACCACTCCCAAATTCACTTCAATCTGGATTTCTTCCAAAATAGGTTTTGGTGGTTGCTTTTCCCATAATCTCAGCCAACAAAAACAAAAACTAGATGAAATAACAATAATTAAAACTAAAACTAATGAAAACTGGGGCATGTTGAATGAAAATGGAAATGAGGTACGGCTGTTGAGTGTTGTGATTGGTGAATGATCAACAACGTAAAATCTTCAATTTTGAGAATGTGGTGGTTTCAGTTCTGATGCTTTACGTTGTTGATCATACACAAATATTTAAACAAATACACAAATCTACGTCGTCATCATCCAACTTACGGCAGAAATAACTAGCAAAACTGAAACCACCACCACCGTAAAGCATCATAACTGAAACCACCACCACACCCGATTTCTGTGGTGGGTGTTGATGTGTTTTTCGATTAGAATCTCAAACCCTTGAATTTTTTTTTTAATTTGTTGTTGTTGCTTTTGCTATCCTTCAGATCCACCGTCGCAGCCGCCCTTCAAATCCATCGTCGTCGCAGTCGCTCTTAAAATCCACACCGCCATCGCCCTTTGAGATCCGTGATGGTCGGAATTTGGTGGTAATGATGGTTGGGTTATATATATACATAACCTTTGAATAATTAATTCAAACAAAGATACAATAGGCTTGTGTAGGGATGGGCGTGGGACCGGTCCCGTCCCGTAACGGTCCCGGTACCGACGGTACCGATCCTGAAAATCCCAAAAATGTGGTACCGGTCCCGGTCTCAAATAAGGTGGGATCGGGACGGTACCGTATCCCGTATTTCGCGGGATTTTCTCGGTCCCAATCCCGAAAACCATCAAATTCCAATACCGGTCCCGATCCCACTTGGGACTCGGTACCACTTCCCGGTACCGGGATCAGGACGGTACCGGGACGGGACTCGGAACTTGGGATTTTCGGCTCATTCCTAGCCTTGTGGATTTGTTAGGTGGATTGAAATGAAATTTGGAAAATGAAAATGATGGAGGAATTTGATTTTACTTAATTAGATCGAGACATTTATATAAGTAATTTGATGATGATGATGATGATGATGATGATATATGTTGCAAGGATAGTCATCGTTTAGACGAAAAGACAGTATTGTCCATCACGTGCCTTTCACATGGTACATTTAACGGCTGAATTCTAACGACACGTTACTTTAGGACCAAAATTGCAACAGGTGTGATATTACAGGGATACGTTTTGTCACTTTTCACATGTTTGTATCAAAGTTGCAAATGATGTGATAACACATGGACCAAAAATGCATTTCGTTCTAAACAAAAATAACAGTGAGTTAAGGCGAATTCAATATTCATACACTATCAGTTGTAAATGTTTGTTGGATTAGTAATTGGAAGTGGGATCGATTTTTCAAATGTCATTGTAGCAAATATATTAAATTTGTGTTATCAGTATTAATTACTCGGTAGTACTTTTGATCCAAAGGCATGAAAGCCAGATTGATTTCGGTAGTTAAGTTTAGTTTAACACGAGAGTAAGTACTCGCGCGTTGTGGCGGTGAGATAGTGGGATGGTAGGTCATAAAGTGTGATAGTCGACGGGTTCTGCCCCCGGATTTAAAAATTCGTCGAAATTATATCGAATGACATCTCTAATGAAAGAGCATGAAATTTTAAGAACACCCATATAATTTTTATAATTTATGGATGTACGGTTTGTGAGATAAATGATTTTGAATTAATTGGAGGAGTAAATGATTTATGGATGAGAGAGAAAAAAGATGATTGATTGAGATTTGAGAAGAGAGAATGGGTGTATGGTAATATAATTGATAGAAGGGGTATTTTGAAGAAGTAAATGTTAGAAACTTAGACAGGGAGAGTCTGTTTTTATAATATAGTATAGATAGAGATGAAGCCAGCTATGTGTCTAAGTAAGTTCAAAATTAATATTAACAAATAACAATCAACTATACATAAAATCGGTTGGTCGTAGCCTCGTAGGTTCATAGCTAAAATTTTGTTCTTAAACTAGAATTACATTTTTTAACTCGCTGCTCGATATAAAAAAGCTTCGTTCTTTATTTGATACGCTAATATTTTATTTTTACCACTTACAAAATGAATCATTTTGAATAATTCAATATCCTAAAGCGAGATGTTCAATGTAATTGCATTTAGATAATTTATCTAACTAACAAGAGATGATTAATCTTTCTAACCAAATAGTCTATTAACTCCTAATTATAAGATGATGACACGTGAAAAAATCAGAGGACAAGATTAGGAAAGAGAATTAATGAATACCACATGTCACATTTTTAATATTTTAGAAGAATTATTAGACTATTTGGTTAAAAAGATTTACCATTTTCCTTCACAATATTACCATTTCATAAAAACCAAATTGGTGAAAGTGCTGGCGGAATTGTGGGTGTCAGACGGGGTTGTTAGGCATGATCCTTTTTAATGGCTTGCCTCCTATGCTTTCATTTCTTATGTGTCAATAAAGGGCTCCACTTTGGTAGGTTTTTTCTAACAAAGTTTGTGGTCACAAAGGTTCGTTTAATTATGTACTGAATCTTGTTAGAACCAAAGGTTTCGTGGTTGACGAAAAGAATAAGTAAAATGTTGATGTTTTACGTTATATTTTAGTTATGTATTTTCATGTTTTGTTTTAATATAGTTAATAAACTTGTAATGATAACAATGTAGTTATTTTGACAACAACTTTCAAATTTTGTCCCAATTTTGATAATAATGACCCCCAAAAAGAACTAAGGGTATATTTGGTAGGGGAGTTAAGGTCAAAGAAATGGAAATAAATATATTTCTTTGTTTTATAGGTGTTGCACAAATTTATACACAGAAAGAAGTTATGTCTTCATCTAGCAAAGTATGGTCAAATTGTAGTAGTAGTTATTTTGTTTAGTTCTTAAAGAATGTTGAATGTACAGAGGATTCTGAGATGTTAAATTGATTGCATTTTTGAAATTAAAACTCAATTTTCATTTCTCATACTTTTAATTTACCAAACAATGAAATTCATTTCTTTCAAATTTCTCAAGTTAATTTCTTTGTGAATACCAAACAAGGGAATTTATTGAATTTCTCAACCAATTTCATTTATCTACATTTCATTTCTCTAATCATTTCATTTCTCTGAATTTCTCCCTACAAACTTGTCATAAATACTTTCAAGTTTCAAACTCTAATGTCAACAAGAAATAGCCAATACTTAAACGGACTCTTTATATGGACAATGTTATGACCACATGTTGACACACTATCATAAAGGGTTTTATCATACCCTTAGAGCGTGTTTGATTCACATAATGTTTTGAGAAAGAATGAAGTCTGTCAAAGGAATTGGAATATGAAAGAATGAAATTTGACGGAATGTTTTTTATTTTTGAAGATTCAAGTGAGGGACGAAATGAAATTCCTTCCCTCATCCCCAAGAAATGGAGATTCCATCAAATGGGAGAATGTTTGCATTCCAACGGAATGTGATTCCTCCATCTTTAACCAACCAAACACGCTAAGGAATGAAATTCAATTCCAATTCCATCATTATCTATCAAATTCTATAAATCAAACGCGGGCTTAATGAAATAATTATAACATAGATCTCTCAACCCTTAAAATAAATACGCTACCCCATCTACATCACATATTTTTATACTTACTATAAACCACCGTTGCAGTCACCACCGCCACTTTACCACCTGCCGTCGCCCTCCCACCACCAACTGCCGTCGTCACCACACCACCGTCTGTACCACCACAAGGGCACACTGCCATTGCAACACGCTAATCCGTTTCTAGTATAAATGTGTATAATATAACTTGTATGTGTGGCTCTCCTTCGATTTTGTTGGTCATTTAATAAACGAGTGACATCTCTATCTCTCTCTATATATAAAAGGCTATCAGAAACTGCTCTCTGAGCCCGCCACATCAGCTTTTTTTTACGTGGCATTACGAGAACGATTCAGGTGACAAGTCATCAGCCATGTAGACAATTTATATGATGATGTGGAGTGTCCACTTAATCATGTATATAAGCCACTAAATCATCTTTTAATAAAGAGTAAATTACACTTTTTGTCCCTAAAGTTGGCACGTTTTTCACTTTTCGTCCCTAAGTGAAAAACTTACAATTTTGAGCTTAAAGTTGGCAGATTTTTTCAATCATCGTCCCTCGCCAAACGTCGTTAAGTTTCAACCGTTAAGTCGGACACGTGCAACACATGTGAGGGACTGAAACTGCAAAAAATGACAAATTCAGGGACGAAAACTGAAATTTACTTTTCTGTTGTCATCATCTTCATCTTCTCCGGTTAACTTTCGTTGAAAAATTCGCCGGAAAACTTAAAATGTCGATATCTCACTCGTTTCGTTGAATTAGACCACGAAACCACCACAAACTTCTCAAATTTAATTTTCGCACGAATCATAACCAAAATATTTCAGATTCAACACTTGCCGGAAAACTCAAAATACCCATAACATGGATTTTGAGCAATATTTCTGTACGATTTAGCTTGTTCCAAGAATGCAATATTTCTGTTTTCGCAAATAAGTCCATGTTGGATTAGGTGTACATGCTCCTTACTAAGACACCAATGTTGTGCCTCATTTATTATTTCATAAGCTCAGCACCAAAAAGAAAAGTACAAAAATTAGGGACGAAAGGACTAGGAGGCCTGACAAGCCCCTGCAACTCAAATATTTCAGATCAAAAATACTGATCATCGTCACCTGATTCTTAGTTTATGTAATAAAAGTTCAAAGCAATTTACAGTTCGTCATTTGGTTGATTATAGCTCTTGTTCTATATTTTGTATAGAAACTTTAAATCTGTTGTTCGTGAAATCCTACGTCAAAATCTCATTCTAAAAGTTGTTACAAGTTTACTATTGATGCATCTAGTATTGTGTTAAGTTTCATAGCGATTCGTTACCTTTCATTTTTGGCGATTTAGTTAGATGTTAGTTTCATCGTAAGGTTTTCGATATGGTTTATAGGTCAATCGTTAAGGTTATTAAGTTGTTACAATAGTTAGATTAGTAAATTGAGGTACAAAGAATTCAGGTGTGACAACCGATTCATTGGATCTCGTTTCGGTTATAGGATTCGTGCGAAAATTAATTTTGAGAAGTTTGGTGGTGGTTTCGTGGTCTAATTCGAAGAAACGAGTGAGATTTTAAGTTTTCCGGTGCATTTTCCGACGAAAGTCAGCCAAAGAAGATGAAGATGATGACAACAGAAAGTAAATTTCATTTTTCGTTCCTGAACTTGTCATTTTTTGCAGTTTTAGTCCCTCACGTGTGTTGCACGTGTCCGACTTAACGGTTAAAACTTAACGACGTTTGGCGAGGGACGATGATTGAAAAAATCTACCAAATTTAAGGTCAAAATTGTACTTTTTTCACTTAAGGGACGAAAAGTGAAAAACGTGCCAACTTCAGGGACGAAAAGTGTAATTTACTCTTTAATAAAAAAGCTAGAGGTGTGGATTGAACTCTTGACATCTAGGTTACCATGCCATTACATTTGCCAATTGAACCACCATGACTTTTGTTTTAAATTTAGAAAACCACATTACTTAAATGCTTATGATATTAATTACCCATCAATTGCTATTCTAGAAAGGAAATAAATAGATTTATGTTTCTTTACCATCTATTATTATTATTATTATTATTATTATTATTATTATTATTATTATTATTATTATTATTATTATTATTATTATTATTATATATAAATATTGCCACCAATGAGTGGCTTTTTTATTTAATTATAACCATCCGATCAAGAAGATTTTTAATCACAACCCTTAAAATTACCCATTTAAAACGTAAGGTTAGTTACTCATCTAATTTGCACATGGGTTAAAGTTGGAAGATAAATAACAAACACTCCTATTTTACAGCCTATCTAATTAACAGGGAGTATTTGTGAGTCAATCTTTATCTCTCTTTCGTTATATGTGTGACTATATATAGTGGTTGTTTAGTCTTGCGGATCTTCATTCATTTTTGTTTGAGTAAAACCAATACACAATCGGCAGTGGTGGTTGTTAATTAAGATTAAAAAAGGGAAGAAAGATAATTAATGGCGGTAGTTTCTGGCAGTTGCGGGATTGATGGTCACCGGATGCGATGGTGGTTCTTGGTCACCGGCGACAATGGTGGTTGAGAGAGAAAGTAATGGATCTGAGTGGATATGCTTGGGTTATCACTTATCACTGAAGATCTTCTTTATAAGAGAAAAAACAAATGGTAGTTGAGAAATCTTTCATGCAGGGAAAAACATACCAAACCAAAAAAGGTCATGGTTTTTTACTTTTGTATCTCTGGGTTATACATGTTGGAGATATATTGTGTTTAGTTGGAACTTGGAAGAAACATACTTATCATTGATGAAATTTTCTTCATATTTGTTGAGGGTGAAACACTTTTTCTTGCCATTAATAGATATCATCATTCTAATAGAACATCTAAGCAGAAGATGATGAATTTCACTATATAGTTGCTACCACGATATGATAGCGGCGTGAGAAGCTTTTTTGTGTGTGTATTTTGATACAAATCATGATAAAAGTCTATTGCGATGTCTTTTTTGTGTTCGCGTTCGTGTTTGCGTGGATCTTCACCAATGCACAACTTTTATTTTTGTTTGCTATATGTGTGTCTAGACTACACGTTGCAATAAATTGAGCTGTCAACCACATATACTTTAATTATTACATTATACAAATGAAGTACATTATACTTTACATATGAAGTAAATATACATAAATTAATACTATAATCCTAATTTTTTTTTTCTGTTCGTATGTTTTTCGTCCAACTTATTAGCATCTATTATGTTTTTGTTTTTTTTTCCAGAATGTCATTCGAATATTCAAGTAACCACATAATCCACCAAATGACACAACCAAACTTAAGTCTCTCCGGCCTAACACCTTCATAAAAAAAACTGGGATACCATTAAAATTTTACCTCAATGATATTATCATTCTTATTATTAACATATTGTATATTTGATAAGACATATATGTGAAACGTTATTTAATTTACAAATGAAGTATGTGTTTAGTTTTGAATTGATGTTAGATATATAAACTTGAATATGTGTAATGCTATTTAGCTATTTGTGTTGATATGGTTTACTTTCAGTTTGATAATCAAAGTATGGATTATAGAAAGTACTCCATAGCTTGAGTTGTGAGTTATAAAATACGCCTATTAAGTGTAACCCGGACTACGTACGGGTATTGTGCTAGTTATTATTATTATTATTATTATTAGTAGTAGTAGTAGTATTTTATAATAATAATAATAATAATTATTATTATTAGAATACTATTTTTATTATTATAACAGTGATATTATGATTATTGTTGTTAAATATATTATGACAGATTAAAATATTATTGTTATTAAGATTATTATCAACGGATAGTGTTTAATATTAAATGATTAAGATACATTAAATGAACCTAACTTAAAGTAAAGTATGAAAGTTAAGTGCTTGTTAAATCGTTAAGTCTCCCGGTAAGTGAATTAAGATAAGAAAGTTTGATTAAAAGTCAAAGGACTTAAAATGAAACTTATAGAAGTGATGACCAGAGGTTAAAGGATAATTAGGCTTCCCTAATTGTCATAAACCTGCATCTTTACGTGAGAAAGAACCCCAAGCTGCCACTTTTCCCTCCCAAAAGCAATTCTTCATCAAATATCTTCGTTTATTGATGTTTTGAGCAAGTTTTGTTAGGAATTCCCATCCTCTTGATCATTTACAGGTAATAGAGGTGATTTCCCTTTGATTTTTGATGATATGAGTCAATCAATTAGATTCAAATCTAGTCCTAGGGTTTGGGTTGGTTTAATTGCAATCTGTTAATTGATTTCGAGTCATTCAAGTGATTAATCAATTGTATAATGATGGTAAATGATTCAAGGATCAATTGGTGTTTTCAATGGGTGATTTTGGTCTTATTTTAAGTGTATTTGATGTTCATAAGGCCTGGAGTTGTGTTAAAGTCGAATGAGAGTCGAATTAGGTTAAAGATGGAAAGTGCTCATCTGGTCATCAGTCTCGGCGAGGGAACTTTTCCCCCTCGGCGAGATCAGTATGGCTAGGATGGGTCTGGAGTTCAATCTCGACGAGGTCATTATTCCCCTCGACGAGAACAAACATCGGAAAGGTCTAAGATATGTTTAAGTGTCTAGTTGACTTATGATTCATTTACACTCGTTCTAGGTTGTCAGGAGCACTTAGCGAGCACTGTAAGACATACGTAACTCATTGCTAAGCAGTACTGAGGTAAGATAATATCTTTTGTCACCTGATGGTACAACAAAACCCGTTTTCATAAGTTAAACTTCCCGGATGTTTATGTATGCTTAAAAGTAAGTTAAGGGGTGATTATGGGAGGTTGTTACGGGACATGTGACTTACCATTTATGTTGTATCGTTTGCATTTGCAGGTTGCAAAGGTAAGATGTGTGTCCTTATGAAATGAAATGTTGATATGATAATGTTATAATATTATGAAATGATGATGTGCTTATGTTATATGTTTGTATGCATGGCTTGATCACATAGTCACTAGACTTATGATTAGGTTTGCCATGTTCACGTGCACGTCTAAGGGCGCTAAAGTAAAAGAAAGTTGTATGTGATTAACTTAGGTGAAAGTGTAGCCTAAGCTAATACAAAGTAAGTAAAGAAAGATGTGATTAGTTTAGGTGAAAGTGTAGCCTAATCTAATACAAAGTTAATAAGTCTCGAGCAAAAGTAAAGTCTTGTGTTAAGCTTAATCCATGCTAGTTCCTCGGAGCTAGGGCGTATGTGGTCACGTGGTTCGGGATTCATGATACCTCCCGTGGCATAGTTACGTTTGAGTATTCCGGGTGGAGTAACTAACCACCATTGCATAAAGGCATAAACGGTTTATTCAGTTGGAAATGACTTTGTCTTTCTTTAACGACGCCATTGGACCACCTTTTGGTTTACCCATCATGTCGGGTGTGAGGACTCCATGTATGGTCTACGACCGTCTACACACAACCCCACATCCCTAGTATAAGTGGCTTATGTCACTTAGCCTACGTCTAGGCAAAGAAATAAAGTAAAGAAAAGAAAGAAAGTAGGCCCATTAGGTATAAAATTATCTTAATGTGATATGATTATGTGTGCAATGATTTATATGTATGTGATACTAACATTAAAAGATGATTTTGTTAATATATTATGAAATGACAAATGTTCTCAAATTCATGTTATCTTACTTAGCTAATTTATTAGCTAACACTTGTTCCTTTAAAAATGTTGTGCCTTCCGAATAAGCAAGCTTGAGCTAGGAAAGTATTAGCTCGGTGAGATCGGTAGAAGTAATAAAGAAGATTTAGCATTAGACGTTGAATGCTCAGACTTCACCTTATAGCCTTATGTCTTGGCTACTTTTATTTACGATTTATGAGCATGTAATAATGATGACATTCATGTTGGTGCCATAACTTGGATTTCATATATATTCTTTTGATGATGCACATTAGTAACACCATTTTATAAAGGTACCATCCGGTTACGAATGGGTCCGTTTTAAAGTGATCCTTTTCCGCGACCTTTTAACCGCCGTTTGACAAAGTTTTTGAAAATCCAGGTTTTTAAATGACGGGTGTTACACATATCCTTAAGATAATGGTTTTATGAGTTTCACATATAGAAAATGAAAGATGATGATGAAATGCGGGTATGGGTATGAATTCGGAAAAAAATAGATTGAAGACTGAATGATCACAACTAAACATCAATCTTTTCATTACTTTTTTTTTTCACCCCTATCTAGATATATTATTTGTTTGATCTTCCTTAATACATTAGCACCATATGTCATCAAATATTTCCTGTATTTGATTTATAAATAAAATATTATTTACAATTTTTGTTTAATATATAATATTTGAGATATAGGTTAATGACGATCATCTGATTTCAGGCTAATTTAATGGCTTTTTGTGATGATTGTAGGTAATCAGCTTTATTTTTCATCGTTATCTTGGGGTAATATTATTGTTATTTTAATTTTACTAGTATTCTTATTAATGTATCTCCGTTTTATTGCTATCATATTAGTATCAAAAGTTTTCAAATCAATGGGTTTAGATATCAATATTATTATTATATTATAATTTTTTAATTATGATTTTAATATTTGTTATTAGAATTATTGCCAAGAATATTCATATCATTAGATTTATAAACTTGAAATTCGCTGATTTAGTTTCACAAAAAATTTAACTGTTTGATCACTCATAGTTTGTACATATCACTACAAACTGTGATACTAGAAACATTGAAAATATAGGGATGAGCAGAAGTCCCAAAATCCCGATCCCGTCCCGGTACCTTCCCGATCCCGGTACCGGAAAGTGGTCCCGAGTCCCACCCGGGATCGGTACCGGTACCCACTTTTACGAGTTCGTGGGATCGGTACCAATCGGGAACGGTACCGGGAAATCCCGAGGAAATCCCGTTGGTCCCATGTAGTCCCGTTTGGTCCCAACAGTGCTAAAACATACTTGCCACTAATAACTTGAACAAAAACATATTGTTGAATTATGTAGAATAAAGTAGCACACAGCCACTCACAATGCTAGTGAAGACAAACACATGCTTATATGTTGTCATGTTGAGAGCCTCACTCACTTTTTCGGTGAACACATACTAAAATACATGTAGACTCGACGATTCTGATGACAGTAGATTAATAAATACACTTACATACATACTCATATATGTGAATAAAGATACTGATTTTTAAGACATATATACTACTGTAAATATAAATATTTCATTATAGATTGAATATTCCAACTTTACCAATGACAGAGGGTATAAGTAAGGTTTCCATATTTGTAAGTGATATTATAATGCAGGTAGTGTATTTTATTTCTGATTTGATGATCGATGAATGAATGGTGCTTGCTTATTTGCAAAAAATCAAGATAGTTACAATTTATATCTATAGCGAAGTAAATTCGGTACTATTTGGGACTTGGTACCGAAATCTCGGTCCCGTATGATTTCGGAATCGGTACCGTCAGTACCGGGACCGGTACGGGACGGTACCAGTCCCACGCCCATCCCCAGAAAATCTCCACTAGGTCTAGAAGTATTATCACTCACAATTATGTGTGTGTATATTATTTCTTTTATAATCTGCTGAGACTATGTTTTTAAGACAACAAGATGTGTTAATAATTGTCAAGAGGTATAACAATGTTCAATGAAAGCCAATAACAATATAGATTGTGGGATTATATATAGTAGCTTGTGCCGGTGGCCACTTTTGTGAACAATGTTGGCTATATGAATGGTTTTCCAAGAAGTTATGTATTTGATTGTCAATCAATAATTCGTTGCCATATGATTTTGAAGTTCAAATTTAGAATGACATTGTATAGTTCCTTAACTAGTGAATTACATGAAATACATTTACGATATTTGGAAAAGAAAAAGCATGTTACACACACACACACACACATATATATATTTGGATGTTCGACTAATATACAATTCATGTGGTGAATTTAAATTTGTTTGCCTATCTACAAGCATAAACTTCTCTTTATACAATCATAAGCTTTTCCTTAAGCTTAATTTTCTTTATACAAATGGCTGAAAGAGTTGTGGGAGGTCTTTTGCTTAGACATTATCAAAGATCAAAAAGGTAAATATGAAATTTGAAGCATTAGAAATGTGCTCAATTTCTGTTTATACCGCATGTATACTGACAGTCGAACAAAAAAGTGATGGATGAATTAATCCTTTAATTCTTGAAATCTTGTAAAATATTTGGTGGTTATTATTTGATGTCTGATGAATACTGATAAACTATTATACATATGAGAAGACCAATAAAAACGTTAGTCGTGTTGTCTCACGGCGTGGTATTACACAATTTTGGTTCACCTAACAGCATCCATTAATTGCAAAAATGGAAAAAGAAAACAATAAAGAAGTGATATGAGATGACTTATAGAGTTTAGGAAGAGGGGAGATTATTATAATTAGATATTTATTTTACCAGTATTCATAATATACTTTTTTTTATATATAAATATTTAAATTTTCAATTAATGAAATTTATTTTCGGTAAGATTATTTTTATTGCATTTCATTTACGAAGAATTATATTAGAAACAAAATAGTCCGATACAATGCACGAGTATCACCTAATAACTTAATATCAAGTTGACAAGTTATTATGTATAGTAGGATCTGTGCGTGTTCCCAAAGTTTCCCAATTAGTGTACGTGTTACTAGTTTATATTTTGAAAATCTTTTTTTTGTTTATAGCTAGGCTACCCTTTGATGAGAAACCTATTCTATAATTTTTGGTAGAAAAAGTTGGCTCTCACCGACCTAAAAGTATAAACCCAAATAATGTATTTGATCTATTTAAACTCGGATGTTGTGTTATGTTATAAAAGCTTTACAATAAGTAAACATTTGTTTGAAGTTTGATGATAAACCTAAGTATATAACTTAGCTTAAGTAATGAAGTATGTTGAGTGGTGATCCAAAGATCGAATTACACTTTACTATTAACAATAAAAGGACAAAAAGTATAAAAATGCATAAAAACTAAAGTCACAAACAGACTCAACTTCAACCTTGGGTTTCCACACAAAAGGATAAAAAGGACATACATGTCACAAGTTGATTGGTTCTAAAATTTCTGTTATATAGTTCATAATGTGAGGCTACATTCTAATGTGAACTCACGAAAATTGTTTCACCAACTAAAAAGAACGATTGAGAGTGGATTTTAGGTTCGATAGTGTCAAGAAGGTATCAGATTAATATATGAAAAATGATTACTCCTTTGAACATTAGTCTAAAATTTATTCAAAAATCATATGAATATGATAAATGGATTTTAATTTAATCTCTTTTCTAATTTTATTTACTTGAACTTTCACATGTCACAATATTATGCATTTGAAATTACTACCATTTTGAAGACGAAGATCACCATCGAAGTTTACAACATGTTGTGCAATTATAATATTATTATGTACGAACATAGATGAAATCAAGATGAAAGAAATATCAAGCCTAAATGAAATCAATATGAGTGAAATAGTAAACGTTTTTTTAGGTATAAACTAAACAAAATTAATTTATGCTGTTTAAATAACGAACCTCCTCTTTAAAACATTGACAATATACATAAGAATGTAACAACAATATTTCATTAGTACGATATATCATTATCGTCCTTTGAGCTTTAGCTATGTTTAAAAGACAATTATCCCCTTTTACTAGAGCTCTTGTGTTCAAGTCTCGGGCAGGATATAGGAATTGAATTAAGTTCCTTTATGAAGGCTTGACTTGGGCATACCAGGTTCAAGTTTGAGGGGACATGTTTTACCCATATTAATCGCCGTGCTTTCGGACGGATTAGTAGAGGGTTTCCCCCCATCGGGTATTTGAAATAGACATTTCTACTTCGAGAAAGCTCTCTAGCGCGGACCCAGTTACGACAACGTATGCTAAACCTTCCGATGTCAAATCGCGACACGAAATTTTCGGCGAAATTCACCTTTACAAAAAACTCTCATTATTATCCTATTAAAACGAGTCTTTGATTTTCAACTCCATATGATTAGCCTTTTCTCACACATTATTATTACTATATTGCTAAAACAGCAACTAAAAAGTTAATATGACTCGAACAAATTTGTGCGTTGACCATCAATATGAAACATTTTCCATCTTCATACATATATTTACTAACATATAAATTGGTTACATATATTTGTATATTTTTATGCTTAAACTATACATTTTAGGCATGTGTTATATATATATTTATATATATATGAACGATAGATTGAAATCCTCTAAAGTTACAACCCAACTTTATAGGTAAAGTTAGCATTTGGATCTTTGGATTAAAATCAAAGGTCAAGATTCAAAGTTTATATTGGAATCTTGACCTTTGATTTTAATCCAAAGGTCAAGATTTTCTCAACTTCACCTATGAAGTTGAAAACAACTTTAGAGGATCTTTATCAATGAATGATTCTTGTTTGTTTTTATTTTGTTGCTTAAATAATAAAAGGATGTTAGTTGTTTGTGGTCCTACCAACTTTGATGTGACTTTATAAGTGAACGATCAAATTGAACTATTTAATCGATGTCCGCCTAAAGAATAAACATTCATGAAATATCGCAAGTAAATTAGCACTCTTTTGTAGAAGTTAACAGACAGGTACAATTACTAAACTTTCCCCTCTTTGATTTTCCATTGCTTTGTGGTCGAAGGTCCTTATTGGAACCAGTCTCTCTACCTTTGGGTAGAGGTAAGACTTTTTACAGCTTACCTCCCTCATACCCCGTCCAGAGATTGGGTCATGCTGTTGTTGTAGAAGTTAATTAACATGAAATGTCGCAAAATTCTTTTTATTTTAATTGATAAGCTTCGCCTCGATCTTAAGTTCTTAACTAGTAGTGACAATAGAGAACAAATTGCTTGCTGAATTGAACTGACGATATGGCCACATCTTTTTTTTTCGACTACAAGTTAATTTCATTATATTAAGCAGTGTGTAGTAAGCATAATAATCGCTATCAAAGCTTAATCCCAATGAATATTACTGGTAAAATCTTGATTTCTAAAAAATGAGTTTTAACACTATAGGGGTGTTTGGTATGATGGAATGGAAAAGAGAGAAAGAGAATGTGAAAGACTTCCCTTGTTTGTTTGCGACGAAGAAAGGGAAATCAATTTCATTATCTCCATTCTCTATACAAATTGTAAAGAATGGGTGAGAATGAAAAAATTTTTTTTTTTTTTTGAAGATGTTATATGTAATAAATGTATTATTATTTAAACTTTTATTTTATATATATATCATTCTCTGTGGGTACCAAACAACGGAATCCATTTTCTTTTCAAATATTCATTCTCTATTACATTTTCATTCTCTATGATTCCACTTACCAAACACCCCCTAAGTTATTTAGACCAGCTGGATTTCATTTAAAGATTGTATGTGTTTTTAAGAACTCGATTTCATAATAATCGCTATCAAAGCGTAATCCCAATGAATATTAAATCAATTACGTAGTGTCTTTTTGACTTGGGTTTTTAAGAACTCGATTTATATGTTTCAACCCCGTATGCTTTTGCAAGATTTAGATATATGTGAACGGTGTAAGTCTCCGCTACATAAGATTTTTGTATTTTTACCATTAAAGTTTTATTTTTGATGATTCATTCATGTACTACAGTTTTAGTTTTTCTTTTCACCGTCAAAGTTTTTATCTTCTTATTTTTATCTTCTAAGAAAGGTTGCAATTATTATTTCGTCATCAAAGTTTTATGTTTTATGATTTATTTTGTATTGTTTAACGATAAGTTTTCTTTATCCGATACTAACGTTTGACATATTAAAATTATGATCCGTATTAAAATATATGTCTGATTGTTATCCTCGGCCAACGACCGGGTATAACACTAGTTGGATTAAAATTAAAATAAAATTATATTAGAATAGCAAATGCACAATTAGATAATGCATTATATATTGGGGGGTTGGGGAATGGACCAATTTATGAAATGCATCAGTAGTGATTACCTACAGCGAGACTGTATTTTTCTGAATCCTTAGTAAATTTTCCATCAATAAAAAGCAAAACTTATGGCTCCTGCATGTCTCCAGCATATTTAGCAACTCATTGTCTGATGTCACTTAATGTTGGGCAACTGTATAACTTTTTAACATTCAGCTAGTCAAAGATACTCTCGGTTTTACCCAAGGTCTTCAGTTCGATCCTAACTCCTTAGGGATGGCAAAACTTTGGGGTTTTTCCCTTTGAATACTTGTAGCGGCTCATGGTCAACATCTCGTTGTCTAGGGTACATGCAAGGCTTCACCATTATACAGTGAGGTTTTCGCGATGTCGTATACCGACTGAATGTTCGGAAAAAAAACACATTGCTAGATTTAAATATTTAATATTAATAATACGAGGGCTTAAAGCGCGTGCGTTGCACCCCGGGGATAAAATGAAATTGATCACGTGTTGTAGACGCATTAGAAAAGTGGTAACCGTAGCCTCGTGTTTTGCCTCATGGATCCGGGCAGTTAAGTTATGTGTGTTGTAGTCGAGTTGGCTCAAGAGCCATAGGAACTGGGGTGGCAACTCCTGCAAGGTCAGGTAATTCCATGAGCTATTAAAAACTGTACTATTGTAATTAGCAAACTAACCGTACTATTGTATTTAGCAAATAAGCAAGCATATATGTAGTTGTTTAGATCTAACATTACATGTTGATATCTCAAATTAATCATATGAAGGAGGATCAATATGTTTTATGTTATATGAGTAGTCAGTAACTGTAAGGCATGAGGCTGAAGTTCGTAAACACATTTCAGTAGCCTATATAATGAGCCGATGTAATAATGAAATATAATATCTTTGGTTTTCTGAATATAAATAACATTTAAGAGTTGCTTTGTAAGTATCTTAATTGACAAAGTTGTTATTTAGCGAATATCAATTCACAATCTTGTGTGACACAAACAACTGCTCTCTCTATGTGTATACTGCCATTGTCTTATTTCTTTGGGGGGATTCGTTCAAGACCCCCAATCTTGCTCTTTCGAGAGCTAAAAAAATCAAATAATTCGCATTGTTAGCTAATTAAGTATGCAAAATGGTCCATCGGTATGTAATTAGTCGACGTATACATTTAGTACATTTCGAACAATGTAATATTCAATTTGTTTGGTGTCTACGTATTAATAAATAAGAAGAAAATAAAATACCTCAAGAGATGCAATGAGATGACAAAGTGAATGTGACCAGTGAAAGATTTGAGATGGAGAGTGATGAACAAATCTTTTCTTCAAACACCTTGCACGAATCGTAGCAACATTCAATCAAAAGTATATAACCAGTGATTAGAAAATATATTCATGATGGGGATATAAAATAAAAGCCTAATTTAATCAATGGTAAAAAAAAACCCAAATTTTAAAATCGTAGCTGCTGATAGCAATTGAGTGTAAAGAATTTATTCCTAATTTGTGAATATGAAGGGAGATTAAATGACTTTTATGGTTTTGGGTTAAACCCCAGTGGCCAGGGGTGTTTCACTAAACCTGCTATGCGAGGCCCCGGAGGAGTTTACTTCAGGGTCTTGAGTTCGAGCCTTGGTAGGTTCTCTTCAACAGTATTTTCTAATTAAGGAGGTCCCAGTGGCCAGTGGTGTTTCACTAAACCTGCTATGCGGAGCCTTAGAGGAGTTTACTTCAGGGTCATGAGTTCGAGCCTTGGTAGGTTATCCTTAACGGTATTTTCTAATTAAGGAGGTGGTATGGTGAGAAAGACTATTTAAGGTCCGCTTAGTACGGGACCCTTTCGTTGTGCGATTAGCATACATCATACGCGTCTGAAGTAAAATTCACTTGTCAAAAAAATAAGATAACTACTAATAATTTTACCTATTTAATGTAAAGCTGATTATTTATAGATACGAGGGTTTAAAACCCGTCCAATGGACGGCAGGATGGAAGGAAGTTGTTTTCATGGTTGAATTAGTTGGTTTTGTTAAACAGTTAAATTATACCGAGTAGATGTTTAGTTTGTCTACTAAACAGGAACATGTCCAAAAACACGTATGCACTATGCTTTCCTGCAACTTCTACTACCTTTTTCCATTGATGAGGTTAGTTTTTTCAAGACTGAGAAACTATGGACATTGCAGGGTAGTGGTGGAAAAAAATTTGGTGTGTTGGCCTATTTTGTAGACTCCATCAAATACACAAATCTTAGGACGTACAACTGAAAGCATTTCAAAACTATTATGATCATCAATTTTCATTAAAAAGTTTTTTTTATATAATCAATAACTCACTCACATTCCTTCCAACAGTTAAGCAACCCAAACACCTTCTCTATTCATGATTTTCAACTAATTAAAAATATAACATGCAAACACGATTATTATGTATCTGATAATAAATAAAGTATAAAATAATAGGACCTATCGAATTTCAAAAAAAAAGTATAATATGAAATGACCTTGAATATATTTAAATTAATTTATTTTTTGATATATATTGTCTCTTTATACACTGACTAATTCTCGAAAATTGTTTAACAAATTAATTTGTATATGTATAATTAGGAAGAAATATTTAGTAATGAAAATTAATACTCTTGGTTTTCCAAAACAGTTTTTGCAAGTCATTAACTTTCCTACACACATAATTTCCCTTTGCATTGCAAGTAATTAGCTTCCATGGGTATAGGTAATTAACTTCCTTCAACACATAATTGACTTTTAAGATTTAAAAGGAAAGATTAATACTCTTGGTTTTTCAAATCAGCTTCCAAAATTCTAAAAACTCATTTAACATGAGAGATTGCAAGTAATTAACTTTATTGTACACATAATAGGCTTTTCAAACTTAATCAACATAAGTAGCTTTTAACATTACAATTATTAAGAGAGATAATGTAGTTTTATAATTGATTTCGAAGCTCAACTTTTACATAGATATATTGATATAGAGAGATTTGTAGAATTAAACCATCATAAATGTCTTTTTTTGATTTATTTGAATGCAAATGTTTTAACTAAAGTCATTTTATATGGTGACCCATGGCATTCCAAAATATGTTAATGCATTATATTATATTACTTACATATATGCATAAACTAAATAAAATACATAACTATTATTTAGTATACTTATAATCAACTTTAATATTTATGTGAATTAATGATCATAATGAAAAGAGAAGTTAAAGTTTTAGAATTGATTTCAAAACTCAACTTGAATAATAAGAAAGTAAAGTAAAGTAAATGGAGTGAAGGTAAATGGATGAGTGAACTATATACACAGGTTGAGTTACCTGAGTTAATGGAGCA
The DNA here is from genome assembly GCF_010389155.1 of Erigeron canadensis. NCBI lineage: Eukaryota > Viridiplantae > Streptophyta > Magnoliopsida > Asterales > Asteraceae > Erigeron > Erigeron canadensis. The sequence continues at coordinate 43,890,055 of NC_057766.1, forward strand.
TAATTAATCAACTCAAGTTTAATTACATGTCTTCATCAATTCCTTATATCATATTTAAAGAAAGCGTAAACTCATTGGGCATCATTAATATACAAATAATCCGTATTACACAACATTCGAATTATCAATTGCCATCAAGAACAGATAGTCCAAAACTGAAAACTGAAAACGAAGAGTCATCAACATCATGATTAAATCATCCTTATTAACAAACATTAAAACTAACACATATAATTAACAAACATTACACACAAAATTAACAAAAAATAAGATGATTAAATATCATTATGAAGAGAGATGATTAATGGTTAGCAAAGTTTAATATATATAAGGATTGACACAAATGTATAATTAAACTTGGAGTATTTGAGACATTAAAAAAAAATTTTCAGAGGGGCTAAAAGTGTCTACGAAAAATATTCAAATTCAAAATCTATTTTCGTATTAGGATTAGGATACTAAAGTGTTGGGCCAGGAGTGAGCGCACACATATATGCTCGCCGTGCACAAGAACGAAGATCGTTATAGATTTTGATTAAAAATCAGTTTTTTTAGATAAGGAGTCACTATATATAAAGCATGTAATGCTTATCATTAGCACAACCACATAAATTTCTTCATGAAGTCACACCCATAGTTACACCTTCGTAACGATGAATTGCAACTAATTAACATTGATTAAACTAATACAAGTACATGAATCATTACACATTTACGCACAAAGTTTGTGTAAGATATAAAATATCTAAGCGGTTGTTTAATAAAACAAAATGATTAGACATTGAATGGTTCATATGTCCAAATAATGTATAGACTCTGTATGAATTTGGTTCACAATGAGACAAAATCTGTCTGACAAGTATTCTGAAAAATTGGATTATCTAAATAACATTTTTTCAACACATTGAAATATGACCATATGACAATTTATGATTATATAATGAGACCTCCAAACCACTAATACCTTGAACTCATAATTTAAACTTCACAAAATAAAAGGCTTTTTTTACACATAATTTGTTCGAAGAATAACTCCTTATATTAAATAATGATTTGTGGAACAGAAAATATAATATGTAAATAAGGAAGCAAACTCAAAGAAAGAGTACGTAATTGAAGGCAAATAAAATGTCACATGCTGAATGATTAGGGAGGTTTATGTACGATTAAGAGACTAGAAACATACATCCAGGCTCGAGCTCACATGCTAAATCTTTTATTTGAAATGTCACATGCTAAATCTTTTATTTGAAAAGCAACCTCAGTCTTTACTCTTGAGTCCTCACTAAGAGGCTAGACTTTAATGGGGCGTTTGGTTCGCAAAATATTTTTAATGAAATTGGAATCTTTCAAAAGAATTGAAATTTGATGGAATTGGAATCTGAAAATTTTCAAAGTATATTTGTGTTTGGTTGACAGAATTCACTTGAATGAATTGGAATTTAAACATATCTAATGACAAAATTACCCTTTAGTTTTTTTTTCCATTTTAGTGGACCTAATAATAAAAATAATAATAATATACTAACATGGATATAGATATATCGATGGGTACATGTGTATGTACCAAAAGTCATGATTCTACTTTTCCCAAAACTCTTTTCCTTCCCTTGTTACTTTCTTTCTTCCTTATTCAATCTATTTTTTCTGAACTTTTCTTTCTTTAATCTATCTAATATAGATCTCATTTTCCAATCCAACAAAGATGATTTACAAGTACACTATTATTTAATACAAAAACCCCCATGGAGTTTGAATAGGGCTATCGGAAATCTTAAGCACAACGGCGGCCGGAATATCTAAGCAAGGGTTGCATATCTCTTTCTTGTAGGTGACCGTCGTTTGTAAATCAGGTGTTTTTTTTCCCATGAGGTTCACTATTGTTCCATAAGAGTTGTTGGGGGTGGTGTCTAAGTGAATGTAATACGATAGTGACGGTGGTGTGTGGTCGCCGGAGGGTGTGAGTGATGACAGAAGTGTGACAGTAAAGATGATGAAGAAAGTGCAAGTGGTGACTGGTAATGATGAAGATGAAAGGAAGGGTGTTTTGGTCTATGTTATGAATTCCTAAGGAATTCAAAACTTTCCGTCACATATGTGAAGGAATTCTATATTCTGTGTTCAAAGGAAAGTTTTAGATTCAAATTCCTTACATAATCCAACCAAACAAGACAAAGAATGGAATTTGAATTCCAATTCCATTGAATTTCCTTGAATTTCTATCAATCAAACAACCCTAAAGTTGATCAAAGTATTTATTTTAAAAACATTACATATAGAGATATATTGGTTGTGGCCCACCGTGGCCCATATTTAAATCTGATTGGGCTTTCTTTTTGAAGTATTACTAGAGACTTGAAGCTTGAAAGAATAGAGGATAAAACTATGAAAGGATAATTTCAAACTTCATAGTCTTCAAACTACAAAAACACCATGATTTTGATGTAAGCGTAGTAAGGGGTGTTAATAGGAACAAAAACGGGTTTTGAAACCATTTGCTCATTTTAGGTTTAAGATATGTTTAGTAGCAGGTTTGGTTATTTATTTGTAATTTCAAAGCAATGAATCAAACATTTTGAATAACATAATTACTTCAATTTTATCTATGTTATCTTATAAAGCATTTTGTTCTTTTTTAAAACCTTAAAAGATGATTTGAACTACCTAAATTATCTTATTTCTTTATTTACTAATTTAAATATCTCTACCTAATATACTTATAATACCCTTAAATCATAACCACTCATTTCTTTCTCTCTCTTCAAATCTCAACCACTCATTTTTTTCTCTCTCCTCCATAAATCATCTAATTTATTCAAAATCTCTTATCTCAAAAACCGTATATCGATAAATTATAAAAATTGTATGAGTGTTCTTAAAACTTAATGCTCTTTCATTAGAGATGTCATTCGATATAACTTCGACGAATTTTTAAATCCGAGTATGGAGCCCGTACGACTAAGACATTTGGCTATCATACTCTATGACTTATCACCTCCTATGACCTATCACCCCCACCATCTCAGCGCCGCATTGCGCGGGTAACATTGCTCGTTATTACAAACAAGAAACACCCATTCTTCCAAACTAGACACCCAGACACCAGAGAAAGTTAAAAATTTCTATTTATATTTGAGACAAAATAGAAAATACATTGCCAATTCATTGCTAAAACATTGTCATCAAATTATAACTTTTATAAAAATGTTTCAGTTGAAGAAAAATTAAAGTTTAACATGTCAACTTGATATATGTGAAACTAGATCTAAATCCCGCCTTATAGGCGGAAATGCCAAATCATATTTGTTATTGTTTTGTGTCTAATGTACGTTTTCACGTAAACTTATATCAACTCATTTAGTGGAGAGGTTTATAGCATCGAAATTAATCTCTGCACCTAAAGAAATATTTATGTAATTCCATCTTTTTGAAATATATTTGTACAGGAGAGGTTTATAACCAATTAAAATAAATATTTTTAATTCTAAGAAAAGACCATTTGGTTGTGAATAATCTGCACTTTCTTAAAACCCATGTGCCAAACAAGTTAATACATTTTCCATTAGTTTATATGGATCCAAGCTAAACCAAACTAACATGTTTCTTTCTGTATGGTTAAGCCTTTTTAAAAAAGAATCATCATGTGGTGTGCTTTTAATTAGAACACCATCTGCGCAACATCCAAATCTATATAATTAGCAAACACCATATTTAAAATAAAAACCAACTTGAAATGGGGATACCCCATACCATTGTTCATACTACATGCTTTGACATATGGATAAACTTTAAACCAAAATACAACCAAAAGACCAGAGTTGGTATGCAAAGCATGTAAAGTTCAGAATGAAAATAGTTTCATGACAGCTTAGAGCAACATAATTCAAAATACGGACTAAACGTCAGTTGGGATAACCATTTTGGACCCTCTTTGAAACTCTGGAAGTAGATTCAGCACCTGGAGTTACGCTCGCCCTTTTCTGTAGAGGACTCGTGTCTGTGTCCTTCTCAAGTTCGGCTGCAACAGAATAGCCGGTAACAGAGAATGCATCCTTAGAACAGATCACAAAAAATGGTCATTAATACATGATGAAGTAATCGAGACACAGGTCTGTTCATATGGTTGTACACATTATGAAAGAATTTACGTGCTCCATGAACACTGGTTGAATTTCACACTGTATAGTACTTTCAATGCATATATATCAATTACTAATTTGAACTGATTCTACATAACACAATTTGTTATACATTACTACGAGTGTCGAGTATTACCTTTGAACTCTAACCACCTTGTGAGGATTCAGCAAGTTTGACAGTTATACTTCAGCACTTTGTGGTTCTTGAGTGACCTAAGAATGATCAAACAACTTATTATACGCAAGCATATTCTTTAAGTTGATTTTCTTGAATTTTGTGAATGTATATAATGGAAAAACTACCTCATTGTCGTTAAAACTGTAAGGGTTAGAAAAAAACATACATTAAAACTGTAACACTGCATTCTTGAGTTTTTTTTCCTAATAGAAGGGGAAGAAAGGAAAAGAAAAATAAAAAAAAATCTATTCTTGAGTTTTTTTTATCAGGAGAAAGGAAAAGATTGGATAAGAATGTAGTGTAAGGGTTAGAAAAAAAAAACTTACTATCCCATTCCCTAATTAGACCACGTTGGATGATGGTGATAACATGCTCGGGAGAAGTGTTGTTTTCACAAAGTTGTTGAATTGCACAGCGTAGTCATTCCAAAGTGTGCATTTTAACACCCTACCCCTACATTCGATGCAGTTATGTCTAAATTAAATACATCTTGTAGATGTGAAACAAACAAATCATGCTACAAAGTAAGAATCTGTTGTATAACAGAATAAACTTAGACCCATATTTAATTTATTACATCAGAATAAACTCACATCAGATCCAAGAATTCCTTCAAAAAGATAGGTGGCATATTTAATTTATTACATAATCATTATTTAGTTGAACTGCCATATTTTATACACATCAAACAAAAATACTCCAATGATTTATAATTAAGTTTGAGTAGAGGTGAACTTACTCCAAATCTTTGATCTCAAAGTTGAATCTCTTGGTTTGTTTCCCTCCTTTAGATGAGCCGAAGATGTCCAGATTTCCACCCCAAAATACACTCCCAATGACATCTTTTAGAAGTAGAAACAATAAAAAAACATGAGAGTTGTAGATATATGACAAGACTAAAAGTAAAAGAAGTCGGGTGCATAAGCTAAAATTACTAACCAACATTCAAAATATCTTTGTCATCTGCATTCTTTTTAGTGACTTCATTAAAAGGAAGAAAACTGAAGCCGCCATATGGATGGCCAGTGAAAGAGACTTCAGGACACACTTCAGTACATCGATAAAAGTTCATCTTAAGATCACCCTGAATTTACAACACGTTTGGAATCGTCGAAGACACCAGCACCAAACTTCTTGATCAAGACAACAGCATCCTCTTTGATTCATCAAAGAGGCGGCATCAATTCCTTCTTCACGAAGGCTTGAATCTTGTTCCGATAAAAAAAAAAAAAAAAAACCCAAAACCCCATGTGTATAAATGGTCTTTTCAGATCCATAAACAACTGTTATAACCCATGGGCCAAAAAAGGGTTTCAAAAAAAAAAGGTTTTTAAAATAACTCATGGGCCAAAATATGTTTTTTGATTTTGAATAACTAAATGCCATAAAAAAAAAGGGTTTCTTTTCATGAAATTGAGAAGCTTGTAAACAAAAAAAATCAGAATTTACAAAATAAAGAGTTCATAAAATGTATACCTTCTCATTAATGAGGATCATGTGAATCCCCATCCAGCTTTGTTTAAGTTTACAGATGATCTTAATTACTTTCATGTTCACGAAATTTGCCTCGGCGTTTTTATGGATTCCGAATAAAGCTAAAAAAGTGGAGTTAGATTGGGATAGTTGGTGTAGTAAGCCATGTATTTCTTGATTGGTTTTACGTATCACAGAGAGAATTAGGAATAGTTTTTTTCCAATTTTACAAGATATGGATTGATGTGTGTATAAGAGAGATTCTATATGTGATTACAACTCATATTTCCAAGAAAAGTACATATGGAGAGAGAAATAAAGGGATTGCCTGCAAGTTTGAATGAAGCATGAGATGTTTTTGAGATTTGCTCCAAAGATTCGGCCAAATATATGAAAGGATACATCAACCCTTTCGTCTCTCTATTCCAAACTTTCCCTTTAAAGCACATCTCTACACACATATATTAGACACACAGACCTTTGTACATATTATCTGTGTATATATGAAAATTAATAAAATAAAAGATTAAAAGTCAAACTCACTATATCATTTTATATAGAGTTACAATTTTCGTCGGTGGTGGTGGGTGGCAGTTGCTCGTGGTGGTTATACACGGCGGTGGCCGGTGTTGGTTACAAACGGCGGTGGCTGGTAGCGACGGCTGTTGTTGGTGGTTATTAGGTGGTGGCGATTGGAGAGGCTTGGAGGTAAAGGGAAAATAAATGTCTAGTTGGAAAATTCCATCGGAAAAGATGATCGGAAAAGAAAGAATGGAACAATAAATTTATTTGTATGATTTTCATTGTTCGTCCCTCAAGTAGCTATTTTTTCACTTTTCGTCCCTCAAGTAGCAATTTTTTTACTTTTCGTCCCTCGGTGTAAGGTGAAATGACATTAGTGCCCTCACGTGTTTAGCACGTTCGTATGTTAACGGCCATTTTTTAACGCCGTAAGGCCAAAGGACGTTTATTGAAAAAATTGACCAACTTTAGGGTCAAAATTGTAATCTTTAAAATTTAGGGATAAAAAACGAAAAGCATGCCAACCTCAAAGACGAAAAATGTAATTTACTCTTTTATATACACAAAAACATAACACTATAGATAAAATCATTTTATAATTAACGCCATAGAATTCTCATCTATAAGGGATTGGAGGTGAGTTTTTCCAAGGTCTCGCATTTGAGTCTTGAGTTTCTCATCTTAAGGTATTTTCCATGAGTATGGGATTGGAGGTCCAGCAAATCGCAAGTTAAAATTGTCTCTAACATGTCTGAATTAAAACTAACTTTCCAATAAATCGCAAGTTTCAACAATGTACACATTCTATTGCATGATGTACCACCACATTACATCAATAACTTCTACTATTCACCGGAGCCACCACCACCACCACCACCAATCTCTGTCGACACTACCGTCACCGTCGCCACCTACAACACCGCCGCAACGCACGGGTATTGTTCTTGTCATCTTAAAAATCATTCTAGTTACAAGATTATGACATGTTTCAAGATTAAGAGATGAAATTAAGTAAAATATTTAGTAAACTACACCTGTCAAGTTTTATAGGTTTTATTAAGATGATCTCGATTAATCATTTTTCAATTAAAAAAAAAAAAATCTAAGCTAAATTGCCTACTTTACAGTCAAAAAAGTCAAAACCCTCCTATCCTTTGTGGAGATAGATTTCTCACTGTCACACACACACAAAGAAAACGAAAATGGGGGCTCTGCGGCTTCCCTCCCTCACATCCATCTTCACCTTCTCTCCCGCCCGCTCTTCCTTGTTCTTCCGCCGTAACAACCATTTTCATCTCCGCAATCTGACGTCAGCAACCAAAGTATTCGCAAAGAGTACCACTCCGGCAGTCACAGAGGTTTCTCCGGCAGACTCGAACAACCAGAAAACAGGTCCAGGTCAGCAGCAGGAACAAGGGATAACGCCTCGTTCACAGGATTTCAATGCGTGGTATCTCGATGTGATATCGATGGCTGAGTTGGCTGATTATGGCCCTGTTCGTGGTACTATGGTTATTCGCCCTTACGGTTATGCTATTTGGGAAGCCATTCAGGTCTCTCTCTCTCTCTCTTTTTTTTTTTAATAAAAAAGTTCATTCATTTTAATACGTATAGATTATTTATATTATCTGTCTGTATTGAATTCAAGTAATTTTAGTGTAGATTTGTTGTATAGTTATGAGTTACAGTTGTAGAAATGTATCTGTATGTATAAGTTATGACTGTTGGCCTTTTCAATTAGCTAATCCATACACCCCCCTAGTCCCACTGGGTTAGTTTTTATGTTCTCTTTAACCCCCGGAGTATGGATTCTGCTACAATCATTGTTACAAGTGCACATGGGAGTCAGGATCATATCTCCGGTGTGAGAATTATTATATGTACTTATATATAAACATACATAGTGATGCAAAACTATAGATAATAGTGTTTAGAGAATGGCAACGTTAACTACGTAACTAATGATAAGGTATCTACTCTTAATTTACGTAGCTCAATGTTTAGGTGGTGTTATAACTTTTGTGAATCTCCCCTTCTTATAACCTTGTAGGATTATGAAGTAAGACTATATCATTTTCGGAGTAAGTGATAAGTGGAATTGTTCAAATGCGAGTTATACTTGCTTGTTACTTGTTAATAAGTAGTTTTTAGGCCTCTTAACTACTGCTCATGGAAATGTCCATGTGAGAGTATATTTAAGCCAGGTGATGTGTGTGGAGGTTAGAGTCTCTGCAGTCATCTCCAGTTTCTCTTTGTGGGAACAGTTTCATTAGTTACATATGTTAGTCATCTATACATACATATATAGCAACACTCAAGGTTAATACAAAATGTCAAGATAATTCAACTGAGGTCGATGGTATACTTTACCATAATTACTATTATCTCCAGATTGTTTCAGTAGTGGTATTTTGTGTAGGCCTGAATTAATTTGGGACATATATTATATTGTACAACAACAACAACAACAAGACCCAATCCCTGGGCGGGGTATGGGGGAGGTGAGATGTAGACAGTCTTATCTCTACCAAAAGGTAGAGAGATTGCTTTCAATAGGGACCTCCGACCAAAGAGATGAAAATCGGAGAGTGAAGAAAGTTCAGTTAGTTACCGTACCTGTCGTTCGAAAAAAGCATATGACGGTATACCTGTCTGCTGGGTACCCCCGACAACATTAAGAGTAGGGAAAAGTAGCACACAAGCGACCTAGATAACTTAAGCATATGATCAACAATACACATACAATAGCAACCATGTTGAACGTAGACAATTTTAAAAGTGTTAGAGCATAATAACCATGCCTTCATACATATAAAAAGGGATAACTAAGAAGTTTTAGATCCCGATGGGTCCAAGGAAAATAACGGGTAGAAAGCAACCTATGAAAAAAACTAACTTAGCCGCCTAGCTTAACTAATCCTAGTCCTCTCACATGCTCCCAATCCACTAAAACTAATCCTGGTCCTCTAATAAACTTTCATCGGTCATGTCCTCCAACAGGCAGTTTGGGGCAGCCTAAAGTAAGCTCCCCTCTCGATTTAGGCCTACCTCTATTCAGGCCAAAACCACTACGGAGGTTACAGAGAACCAAAGTCTAAGTAAAAAGTATATAAAAACCTATTCCCATATGCCTTACACTCCTCCTTGTCCACTTCCTCCGGCAGGAAAACTCCTTTGGAGCCTTCGGTATTCCGTCCTTCCACTTCCGTTGACCTACCTCTTCTCTTGTCAGGTCAAAGCCTAGTCACCTAAGCTGAGCCCACTTCTCCTGGTCAAACCTACCCTGACATCTTTGAGCAAGGCAATATGGGAAAAGATATCGGTCTTAGTCACACAGATTTCTAACCCTACCTTAATCCTCTACTCTAATCCTAGTTCTCCATGTCGTCCTATCCACCGTCATGTCCTCCGACAAGCCAAGCTCTTTTAGGTCCTTCGCTAGTCGATCCTCCCACCTCATCTTAGGTCTTCCCCTTCTTCGTATGCCATCAACGAGGATAGATTCCGCTCTCCTTAGTGGTGCTGTTTGATCTCTTCTCCTTCGTCGTACGCTCTTTCTTTTGCTATAGCTACATTTTTCTTTGCTTCTTTCTTGGCTTCGTAGTACCTCTGCCTTGCCAAGGACCACTCTTCATTAGTCCCATTCCGTTTGCTCTTCATAAGCTCTTTAAAGCACCTATGTTTTGTCTCGACCTTGGTCTGCACATCATTGCTGATCCACCAAGATTCTCTACTTACTTTACGCTGCCTTCCTGTCCCTCTAGTACCTCTTTTGCCGTCTCCCTCATACCCTTTGCCAAGTGTGTCCACAACTTATCAGCTTCCATACGCGAACCGTCTTCAATCTCCCTTATGAACCTCGTGCTAATCGTCGACCTAAACGTATCTGTTGCTTTGCCCATTAAGTTTTTCCAAAGGATTCTTGGCTTTACAACCTTCTCTATCTTGGTTGCTTGGTTGCTCGTTTGCTCAGGGGCAAATCTATGACCAACGGTCTATGTTGGGAGTAGCAATCCTCTTTAGGGAGGACCTTGCAATCTTTGCATGCCTTAAAGTCACCTTTACGCGCTAGGAAGTAATCTATCTGAGTGTTATGTCGGCCGCTTTGGAAGGTAATCAAATGTGTATCCCTCTTTCGGAAGAAGAGTTTGCGATAACTAGGTCATGTGCAGTGGCAAACTTTAATATTGTGCGTCCTTCTTCACTTCTCTCTCCAAACGCTAATCCCCCTTGTACACCAGAGTAGCCATCTGCCTCTACTCCTATATGCCCGTTTAAGTCTCCTCCTAAGACTAGTCGTTGGTCATCAGGACAACTCCTCATCCGCTCATCCAGTGAGCCCCAAAAACTTTTCTTCTCCATCGCTCCCAGGCCCGGCTGGGGAGCATACGCACTGATCACGTTTATAGTCCTCTTGTATCACCAATCTCACCAACATCAACCTATCCCCGTGTCTTTCCACGTGCACTACATAGTCTTTCAGTCGTTCTGTCATGATGATACCTACTCCGTTTCTCGCCGAAGGCGCTCCAGAATACCATAGCTTGTATCCATTTTTCTCTCTAGTGCTTTTCCCCGTCCACCTAGTTTCTTGAAAGCAAGCAAATGTCTATTTTACACCTAGTCAAGGCATCTCCTAGCTCTAAAAGTTTACCGGTAAGTGTACCTAAATTCTAACTCCCAAATCTAAGCTTAAAGGTTCTGGTTACTCTAACCCCCCCCCCCCCCCCCCCCCCCCCCCCCCTTATGCCTTCCAGCCCCTAAATCTGAAGGAATTAAATTTAAAATTAATAATAGAATTAAAATTAAGATTCTGATTAGAAATGGAAAATTGAAATTAAAATTAATTACAATTACAACAATGATAATGAGATCTGCAACTATTAAGGCAAATAATAGTAAAAGAATAGACTAAAGAATAGACATATATTATATTGTCTGGAATGTAATTAGTTAATTTTTGGAGTTTTGTTCAATAATATATATTTATTTGTTTGGCAGGATTATTTGAATGTCAAGTTCAAGGAGACTGGACATAGTAATATGTATTTTCCACAGGTAAAGTTATTATTGTTATTTGTTGATTCTTTTATACTTGAATGTATGCGAGTAATGAAATAGATAAGTGATAGTGAATTGTGAATGGCTGCAGTTTATACCATATTCGTTTATAGAGAAAGAAGCCAGTCATGTTGAAGGCTTTAGTCCTGAATTGGCCCTTGTGACTGTTGGAGGAGGGAAAGAACTTGAAGAAAAACTTGTGGTATTTATTCGGTTACTCTACAACTGATAATGTAACATGTTTCTGTTTTGGTAGTATTGATTTGTTATTTCTAAAATTGTTTGATTCAAGTGAAATTTTTAAATGTTTGATTTAATGTGGAAGAATTTAGACGTGAGTGTGACTTTGATTCTTGCAATTTGTGAGGCTCTTGCAGGTTCGACCTACTAGTGAAACCATTGTGAACCATATGTTTACCCAGTGGATTCAAAGTTATCGTGATCTTCCTCTTATGATCAACCAGGTTTGCTTTTATCAAAGGTTCTCTTCTGGTGATGTATCTTTTTCCAGTCATGTTTATTTCTTAACTCATTGTATCTATTTTTCCTCATGATTATTACTAGTGGGCAAATGTCACAAGATGGGAGATGCGCACCAAACCCTTTATAAGGACTCTTGAGTTTCTTTGGCAGGAGGGACATACTGCACATGCCACTCCCGAGGAAGCTGAAAAGGAGGTTCGTATATTAATTTTGAAATTGACTTGCTTTTGTTTTCCTCTTACAGATTTTTTCTTGTCAAATTGTAGGCGATGCAGATGATTGATGTCTATACAAAGTTTTCTTATGAAGAAGCTGCAATACCTGTTATTCCAGGTCGAAAATCAAGGGTAGAGACATTTGCTGGGGCAGATAAAACGTATACAATTGAAGCTATGATGGGTGATCGTAAGGCCTTGCAGGCTGGAACCAGCCATAATCTCGGACAGAATTTTTCCCGCGCTTTTAATACCCAGGTTTTTTTCAACCTAATTCCCTTTTGTTGGCTTCATTTGGTGTGGAATGTGGAAAGTAGGTATGAACGGATGAAATAAAGAGACTTTTATTCTTAGATTGGAAATTGCTAATGCCATTGAGTAGTTTTAACTTGGGAATAGGATTTTTCAGAATATGCGATTTTATTAAGAACCCAAATTATGTGCACTATTACTACCTCAACATTCACTGGTCCCCGAAACTTATAACATTCATGTAGTTCGCTGATGAGAATGGCCAAAGGCAGCATGTATGGCAAACTTCCTGGGCTATAAGCACTCGATTTGTTGGTGGTATCATCATGACCCATGGAGATGATGCTGGACTAATGCTTCCTCCAAGGTTGGCTTCTGTACAGGTGTCAACTTTACTTTAATCCCTTTTAGGATTTTATTAGATATGCTTCTAGTTGTTATGTAGTCGAAAGTTTATCTGTTTATCTTGTAACATTCTATTAGATTTTTCTTTGTTAATTTTGTAGCATGATTTATTATTCTTGGTAGAATAAAGAACTTTCAGCTTTTATATTAAATACTCACAGAAGGAACATTTGTTGTAGGCATTAGGGTTTAGGTGGTTGTTACAATTGATAGACACAACTATTCTCATTTTATTTTACTACCATTTAATTGTGTAGTTGGATACTGAAAGTCTCTTTCATGATTAAAAGGTGGTGATTGTACCAATTTGGAAGAAGGCTAATGAAAAGACTGAAGTTCTTGATGCTGCTTTGTCTATTAAAGATGTTCTTCATGCTTCTGGGATTAAAGTAAAACTAGACGATTCTGATCAAAGAACACCAGGATGGAAATTTAATTTCTGGGAAATGAAGGTGAGATACTAAATGAGGTTTTAAGTGACTTGTTATGACTGTCATATTAATATTCTCTGCATACGCATAAAAGTTATCTTTAGCAATTTTTTTTTTTTCATCTCCAAGTTGTAATGATTTTACTGGTGCAGGGCGTCCCTCTAAGAATTGAAATTGGTCCCCGTGATGTTTCCAGCAGGACTGTGGTCGTATCTAGGAGAGATATTCCTGGAAAACCAGGGAAGGTTTTTGGGATATCTATGGAACCTTCAGTCCTTGTACCCCATGTCAAAGAAAAGTTGGATGAGATTCAATTATCCCTTTTGGAGAAAGCAACTGCTTTTCGAGATAGGTATACAGTTGAATCCTAACACCTTGTTTGTGACAATAAGAGTAAAATAGTAGAGGATGGGAAACTATGCATAAAATAGTAAAAGATGTTAACCCCCACCTGTTTTTTAGATTATGTGCTATCATAATTTCTGTTTTTCTTGGGGGAACTATACATACTTCAACAGGTACGGAATTCATGGTGGGCACATATTTTATATATGATGGGTTCATATGTATGTGTGTGGAAAAGTAGCGAATCACCTGGTTGAAGCATTCATCATTTTCCCATTAGCATTTCCCTCTTCTCATCACAAGGAAGAGAACTTGAATGAATTTAGCAGATAAAAAAAGAAAAAAACGATGTATTTAGAATTATTTTAATTACCATTGTTGGTTAAAAAGTTAAAACATGCCATCCTCTGTAGAAATTTAGCCTAACTTCCATGTTGGTTTTTCATTGTTAATGTTATTTTCTAAGAAGGGTGTGGATGCTAAAGGGTAATGATGTTTCTGCAGCAACATTGTGGATGTGAGCTCATATGATGAACTCAAAGAGGCAATATCGCAGGGGAAATGGGCCAGAGGTCCATGGGTGGGAAGGTATGTTGCTACTACCCTTTCGTATTACAGTTGACATTGATTTATGATGAGTTCATCGTGATTTTTCAATTAATCCCTATCAAGGCCATTATCTCAAAATGTGTGATATCTTGGTGGTTATTATTAGAAAAGGGAAAATAGGGTCCCCAAACAAAATGTAAGGTTGGTTCAAAACTCCTGTTTGGTTGGATAAGGTCAGGACGACCCACGTCCTTTCTTTATAGACTGTAAACATGAAAACTTGCTTTATGGGTCTACATGATATTTACGGGGTTTAGGAATGGGAAATATGATTATATGAAATTGTCTTAACACTTCATTATTAGTGTGCTACTGGAGGGTTTTTTTAGTTATAGCTATAAGCTATTTTAGAGATTTTATCAAGGTTGTAAATATCGGTTTCGGTATCGTATCGGCCGACCCCCGATATGCGATATATCGGATATGTCGGGGATATATCGGATACCCTAAATTGTAAAGGAATTCATCTAAATATATATATATACTAACAATATATACAATTTGACATAACTTTACATATCTTTCTATCTTAATTGCTATGTTATGAAGCAAATTTTACATACCTTTTAATCTTAAAGTCAGAAACCCTATTTTTGGTTTATAAAAAAAAAGAAAAAAAAAGTCAACTTTTTGACCGATATTGACCGTCATTTGACCGAAACGATAAGTTCAGCCGATAACCCATATATCGTATCAGTTGAAGGCCGATATCCGATATATCACCGATATATTGGCCGATATTTGCAACCATGGATTTTATGCATTTGAATACACCTCAAGAGTTGTTTACCTGTGTATGTATAGGTTATATAGTAAGTCTGATAGATGATTCGGTATAGCCATATTGAGTTTGTACATGATAGGTTATATAGTAAGTTTGTCCATCATTGTTGTTCATTGAAATGATGTAATTTTTTCAGTGATTTATTAAAAGATGAAGTATCGGCCTCTTTACCAAAAAAAACACCTCACTAGTTTGAGTCACTTTTGACCCGTCTTATTTTCGATTAAATCATTGAACTTAACATGTTTGACATGCATGGACATTATAAAATATAACCGAAAACAACCTGTCTTTAAGTAAAGAGGTTGATAAAGCCAGTTCACAACCAAGGCTGTCATTAAAACGTTCTTTCTAGTAAAGTTCTATTATTTAACTCCATGAATATATTTTTCCAGTTTATTTTTCACTCCTACTTCCTTATCTTCGTTTACAGTGATGAAGATGAATTGATGGTGAAAGAAGAAACAGGGGCAACCATTAGATGTTTTCCTTTCGATCAACCTCTAGGGCCAAAGAAGTGCCTTATGACGGGTAGTTCAGCAGAGGAAGTTGCAATTTTTGCTAAATCTTACTGAACAGTTGTCCTATCCATGATCAGGTCCTCATTCTACTCTTAAGTCCATAAACCAATGCCTTGATATGCTTGAAGAATGTAAGGTCTTTTCTATTTTGTAAGATGAAATGTGTCAACTAGTCATACTGTTGTACAGTTATGTGACAATGAAGAATAATATTATCTTGATCCTGCTATATGAAGATAAAAAAACTACATATTGTCGTCACATTTTTAGTTGGAGCTACATATCTATTTCTAGGGCGCTGGGAATTTTTTTACAGGATCTTACATCTTTATCAATGGTTTCAGTTGTGCAAAATTTGTTAATGCAGTATTGCAGTGTGAGTATTGGGTGGAGCTACCAACACGAAACACAAGCAAAATGAAGACGATATGAAACCAATGTAAAGAGAATTAGAAAGGGAAGGGTGTGGAAGTGTGGAACTAAGCAAAAAGACAAGGTATCTTTGAAGTGTATTGAGGACGGTGTATGTCTGTACGATACAGATAATAATCTGCTAGCTAGCCAAGTGAAGAATTTTTTTCTTAATTTCTTTCCTTACAGTGTAAACAGTTGTTAATTTTTGACGATAAACAACATTGCGTGTTATTTTTTGCTATCCTCCCTTCCGAAAAGACTATACTCTAGTAATCTTGATGGAGTTTTATTAAAGGTTAACTTAAAAAACCTAGTTCAAAAGTGTTAAAACCTAATTCACAGGTGTTGGCTCAAATAAGTTATTCATAGTGGTGCAACACCTTGTTCTATCTTTTGTTTTTGTTTCAAGATATCCAGCAGGCGGAAGACTTTCTCCTCTCACTACAAGAAACGCGATTTATTGATCTGAAGTTCTTCACTGATGTTCCTAGCATTAGACATCCCGTCTGTTGTAAGCATGCCTGGGGGCGCACCCTGGTTTTATCATCTTTAATTCCCCATCTCACGTAGGTTTGTTAAAGGAAAAATCATAAACAATGTGGGTTTAGTATTGTTGGGTTCTTTGGCCGACGTAGTATTTGAAATAACATCTCCCACTATGAAAAGAACTGATAGTTGCCGGTTTGTGGCGGGGGAAGTCGGAGACACCAATACTGGAAAGTTGTTTCAGGGCATTCAAAAGATCTGATACAGTATCATGTGGTTAACTTTGATTACAGATTGTTTATTAACTACTGTTTCCTAACTCAACCAATTTAAACTTGTATCAAAACTCTTCATTTGTTTTGTTATAAAGATATCGAGTTACGCGTATGTTAACCAACAGATAGGCTACATGTGGCCTTGATCAAGGCTAATCTGATCTCTTCCAGGCTGTTATTATATCCCACACATTCCTTATCTATTAAAGTATTAATACAAGTTTAAGCCGTTCAAAAAAAATAAAAAAAATACAAGTTCAACACTTCAACTTACGTCTCTTTCTTTATATACTCTAGCGTATTTAAGATGGCAATAAAGATTCAACGTATGTGTCAAGAAAAAAAATATTTAAAGATTGACTTTGACTTTTTAAATATCATAATTCATACCAATAATATGGGCCGTATGTATAAATATTCGAAATTATCATGTCAAACAGGAAATTCATACCACCTAATTCGACTTTTTTTTTCTTTTTTTTTTTATCATGTCAAACAGAAAAGTGGTTACAGTAAAATCTTGATTACGTGATGTACTTTTACATGAGAGACTCGCTTTAGCCGGGCAACTAAAAAAAGCTTTATCTTATTAACTCTAATTATCAAGTAAATTATCTTCTTGTTCATCACGAGTAGTTATTGAGATTATCTTACTTGATCAATGCATAATATATCCTCTTTTCCAAAATATAATGTTCATATTGAAATGCATATAAATACAATTGTTACATTATCTACTAAGAGAATATCGTCTATAACCACCAAACACTTTTTTTGATTGACATTTATTTTGAAACTTTTAAAAATAAAAACATTGATATGCCTTTTTTAAACGAATGAAATATCAACATTCTTTGCATTTAATTTGTCTTTTCCAATCTCATGTACAACTGTTAGTGACATATTTTAGCTCATCATTGCCCTTATTTCAATGAGTTATTGAAATTTGAAATTGAATAGTTAAGGGGGAAAAAGAAGACGATAGTAACGAAAAGATGAAGCTCGTGTGATATAAAAAAAATATAATAAATGAACGATTAAAAATGATGTAAGTAAATATGTTACTAGTTGTATATACTATGTAGTATAAGAGACCATTTAACGGTCCTATGATCAAGTAACCTCTTGGCATTTTTCCTTTCAAGTGAAGTAATTTAGAGGTACGTAATTTATATTTTCAAATTGAAGTGTTTAAAATAAAGTTGTGATTAGTCTAAAAGAGGTATGTTATGTAGGAGGTTTTGGGCACGGATGGAGAAAACAATAGTAGTGGGCTAGTAGCAGCAACAACTAAGGATGTAAAATGAATAATGACCGTCAGATGCTAGGTCAAAAACAGAGCCACACGATGATTGACTTGATACATCATCGCCGCACACAATTACACATGACACACCCCCTATACTATATAGTAGTGTATATGGCCTGATTTTGCCAAAAATCCAACAAGGTTTGACCTAAAGCCAGCCCCAGACAGACACTGCTTTTTCTTATCATCAATTTCAGATAAATTTCCCACTCATAAAATAGAATTAAAGTTATATAAAAAAAAAAATACCCACTCCCATCCCATCCCATCCCATCCCATCCCATCATCTTCTTTGTTTCTCCTGCCACCCATTTCCCCATTATCATTTTCGATCCCACCTCCATTTTATTATTATTCTTCATAGTTGTTGTTCATGGACAGCTACTGAAGTCAGATTCTTATTTATCTTCTTTTTTTTTTCGTTTGAATCGCCAGCAGCCGCTATATTTTGATTTCAACGCACTTACAGCTACACAAACGCAAAGGTACGGAAAAACCGCAAGTTTTTGTTATTCTTGAATTTACACGTGTTTTGGATCATGTGATTGTTATTATTATTATTGGATTGGATTGGATTGGGTTTTCGAAAATAAAATGAAGAATTAATCCGCAAATATCTGGTTGAATTAGAGTCTCTTATTATTTGACACATAATAAAATAATATTTGCGTTTGCGGCTGGCTATATATAATTAAATTGAAACAAGAAAATTGATTTAAACTCCAACGACAAATCCTTGGGCAAGCATCATCATTTGAGGTATTTAGATCTAATCTGTTTTTCCATAGCACTTAGCAAATCCAGATGTATATCTATAGGTTGATATGCTAACCGAGTAATGGAGGTCAAGTATATTATGAAATGGAATGTTTTGAAAAAAGGTCGTACCAGTATTACTAGACGCCCAAGAAAGCCCGGGGCTGAGACCGGTGAATATCTCAACAGATTACACCAACTCTTTCAAACCAACAAGGTATTCTTTTTTAATTTCTTTTGTTATGGATTGTATACCGATAAGTTATAGTTTCGATGTTGTGTTGACAGAAATTGACTAACAGAAGGAAGCGGTTGCGCAAATCCCCTTTGTGTGAAGGGGATCCATCCCGGACACCTGCTCTTCTCCATGAAGATTCAGGTCAGCGTTCACTATCACGTTGTCAGAATACAAAGTCTAAAACTCCATTGAGAAAAACCAATGGATTGAAGTCGAAAAGGAAAGTGGTACTTGGTCTGAATGACTTTTCGGGTATTCAACTTCTTGCTGCTGCTGCATGCAGTAGCTTCATTCTTGATCACGTGGATGATTTTTCTGTATTGGAAGAACACGCTGCACCGGGAGTTAGTACAGATGGTTTGTCGATCCAGGATAACGTGATTCTTGATACGCGAGATAATGGGAAAGAAGGGGAGGAGGAAAAGGCTGACTCTTCAAAAGGGTTAAGGTTACATTGGGATTTAAATACCATTATGGATGAGTGGAAGGAACCTTGGGATCTGCAGGTTGAACCTCACTCTCGACAAGATTGTTCAATGAAGTTGAATTTACAAGGTTATGAAAGTAGATTTACTAATGGTGCAGTAATTGGTGAAGAGATAAGCATGGTGGATCATGTGCCCGCCAATCAAATATCTGGTAAGCATGATGGTTCTATCCCCGTCGTGCCCTTGGATGAGAATCGTTATGGTGATTTTTCTGGGAGAACGTCTGAATTAAATGAAGATTTGACTTGCTCACGGCAGGTGGTTGGTACAAATATGATTACTAGTAGGACTTCAGATGGTGAGAGTTCTGTAACTTTAAGTAAATCAGTTGTAGTTGACTCGCTGATTCATCCGGTCAAGTGTGAAGATTTTGTCACTTCAACCACATCAGTTTTACGAGAAGAAACCGTTGTGAAGGGCGAATTAGGCGTAGTGTGTAAGTTGGATGTGCAGCCTGTTTCTGAAGAAGTAATGCAAGGTGTGTGCCTATCTCCGAAACTGAGCAAAAGCTATTGCGATAGTAAAGGTACTTCGGAAGGTCCTCTCAGTGAGTGCTGTGGCTCAAATGTTACTCAAGATGAGCCCTGCCACATGGCCGAGGGAGATTCAAAAGACAAACTTCAGGTTGGTTATGATTCTCCATTTGAAGATGGTGAATTGAGAGAGCCAATAGAAAATGCTTTTTCAGTAACAGAGACCGAAAATCCTTTGTCAGCAAAAGTAAGAGTGAGTCCAGAGCTTGGTCAAAATGTGGAAAATCAAAACTTCTTGTTTGCGCAGAATGCAATTCCTAAAAGTGACATCAGGGAGGATCCTCTACCAGATACTTTTGAAAGACCACATATTAATGAATCAGGAAAAGTTTTTTGTGAAAGGAAAGACGGGCATGATGAATCAAGGCCACCTGGAGGGAATTTATCACATAATGATGAATCAAGATCTTTTGATGTGTGTAGGACAACTGAACGCCAAAGCAGGTAAATTCTTGTATACTTCTATGGTGATGCATGCTTTTTAATGTGTATTAGCATACAGCGTTTTCTCATATCCTCTAATGTTCCTTTTGCACGTAGGTGTGGTAATACTGGAGATTCCAATTATCGATCAAGGTGGGATCTGCGCAATGAAAAGTCAATGGGAAGGGGCTCAGGTTTTTTCCAAGACTGCTCACGCAATGATATGAGTGTTGATTACTCCACGAGAGTTTGGGGCTTGAAGAGCAGTCATGAGTATGAGAGACCTAAAAATGATACTAGAAACTATGATTCAAGAGGTGGCTACAGGAGCCAACACAGAAGGTCCTCACCATCCGAAAGAAACAATGGTTATGGTAGTAATAGAGGACAACCAGCAAGAAGCTTTAGCCGTGATCGTTACAGAGATGGATCTGGATTTCATACACAAGGATACCATGATTCTAAACCACGTTATGTAGACCGAAAACAACGTTTTTCCTCCAATTTCAGTAAACCTGGTACCAGATCCCGTTCAAGATCCCGTTCAGGGTCTCCTATTGCTTGGCATTTTCAGAAGCGCAAGAATTTGGATGCAAGCAATTCCGGTGAGATAGAAGCTACAACCAAAGGTCATGTGTCTCCAGAATTTCCTTTCAAATGTTCTGATGAGCGAAGATTTAGGGACGTCCAATATAGAGACAGAAGAAAATCACCAGGCTCAATGACTCGGCGAAACCAAAGATTGGAATCACTTGGTTATCCTGAGAGATTGAAGGTGGATGATCAGTCTTGGTCCGCTCAACGTCCTGCAAGGTTTTCACAGATGACTGATCAGAAATACAAGGATAATAATGATGATTTTAGGAAACATGACGGTTGCTATGAAAAAGTGACTCAAGTGGCGCATCCTGATAATGATGATGGTGTGAGGCAGTTTAGGTATGTGGCGGACCACCATAACTTCAATAGTTTTTCCAAAGATACTGGTAAGGAGGATACCATGGTTGTACCAGAGAGTAAAAAGTTAGGAGAAAGGCCCTAGAATCAATTATTCTTTTTTCTCTACCTTCAATTTTTTGTTTCTTTTATATAGTCTAAAGAGCAGTTATGAAAGCTAGCCAGACTTAGGACCAAACCTGCTAGAGTTTTTGTCATGAGGGATAAGTAGGACACTTTTTTGTTATGATCCATGTCCTGTTTTTTGTCTGGTCAAATACCATTTGATGGAGTGGTTCTCTCTTTGGCCATCCCCTCATTTAGAGAAGAAAAGGAACTAGTTTTGGTTTAGCTATTACATTACTTTATAGTCTTTGGTCGCTATGCTGTATCGTTCGCTTCATGTTTATTGTGAATATATCGAAAATTTATATTATTAACACCTCTATGTATTGTAACGCCACGTTTGGGTTTTATATTAGTGCAGCGTTCGGGCTCTGATATGGGTTCGTATCACTCTCTTGCTGTTTATTCACTTTATTTGCTGAATACTTGATATTTTTTTTTTCCAAGGTGAGTAATATATGGTAACACTCAAAATATGTACATAAGATACAAAACAGTACATTGGATATTCGCATGCATACAGATATATACTAATAAAACCCTATCCAAAAATCCTCGAAATGTCAACTAGCAGCATCCACCATTACCTGTACTGCTAAAAACATCAAAACATATAGGTACAGCATCCAAAAATTGCACTAAGCTCACCAAACAAATAGCAACCAGGCTACATATCAAATGGCAATCAAATAATTATTCATCCAACATAGATTCCACTTTACAGCCATGTTAAGCACATTAAAGAAAGCATTTTGTTTCTTACAGTATCCTTTATAAGCCTTGTCATTCCTTTCTTCATTCTTTAATATCCTCATATTTTTTTCCTGCCAAAACGTGATATACACTTGCAGCCAAAACTACTTTGTTAACATTCTTAACTTTCATTTCAGCAATTACATTCACCAACTCATTCAAATTATGCATATTATCCATATTGTAAGTCAAAATCTGCATCTCATTCCAAACATTTCTGGCATAGTGACATATGATAAGCCAAAAATTGCTCGTGATTGTCAGCGACTGTCTTGCAAAAAGCCAAAACCTACATTGCAAATTGCCAACTAAATGATAAGCGATTGCACTTGGGATAAGTTGAATAAACCAGAGTACCAGGCTACCTACTTTCAATTGACTTTAGGCCAATTGACTCTTAGATCTAACCAACCCTGTAAAAAATCTTTTTTATTATTCTGAATCTATGGAACATCAATAGTTCAATACTACTGAGCACAAGGTAACTTTATAACCAACCATCAGGCCAAAGCCAATTAGCATTATTAATCATATCAACCACTTTGATCCCCTCTTCAATTCTGGCCTCATACATAGCTCTTTTGGTAATTATGTCACACAAAGGACCTTCAGGACTCCACTTGTCATACCACATTGAAGTATGCAGCCCATCACCAATTTCATATATCACATTCTGTTTTACTACATCTCTAATCTCTATCATAGTCTTCCAACCCCAACTCTCAGTTTAATTTGTCCACAGTACTATCCAAAGTTATGGGTCTTTTATAACAGTACCCTACAAGCAGTGTTTGAGTTATCATCATTACTTGTATGAGTTCATTGATCAATTTTCTTTAATCTTACTCTTAGGGTGGATAGTATGTATATACCTCCATTGAAAGTTTACTCTCTAAAAGATGGGAAGATGGATAAATTTTCGACAAATGTACTGTCCATCTATGTTATGTTACTATTAAGCTCGTATGTTTTAGACACTTACTATACACATTTCTGAGGGCTGTCCAGAAAATCTCTTAAAGAAAAAAGTTCATCTGAACTAACCGACTTAATTAAAGAATTTGCTGATACCTAAACCGCCTTACGCCAAAAGCATCAAACATGATATTGTATTTGTGCTCCTGAACGAGACCAGTTTTTTTTTTTTTTTTTTTTTTTTTTAACGGCAAATTTCTTACAAAATCTGCATTACTCCCAAATAATCCTAGATGCGGGATTGATCCATGGACTTGCATTTCAAGAGGCAAAAGTCTCTACCAAGTAGACTAACCCCACATCATTGGTGGGACCAGTCATCTGTGAAAGTCTTGCTGGACACCCAGTGCACCAGAAATATAATCAGATTTATTTGACTTACGAGACCCACCAGAAATATAACGGGAACTGATGATCTTCTATAATTACCATAATTATGCATCGTTTCTCAAATAGTCATACACAAAAATACATCACATAGTTTATACTTTTAATCGTGGGATCGATCTCTACTCTTAACATATAAGCGAGAATCAACCATTAAAATCCCACAATAAAAAAACATGGTATTATTGAACATTACAATACAGTTAATCACAAACAAAACAAGTAAAAGCTGTTTTCATCAATCTTTAGTGTATTATACACATAAAAGCCACATGATACCTTTTCAAAATCACCAGTTAAAGCTCATGGATTCCAGATGCAGATTCTTAGCCACTGTTGATGAGCATATCTTGGCAACTTCATGTCTCATTTTCCTTGGCCCGCAGACCAAAACTCCAACATCTGTTCTTTTTTTGTTGTTCTCCATTAGTATGCCTACAATCATAAAAGTAACATTTTTTAGATTAACCACTAACATTCAATTCTTCGATTTCACAATGTTAAATGCAAAAGAACTTACTCTTCAGATCAGGTCTGTGGCCGAAATGGACCTCAGTAGCTTCAGTAACAGACTGAGTAGAGAAGCTTTCAATCTCCCCACCTTCACTGAGCTCCAAGTTTTGCACTTTTACTGCTTCCCGTTTGTCGTTGTCCTTCTTTTGCCATAGAAACACGAAACTGGTAGCCAAGAAAACGCTAGCACAGACGAAGAGCATATCCCATAGAGTTTTGAAAGTGTAATTGTAGGCAGAAGGTCCTCCAGAGAGTTCTATAGGGTAGATGTGGTATCTGATGAGAATCCCCAACAAAACAAGAAACATAATGAAGGCTGATGATATTATTGCAAATAGCCATAGCCAGCTGTTGGGGCCGAGTGGGGCTGAAATGGGAGAGTCAGATGGGTTTGGTTTGAACCATATGGTTTGGAGAGGTTTCTTGGTGTTTTCAAGGGGCTGCTGTTGCTCGGTTTCTCTAGTGATATAAGCTTGTATACGGAGATTTATTTGGGAAATATCCGAAGAATAACCATTTGATGTTAATGGCAGCAAGAAATCGAGCATAGAGAGGTCTGCAGAGTTTTTGAAGGCACAAACAAGGAGAACAGTTGATGGGATCCTGTGGTTTTTGTCTGGTTGTTGTTGTTGTCGTGTCATTTGAAAAATAAGCTCGCGAATTATGGAGATGAATGGGGTGATGCCACTGCCTCCGCTGATCAATACTAGATTCTCATAGCTTCACACAAAATTAAGAATGCTGATGAGATTCAACACTGAAAACGCTTACTTAGAAAAATTGCATTATGAAACATACTGTAATAACTTTCCCATTATACTAATTCAGTATTATACTTAAATAAAGAAATAACCTTAGAAAATGAGGTGAAGTAGGTCCATAGGGTCCTTCAAGTGATGCTTGAAGACGATCGATAGAAGATCCAGAAAGCTGTTGGTAAAGCTTGTGAGACCAAGTTCCTTGACACTTGATCACAATGCTGATCGTATCAGGCTCGGTGTTAGCATTGGAAGTCACTGTAAAGGGATGCCACTGCAACTTGGAGATCAATGGTACATTCACAAACAAGATGCTTGTTGGATTATAGTCCAATCCTGCAACAATTAATTTCAGACATATATCATTTATCTACTTAATTATTTTCCCATTTGCATGCATTTTTAATGAAAAGAAGATCGGGCTATATATTTCCATATTAATTGTTGGCATTATACATTATATGATCTTGGTAATATACATACCAGTAATCTTGGAGAAGTTAAGCTCAAGGGCGTCACAAGGCAAGATGCGGGCAGAAATAAGTCTAACACTTTTGCGTGATTGTAAGAATCTCAAATATCTATCGATAAGAAAGAGGAAAATTCCAGGAAGGATCAAGCAGAAGTAGGCAACCCCAACATGAATGATGTAAAAGAAGAGGTATAGAATGTAGGTTTGGTGGGTGTAGAAGAATATCTCAAACATCTTTCGCCTGACGCGTGGGATGCTTGTCACCCACATAATCAATGCAAGCGCAAACGCGATTTCTCCAGCTACATTTGAAAGGTAAGTTTTGCTCCATTCCTTCATCTGCGCTCGTCCCAAAATTGCATTTTTAAATGTCCGTTTGAATTAAACAGTTGAATGACTACTAACATGAAATCATGTACGTATATGATCCATACATCACCTAATTAAGATACTGTTTATACTGTCTAAAACCTTATGCACACTTGGCTTACCAAAACTGTTTTGCATTATTTTCAATGAAATTATATATGGACACCAAGCATGCAAAAGGTTTCGGAATGGACAAAATATCGTGCAAAAAATGATAAACAGCACGAACCATTCTTACGACGAACTTTAAAAAGTCATTATGATGGCCATGTAAACACTAATCCATAGCACATGTTTTCCGGTAGTTCTATGGATATGACATATCAGATATATTGAAGAAACATGTCCACCTTCTATAAAATAAAGCTACCTTAATTATTATATGGTGATGATAAAAAAAAGTTAACCCCAGTAAAATTAATTAGTTATCCAATAGCAGACTGCAGACAGATGTATATATTAGATTGGAATCAAAGATGGATTAATTAAGATATATGTTACGGGATATGAAAGAAAGAGTTATAATCACATGTATATATCTTGTCCAAAAAGAAAAAAGAAATATTCTCTAGACATTTGATATACTTCCAATCCCATAACTTTCATATCCCCTCCCCTACACGTACATGCACTTCACAATAATTATAGTAGGATATATCTATCTAGCTATCATCATTCAGTTTTCATCAATATATTTATTATATATATATCTTTTTTTAATTTTATTTATTTATAATTGAAGTGGTATAGAAATTAAAGTTAATTGAGAATTATTTGTTAGATGTTTCATACATATAGGGTGTCTGGACTCTGGATCGGATATACATTTACAAGTTATATATCAGGATCATATTAATTAATGCATCAAATTGTTAATTAAAAGTATAAAATATGTTTGTTGATTAAACAACCCATAAATGCTACGTACAGTATAAATTAAGAGAAGTTGATTATGATCCGTGGCCAGGTTCTTATTTCCAATTAATTCTGATCATGACAAACTAAATTAATTAATTGAAGCGAAGGATCGATCGAGAGTAGTACCAAAACCATCTGATCAGTAATACCCCAATAGATAACGAACCCAACGCTATGTGCAGTGAAGAGAACCATAGATATATGACCGAGCCATATGTGATACTTGACACTTGACTCGGATGTCAGTCCAACCAATCGTAAGATTGATGATCCACGAGTCACCGGGAAAAACAGAAATGCCCACGTTATATTCCCAATATACCCAAGTCGCAACCATACGCTACGAAACTTGGCTTGCCACCTGCATTTTTTTAATTAATTAGCTCAGAAAATTAAATAGTAAAAGCATGCAATTAATTAATTAAAAGATCTACAACTAAAACTACTTACACTTTCTCCCCTTCTCTGTGCATATGAAGGTGCCCGAAGCTAACATGCAAGTAATTGTATAGGGACCATCCTAATAGCGCAAGGAACATGACTCCAAACATGAGCTCCATCGTGCTCACGATCCCGAGAGGATTCATCACAATCAAGGGGCGTCTCCATATATCCAGCCATCTTTTTCTGGTAAAATTACTGCAATAGTAGTTGTCATCAGCTCGATCAATCATTTTTTAAGTATAAATCCACTTACTAAACTAACTATAATATGTTTATATCCGCGCAATATGTAAATGATATTTCAACCTTTTAGGCCTCGTGTTGGTCTGAAAATGGAGGTACACACAGCCCAAACATGCCAAGAACATTATCGGAAATGAGAAAAGTACAAGATTTGTCCCTGAAAACAATACATATTGGATTCAGTCAGATTCAAAAACATGACAGCTGGAGGATCACGCGTGTATATGAACTCAACTAGCTAGTGTTCGTACGTACGTGTATATGATGAGTTTGTCGTTCTGAAATAAAAATAACTACTAATTAAATCATACGAATAAACCTTGTTCGCGAAAATAAGTAGAGTTGAGACGATCGGAGAGGGTGAGAGTCCATGAATTCTTGTAGGTTTTTGTAGGCAGCATAACCCACATAAAGAGCCACCCTACAAACACAAGAAGCAACGCCATTCTCACTGCTACTACTGCTGTTGTTGTTTGTCCCATTTTCCTCAATCGATAGTTAAGTTCTAGCTAGCCTGATCAGCGAGCACTTTCTAATTTCCGTCCTGGATTAAGGATATACTTCATATGGGGTTAATTTATGTATTTCATTGTTGTGCTTTTATATATTGGACACTCGACTTATATACCCAAAAAAACATATACGCGCGGAAGAAGCACACACACACAACAAATAGAAATATGCCACTTGTCTATGTTTATATAACATTTGATTGAACGTAAATATTCTCGTTACGTTTATATAACATTTGATTTTAAGTATATGAATAGATTGAATTTTAAATGTTTTTTTAATTAATATAACTTTTATTAACTACAACTATATAATATTAATTGATATAACTTTTATTTTATTAACTACAAGTACTATATATTATTAAGTAAAAATATATACGGTCAAACCTAAAAAAAAAAATTTCAAAATTTCAATTTTTATATTTAAAATGGGAAAAGTGTATTAATCTGTTCATACTAAAAATTACATGAAAAACCTCATATGTACAAGTGCAAAGGTATTTGAAAAATTATAAACTGTTAGCACTTGTAAGTATATAAACAAGATGATTACACTTCAAAATATAACACAAATGTAATATCTTTACATTTGAAAGTGTTTGACTTTAATTTGTAACATTCAATTTATCCATGCTTTCTATTGAGTGCAAACATTTGATGTTTTCGTATTAATTTTCACACTATAAAATGTGAACAATTAATTTTTTTTATTCTTACACATTTGGAATTGTTAATAGTTTTTCCATATATATAAGCGTGAAAATTGTTATGTTTATTTAAATATCTTCACATTTATAAACGTAAAACATTTTTACACATTTTTAGTAGACGTGTCTGTAATTGAAAGCAAAACATTGTTTATGTTCGTTCATTTAACTAATTTCACGAATGGTTCATGAACGGATAGACAAACAAGAAAGTGTGTTCATATTCGTTCGTTAAAAAATTGAGTTGTTCATGATCAAACACATATGAACATATATACACAAAGGAACACAAATCATGAATAACCACATGATTAGAAACATTAAGATTCAACTTGCAAAACATCTTCCATTTTTTAAAAAGAGTTGTCCAGCATGTTAATTTAAAATTTTACAAATAAATTTTAATAATATTTTAATTAAATTAAAATATAACTAAAATTGTAAGGGTTAGAACCCAAATGCTTAAGATTTTAAGATGACAGCTTACCGTTTGATGTACAATAATGCAAAGTATGTTATGAGATTAATGATACTTTGCCAATATGGTCGCATTTCTTAATACGTGTGGACATTCGTCTTAATATATGCGCACAATTTTATTTTAACTATAAATTCCCAAACTCAATAACTGTGGCCTCATAATAAAACTAACATCTAGTTAATTTCAAAGTTCCATTTTTATGTCTTCTGCTCTTCGCCTCAATTGCTACTACCCATTTGGGTTTATCTCGAGCCAAATTGTTTTTACGAATTAAAGTTATTTATATCATAAATTGGTGGCATATATTCTTATTCTCTAGACTTAGATAACTACACGAAGTACGTCAGAT
Source organism: Erigeron canadensis (assembly GCF_010389155.1). Lineage (NCBI taxonomy): Eukaryota > Viridiplantae > Streptophyta > Magnoliopsida > Asterales > Asteraceae > Erigeron > Erigeron canadensis. The sequence continues at coordinate 43,919,341 of NC_057766.1, forward strand.
CGAAGGGTTGAAAATATAAACTTAGAAACCGTTGACTTCGAATTGCGCCACCCAGGGTTAAACCCATTTTTTAATAAAAAAATAAAAAATACAAAACCAAATGGCGGGATCGAGCCTATTAGTTAGCAATCAAAATAAACTTTATATGTCTAATAGAAGCCTTTCTTAAGTAATTAATTACACAAATTAATTATCGATGACCTCTAACTATACCATCTAGATTCCCGGAGCTGGTATTGCTCTGGCACGCAATGTCATTCTTATATCATAAAGATAATGTATAATTCTTTATAAAAAAGATTAACTTTTAAAATAAACAGTATGTGTCTGGTGACAGTTGACATTTGTTATTTATAAGTAATTATACGTATTTAACTATCGTTGACCTCCAACTCCAGCGTCTAGATTCCCAGAGCTCGTATTGCTGATTCTTATATCGTAAAGATAATGTATAATTCTTATTAAAAAAAAAAGAAGACCAAAAGAGGAAATGGATGAATGCAGTACATTTTGAATTCCCTAAAGGTGTAGTACACTTCAAAATCTTAATTGACAATGGGAGATTGAGAAGCTGAGTGTACTTGATAAGTAATGCACTTGTACTTCGTGTGTAATTACATTGACCCACGATATCAATTATAAAATACTAGTACTTCGTATTTGTCAAACATATGGCATCAAACATGTGGAATACCAAAATAAAAATGAAAATTAATTTATTATAAATAGCCTAATAATATACATAAAAATGAGAAATAATAAAAATGGAATACCAAAATAATATATCATCTTAATAAATAGCTTAATAATCATTTTAAAAACTAACAAATTTACTCATTCTTTTTTCTAATCTCATAAAATTTTTAAAAAAGATTTATTATATTTCAATAAAAATATATGCTCATCCTCCTACATTTATACCTACCAATAACCAATCCTTATTCTCATAATTAAGAAAAAAACTGTTAGAAAGAAAAAAAAAAGAGATAAATGTGAGAAGTTCAGCTTTAGCCGGATTCTGACTGAGAGGTGTGAGAGAAAGGCAAGTATATCATCATATCATCGACTACTTTACAATTACACACAACTCATTCCTTAAATAGAATTACTTTTCAAAAATAACATTCGACCTTGTATATTTGTATTACAAGAATTTTGTTTTGGGATTTTACAAAGAGATGTACTCTCAATTTAGAGTATTATGTATTCGACAACCCCCAGACCCATCAAGCCTCAATGGCTCAATTCAAATATACAACAACAATAATAACTGGACCAAATCTCTCTCGTCTTTCTTCTACCTAGAGATAAAAAGACTGTTTCTATAAGAACCTCTGGTCAAAAAAGCAAAAGTAGGAGAAACGGAGAGTTAATAGGGTTTAATACCCATACTTGTCAGCTGAGTACCACCCGACCACATTAACAGTAAAGAAGAGTAACAAACATACGACATATCACACTTTAACGCAGATCCAACAAACACACAGTAAATAGGACATTTGAACATATATGATGTCAACATAAAAAAATAATAATAAACATAAGTGTTTACAAAACCACACATATCGGGTGAGGGCCACAATTACGGTAGGCATGTGCAAGGACTCTCATACATATAAGTAGAAATTAACTAGGAAATCCTAAGGCCCTTTAAGCACAAGTATACTAACGGGTTCAACTTATTAAACAGATAAGTTTAGACCTTTAAGCTGGCAAGAGCACTACCTATCAACTAGGAAGTCTTGAGGCCCGATAAGGGTACAAAGAAGCCACATATACATATAAGAAGGATATCATGCAAGACAGTCATGCATACAAGTAGATGAACTACCACTAAAACCCTTAGGGGTGTTTGGTATGATGGAATGAAAAGGGGAAAAAGTGAATGGGAAAGACTTCTCTTATTTGTTTGTAATGGAGAAAGGGAATGAAAATGGAGAAAGGGGAATCGATTTCATTCTTTCCATTCTCTACAAATTGTAAAGAATGGGTGAGAATGAATTTTTATTTTTTTTTATAAAGATGTTATATGTAATAAATGTATTATTATTTAAAATTTTATTTTTTTTATATATCCATTCTCTGTGGGTACCAAACAACGAAATTCATTCTCTTTCCAAATATTCATTCTCTTTCTCACTATTTCCATTCTTTATGATTACTTTCTAACAAACACCCCCTTAAAGAGATTACTTATCTACTATATAAGTAGATAAGGCTCAATCCCTATATCTCCTAACTAATATCCAATTCTAATGACATCATCTCTGTATCACGCCAGATAGCTAATAGTTTGTGTCAACAAAGATCAACTTATACAAACAAAGATCAAATGTTCAAACCTTATTCTTTGGAAGGCTAGGATCTTTTTCCATCTTAAGTATTACCTGGAAAATTTATTTTACCTTCAGTAAAGATAAGATTGTCTACATCAACCTCCTTCATACACTGTTACAAGCGGTATTAGAACTCATAACCTATGAAAGACAGTATTAGGTATTACTTACGTGAGATGATTTGCAAAACGATACGCATTACTTTGATCCGTATACAACATGGTTAAATGTTGTCTATGGTGTCGGAGGCACTTTTTACAGACACACTTTTACCTTTTCGATATTTGGTCCAAGCAAGATTTTACTGACCTAATAAGAAAGAACCCTGAATCCAATTGTCAAGAAACCGAGTATTTACATATATCTTTCTTTACATGCCTTACATTAAAACCAAATAAGAATATTCAGAGATCAAAAGTGTGCTTTAATAAGCTGTCCTATGGATTGGCTGAGTCTAAGTTTCTATTAGATTTTATTCTTCAGGTAGTTTCGCAAAATCACATGGTTACATATATGCTTTAGAAAATTTTGGTGCAACATCATAAGGTTACATGCATTTTAGGACAAAAATCCCAAAAAAATATGCGAGGTATGTGGCGATTGAAATACCAAATATACCCACAAGAATTCCAGGAACTACCAAAGATCCCCAGCCTTTGGCTGTTGCCATCCCAGATGCTGTTGTAGGACCTCCAATATTAGCATTTGATGCTAAAAGTAGTAGCTTTAAGTCTAAATTCAGCAACTTTCCTAGTCCAAGTATCACAATAAGATGCACCGTTACTTGAATAAAAGCAAACACAAAGATGCTAGGAGCCACGTTGATCACATTCCATATACTCCCACTGGCACCCAATACAGCAAAAAATACCTATGTCATCAAAGTAGTAAGTTATTGATTGGTTAATTAAGCTCATCAGTGGGGGATGGGTTGAGTTAGGTTGTGTTAACCCAGAAACAAAAATCATCCCCATAACCCATTTTCCTTTTAGTCCGACTTTTTAACAATCAAATCTTTGGCAATAAGATAGAGGCGAAACTGATACAAAATAGGTTATAACATATGAATACCCTCAGTAAGGGTTTGCCTACGGATATCCATGCTGAACATGGTCGCTTAAGGAGAAAGGGAGTAAATGTGACAAAATAGATAAGTCGGGCAGGTTTGAAAATGGGTCAAACAGTATAAATTAATTACAAATATTACAGGTTTGAAAAATGGGTAAAGCAGATTAGGTTGATTGATCCACCAACACCTTTTTGTTCTTTTTCTTATTTGAATTTTATAGATGACTATTAATTACAAATATTACAGTATAAAGACAGTAATCTATTTATAAAAATTGATTTAAAGGCTATAAGCATTCTAATATACTTTAGGCCGACCCATTTTTCCTTTTATCAAAAGAAAAAAAACCGAACTGACTCATTTTTCAAAAATAGGTACAAATTGCCACTTTTAAAAAATGATAGATCTTTTTTAAATATTTGAGGTACCTGAATTGAAATTGCAGCAATAGCATCACCAGCCGGTGCAAGGTAACCAATCTGTCTGGGTAATAAAGTTGCCAAAATCACTACAATTGCAGTTATTGCTGGAAGAGTGGCCCCCTGAAATTTGAAGAACTGAATGATATGTGTGGCAACTTTACAGATTGCAAAAGAAACAGCCAGTGCTGTAGCTGTCTGTAGCACAGGTACATTGTTTCCAGAACCAGAGTCCACATTATCTGATGGACCTGCCAATTGGCACAAGTTAAAGGTGCACAGATAAACATCAACCGGTGAAATAGGCCAGACAGATTAAAGGTGATAATTTCAATGCAGCGGGTAACAAACTTAAAATAGAATTATCTACGTTGAAACTGGGTGACATAGGCAATACAGGTTAAAAATTCATAAGTCATCTAACTATTGTCCAAAGCCCAAATGCTTATAATTCCCCAAATCATTTTCTTAATATGAAATTCCTTAATTTTATTCAAGCCATTAAAGACAATGTTCAAAAGAGAGGACAAAAAAGCTGGCAGATCGGCACCTTTTATGATCCACTCTTAGAAATGATCCTTTTTGACTCAGTTTAAGTTGTTACCCAACCCGCCCAACTTCTATTTTTGCCATATTTGGTAACAAGGTTGGCAATACTAACTCTTGGTCAACACTGAAGCCTCTGTAGGAAGTTTAGAGCCTAATGCAAACAGCACCATAAAATAAATCGCGCAAATAACATTGTCTGCAGCTACACCAGCTGCAATAACAGATGGAGAAATAGCAAGAGCATCTGAAACTGCAACATAGTTTATAGCTACAAAATGGAAACAAGAATATAGTTAAGCCCTTTCCATTGGATGGCAGTATGCAAAACAGATATTAAATGTAAAAAGTAACAGATTGCTTTGTCTTCTGCTCTGTTTTAATTCTTTACTTACTATAACTACACTACAACATCGGTTAACGTCTGGTACTAATTAATGATTAATTACCTCCTCCTATGTAGCTAGCCATAAGAGCAGCGGCAATCTTCCAACTATCTTGACCAAGTGATCGCATAGGAACAATCATAAATGCTACTAGTGTTCCAACCATGGTTGCAGCTGCCACATTATAATAAAACAAAATCAGAAAAATGAGGGGGAAAATATATATATATATTATATACACACTACAGATTGCAAGCCAGAAAATTAAGTATAATTTCCTCACAATTGGTAAAATCCACAGCTTAAGCATTCTACTAGTTCTTAACGTGAAATTTTGAATTATGCAGATTTCATGGAAAACTCATCAAGTAAACACAAACAGTGATACGAACAATTGCCCATGAAGAGCCAACCGAGTCAAAACATGTCGTACACATTTCATGGAGTGAAGACCATTTCTTAGTTATTGTTTGCATGCATTAAGTCCATTACAAGCATTTTCTGATGTTTCATATCAGTTGCCATTAATGTAGCCATAACAGGCACGTAAAGAATGATTTCCATGTTCTTGTTTGGCTTCCTAGGTAGTTGCACTATAATTTCCTCTATAAATTGTAACTGTTGCATGAGTAAAATGAAGCATGGAGAAAAATTTTACAAAAGTCTTTGAGTTTTAGTCTTCTATATCTAGTTAGTATTCTTTGCAGATTAACCATCTCGAAGTGGTCTTCTGTCAACCAGTTTCAATTACCACTTCTAACCATTCGGTGACGAATTAAAACTTGACAGAAGAGCCATGATAAAAATAAAAATAGGAGGTTGCCACTCTATTATGTCATAAACGTGCTTCCTAGTGATTACTAGTATGGAAATGTTAGCAATAAAGGTAAAGCTACTTACAGTGTTTAAACTAGATATGATTTCATTCTTGTTTCTGCACCACTTGGATCTATTCCACCAAGTAGATAGCCTAAAATGAGATCCAAAGACATGCATATCAGACCATGTTAATCAACGAAAGTTGAGTTACACTAATATGGAAATGTTAGTTTCAATCATTGTATATGTACACTTCAATACTGATCTCATGATCCTACATTCAGCTGCCAAATATATTTGTCTTTCTAAGATATGATATAGGCACTTATAAATCATAAAATGTACAAGGCTAGTGCAAATTCGAAAAAATGATAAAGTTTGTGACTTTGAAACAATGGAAGGAATGAAAACGTTTGTAAGAAACAAGATATCATCTGCACACTAAAATCTGATGTAAAAAATGACTGACTGTTTACATAAGAAAGAAGACCTGATCCGATGGAAAAGGCCAAGAGGAGCTTCCCGGTTGATTCGACAACATTTCGCATATCGGCTCTGAACAACATTAATGGGATAGTCAAAGGTAAAAGAAACTCCATAACAACAGAGTAAGCAGGGGCCTGGTGAGGGATGATGCCCAGGTTGCTGGCTGCAAGGCCCAACAAGATGCTCACCAATGCAGCACTTATGATCCTCCCAATCTTGGTTCTCTCTGACCTTTTTTAATTAAATTAAATTCGATAAATAATTACTACTAGGTATTACTTCATACACCAACATTATCTAAATCCAGGAATACAAATAATTAAACGTGAATATATATAATAATAATAATAAAAACTAATTAAATAAAATGAGATAGATTACCAGAGAGCGAAAGCAACGGTTGCAAAAAGAGCAGACCAGATACCCCAAGGGTCGCCAGGCGATATCAGAGGAGAATAATTCAAATTAGACTTAACTGTTGATATTAATATTTTGTTGTTATTGTTTCGTGATGATGAATAATGTCTCAAAGGAGGAGGAGATATAAAGATAGATTGTTGTTTACAGTAGTTGTTTGAATGGCTGTTGTTGGTTGAGATTATGAATGAAGAATATTGGCGGTAACTGTTGTGGTTGTGGGAGGGTAATGACGATGCACCTGCTATTATTATTATTGGCGACGACACCAACGCCATTGACATCGCCTTTGATTGTCACACTCACACAAATAATCTTCTGCCAATATTTTTTTTCTTTTTCTTTTTCTTTTTCTTTTTGAACGGCTCAGTTTTTTTTTTTTTTTAATTCGATATGTTTAAGGAAGTCTTGGCCCGACCTGTATTTATTACGTGAGCATATGACTAAGTAAAAAAGTAGTAATACTTTCCTTCCTCCATTCCGTCTCCTTTGCTTTGTTGATTCCAAACCAATAGAGTCCAAGGCAAAGCTAAACATAAAAGAAATCTTAATTTAAAGCAATTTAACTTATCAATAATGAGTTGGTGTATTGGTTTGAAGTAAGGACGAGATTGGTATGGTACCGGTACTGAACCGTACCAAAACCAAGAAATCCCAAAACCGAATATAGCCAAAATGAAATCCCGATACCATACCGAATTCACTAAAACGGTACCGGTTTCGGTATGGGATTTTCAGTTCCGTACCATATTTGTACCGAATTTTATATATGACTTTGTTTGCCAAACTCATATATACAATATGACATGTAGACTAAAGACTTCTTTTAAAAATGAACTCTTATCAAAAGTCTTGGTAGAAATCAAGAACAAACAATGTCCAATTGCCTACCCTGCTTAACTTTTATATACGTGTAGTTAGTACAGTGCACCTCAACTAAAAACACAAAAAGGGCATATAGTATACAATTAATGGAAGAAATTTCCACATTAGCCAAGGCTCATCACGAAGCTAGCTCAGATGATATACGAAATTATATATATGAGATATACTTGCAGCAGTACACATACTTGCAATTATGCAGTAACTGAAATATGTGTAGCAACACTATTAACATGACTTGAAATCTAAAATTACTTGCAGCAAAACAAAAATATATAAATAAAAACTTGCACCAAAATCAGTTTTGTCAACAGATTTTAAAAAACAAATAAAACCCTTAATACTTAGTTTATTCGGTACTCTTATTCGGTTTTCCCGGTACCGAACCGGTTGGTACCGATCCCGTTTTACCCAAATCTCAAATACCGTTACCGATCCCGAATACCATCGGTACCAATATTCGGTACCGGTATCGGTTCAGTACCGGTCCGGTTTCGGTTTCGGTTTTTTGGGATTTTTGCTCATGCCTAGTTTGAAGTTCCCTTGGTTATAGGTCTCAGGTTCGAATCTTCATTCCACCAACTTTGAGATATAGGTAGTCCTTCTATGAGAGCTTGGCTTGGGTATATCCAGGTTCAAGTCTGAGAGGGCAGGGTATTTTCGGGCGGATTAGTGTGGGTGTAGGGGGTTTTCCCCCATTGAGTATTTGAAATAGGCATTTATACTTCGAGGGAGCTCTCTAACGCGGACCTGATTAAGACAACGTATGTTAGACCTCTCGCTGTCGAATAGCAACACGAAGTTTCAAGCGAAGTTCACATTTCAAAAAAAATAAAAATAAATAATATTAGACTTATAAAAATGATTATGAGTTAACCAAATTCAGCCTGTGCCAAAAGAAGCAACAGTTGGAGGGGTCCTGAAAGGTGGGTGGACGTGGGGCCGGGAAAGGAGTGACGTTCCCCACCAGAGCCGAGAGTCACTCAGCCACCCCAAGATCGAGCTGCGGATATACCACATGGTCTTAGACTGAAAATAAGAATTTCAGTGAAAAGAATATATTATATTACAATGTATCATAGACATGTAAGTTACAAATATAGTTGATTGCACCGGAAATAGATGATACACAAAATTACAAGTCATAAAAGTAGGTTAAAACTACATTCATAACCTCAATTTCTATATTTCTTAGAATAAAAGTTTACATATATTGAAGAACTTTAACTCCAAAGGCAGCACCCAGAAAAGTAGCAATCGCAATGCCAAAAATACCAGCGAGAATGGAAGGAACAACCAACGAGCTCCATCCTTTGGCCGTAGCCATTCCACAAGCCGTTGTAGGACCTCCTACATTTGCATTTGATGCCAACAGCAATAGCTTCAGGTCGAAACGAAACAGCTTTCCAAGACCTAGAATAACAGCTAGATGAACTGCCAGCTGGACGAGAGCAAACAAAAATATACTAGGTGCAGTGTTTATGACACTCCATACATTCCCACTTGCACCAACCACCGTGAAAAAAACCTGCAGAAAAGGATATAGCCAGTAATGTTATCAACTTTATACACAAGGCCAATGTGGCCCATTTTACTATAACTGCATCAACTAAAAAAAAAAAGAGTAGGCTAAAAAAAAGCAAAATGAATTTTCAATGCATATCTGAAAATTATAATAGTATACTGCTTTGTGATCATAATTAGCACAATAAATTTATGCTAAACTTTTATAAACAAGACCCATTCCCCACGCACACAACATACACCTGTTTTACATTTTACCCACCTCGCCCATTTTACCAGCTTAAGATTTGTGATTTTAGGGGTCCTACACTTCTACTTGACATGGAGTATGATTAGGATCACAATCCAACTGCACAATATATCATAAATCAACCTCCATAATGAGTTTGGCAAATTAGTATTGCCGCTTGAGAGATTTCTTGGTTTATTGTCATAAATGTATTACTTTAATCCTAGCCAACTGGGTCTAATAAAATTGTTGAACCACATGAATATTCTCATTGATTTTTTCGTTTCCTGTGTCTAATAATGTTTAGTGATCCAAAGCAGCACAAATTATACACAATTGAATTGTTAGCAGATAATATGTTATGAAGAAAGAAGCAGCTTACGGCTTACGCATAACAATATGAATGAATCTTTAGCCTGGAGCAATATTATATTATATGTATATATGCCTCATATTATGTCAATGAAAAACTTGATGTCAGAATGACACTACAAGTATAAAAGGTGATAACTAGAGGTTGAAAGTTTAACCTGCATTAGTATCATTGCCATCACCTCGCCAGCGGGTGCAAGGTGAGTAAACTGCTTTGGAAAAACTGTTGCTAAAAAAACAACAATAGCTGTAACGGCTGGAAGAATTCCTCCTGGAATTGCAAAATATTTTGTTACAAAACTGCCAAGTTTGCAGATGGCAAATGATATAGCAAGTGCAGTGGCAGACTGCAGTAGGGGAAGTTTGCCCCCAGACTCTGATTTTACTTTCTCTTCAACATCTGTCAATATTCAAGATGTATATGAGATTAAATCTTATAGCAACCTATGTCCACATTTAAATATTAAAAATGATGAAACTAAAAGCAAAATATATATGCTGTATAGGATTAAGATTATATATTCAGCTATGAATTGAGAGGTTTTGCTTATGAAATAGAGGAAAACATTCCAGATAGAACATGTTCCAGTGCAGCGTATGAAGTATGAACATTCTCAGACCCAAAATAGAGGGTAAAAGAAAGGGTAAGTTGGGAAATGGGTCACTTTTGTACAGGTAAGGTTGGCATGAAACACTATCCAACAATAATATTCTGTTACTAAGAATTGCTACGTCATATTTTATTTTATTTTTTAAACGGGCGTCAGGTATTATTAGAAAGTTGTACTATTAATATATGAAGTTAATCTTTTGAATATATGCATTACCAAATAAACTTCCAGAGAATTTCGAGATATTTAACCCCTTAAAGAGAATATGTAACCCAAATTAACCAGTTCATTTACGAATGGGTCAAAACTGCCACCTCTAAAAGAGAAAAATGCAAACTGGCTAAAATATTAATTGGTCTACAAGATTAATAACAGACTTGCAAATGGAAAGTGGTATCATAACAAACCAGTTGTTAATGTTGAACTCTCGGGAGGGATTTTAGCAGCTAGTGCAAACAATGTAGCAAAATATACTGCGCAAATAACGTTATCTGCAGCTAGTCCAGCAGCTAAAACAGAAGGAGAAATTTCTAAAGCTTCCGCAATTGCAACATAATTTACAGCTACATAGAATCAGAACAGAAACTTGTTAATCAATATGCAAAAAAGAAAAGGCATAAGGTAGTTAGAACACAGCTTGGATTGCTATTCAGAACACCATAATAAGAACCAAGTGTAACTATAGAAGCATCCTAAAACAACTAAATTGATCTCCCACCGTTCCAACCCAGTTTCAAACATTATATATCTTGATGATCAGAAGTAAGGATCATAGGGGGAACCAAAAGATGTTACTCTGTATTGTGTAAGAGAGATATTCAATTAGGGCAAGTTCATCTTTTTGTATGTTGTAATCAAAACTATGTGTGAGAAAGTTTCTTAGTTCATTACCTCCACCAATATGTCTACCCATTAGAGCAGCCGCAATTTTCCAGCCTTCTTGGGCAAGTGGTCTCATTGGGACCATCCAAAAAGCCACAACCGTTCCAATTGTTGTTGCAACTATGAAAAGAAAAGATCAAAGAAGTAAAATAAAATATACGTATCAACAGAAATACAGAGTACATCAGATAACATGGACAGTGAAGGTCCATGAAGTGAATTGTTAATTACCATGTGAAGGTAAAACTTGATCTATTGTATATGTAATCTAGCCTGATTACGGTTCAACAGCGGAAAGCCGGCAATTTGATATTAAAGGGTGATTTCATTTTCATATAAGAAGCCTAAAATAAAAAGAATCCCATATGTATCCCTACCGACATCATGCAATTATGTAGCTAGTCACAACATACTGTACCTATTTTATCCTAGATACTTTGAGCCATTATCTTACTAGTAAAACCAAAACCATGATATGGAGCTGAGACATTTTGATAACTGCACGATCAGGCCGAAAATAAACCCCATGGCCCCACATATACAATGCAAGCCAGTGGGACCGGGCTTTACCCTTACTCAATGTAGATATATTGTCTATGAAAGGAAATTATGGCCACTATAGGATCATTGTGGAAAAAAAGTAATGATATAACAACCACTAAGGTCTATATGGCAACCACCTGGTGTCAATTACTGTATATCTCAACTACACATTAAGGGACAACAGCCATAATTACATGACTAGCCTGTACCCGCGCAACACAGCAGGTTAGAACACTTTGTGGTCGGAAACAAATACGGCTTGTGTTATTTATGAGCTTTAAAGTGAATGACTGTTGTGCTAAATGGATTATAGTATTGAAAATATTTGTAATTGGGTGAAATAAGTTATTGGAATTATAATTAATGGGGTTTGAAAGGTGAATGGTTGTGATGGACTAAGGAATGAATATTATGTTAATTTATAAGACTTTTTGAGTGGGGTGGGTTAAACGTATTATAAAGAGGTACGTACAGATAATGCATCATTTCGTAATACATAGAAAGGAGCTGGGTAAAGTAATAACCTGATCCAATCAAGAAAGCCAGAAGCAACTTGCCAGTAGACTTAAAAACTCGAAACAAATCAGCTCTAAACAACAATAACGGAACAGCTAATGGTAACAAATACTCTAAAACCGCAGAATATGCTTTTGCTTCACAAGAAACTAGGCCTATATTACTTGCAGCCAGTCCAATCAAAGTGCTCACTAATGCTCCACTTAACATGTTCCCAATTGTTGTCTTCTCTGACCTTTACAGACATTATATAAAAAAATAATAAAATTACATTTAGCTAATTTTATTATATAATTATTAAGAAAGATTAATGTAAATTGATAGTGATTACCAGCTGCCAATAGCGCCGATGGAAAAAAGAGCAGTCCAGTTGCCCCAATGATCTGACGGTGAGATTAGCGGGAAATTTAAATTTGATCTGACGGTTACACATCGGCGGCGATTTAGGTGCCCCTGATTTGGAGAAAATATCACAGGCGATGATGGAGATAGTATAGCCACTGAATTGCGATGAGGTTGGTCAAGGTTATTAGATGAAGAAAAAGTAATACTTCGTTTGTTTCGGGAACAAGATAGCTGTGGCCGGCGGTGCAATGACGGAGGAAGAACAGACGGCGGTTGAAAATGCGACGACATCGGTTCGATTGAAATTTGATTAGAGATTGTCTATGTTTAATTAATGAAGTCTGCAGAAGTTCCTACATCATCTTTTTGTTGAGATTCAGCACTAATGCCGTGACAACCGACGGATTTAGTCAGATGAGACACCGTGACGACTGTAGAGTTCACTGGAACAGTATTTGGTAAAGAAAGTATGGACAAAAAGAAAAAGAAAAACACATTTGACTTTCTTTTTTTTTTTAAATCTAATTCTTTTAAACAAGATTTATACCTGGTCGTTGACCATGTTAGAAAAAACATATATACCGTTAAAAGTACACGAAACATATTGAATTTTATATACAAAGAAAAATAAATTAACAAAAGTGCAAATACTCTATTTTCATATACTTAAGATGATCTTAAATACTTAACAAATATAAAAGTAATATCGTACGTTTTGACAAATATGCATCAAATTATTTTACCCCAACATAAAGTTGAATATAAGAATCCATCAAAACTAAATTACCACAAACTATTATATATGTTGTTATTGTAGAGTTGTCAATAATCTTGATCCAGCCCGAAACTTGGTTTTAAAACCGACCTTATAAAAATGAGGTCATGTTTATGTAATTTCAACCCATCAACCTAATTTTTTTAAGGTCAAGTTTGGGTTGCCCATTTAGGTTAATCACTAGATGCGTCAAACTGACGATATTTTAAATATGTATAATATTTTATGATAGGTCAACCCATTAACCCATTTGACCCAAATCCAACAGAAAACCCAAAATCCATAACCCATTTGACCTGAAATTAACCAGTTAACCCATAACTTATATGACCTAAAATTAATCTGTTAACTTACCAAGCTAGTAACTCGTTTAACCTATCAACCTTAAACCCACCCACCAACCTAATTATTTTATGATGGTGGGTAAGTTTCAGGTTATTTAGTTAGTAGGTTCTCGTTAATTTTCCGCCCAAAATTTATCATGCTGGGCATATTCAATTCATCGATCTAAACATGACCTTATTGACGCCCCTAGGTTTTTGGGTATCATATATAACTAATATTAACATTACAAATGTTGATCACTCTTACAAATATAATATATAGGAAAATGTTAAACGTAACTTTTATGGTTGCACTTAATATGCATATAAATTTTGTACCTTCTATATCAAAAGTTTATCTCCTGAATTTTATGGTAACTGTATAACTTGTTAATGCACCTTAACTGTAATCTTAAAAGTTGCGTCTAACAAAACCCCATAATATAATATATAGTTAAGTGATGTAGAAAGAATGGATATCTGTATTCTATATATATCTAAAAGTTCTATGATGGGGGTGAAAAAACTAGCGCATTTTTAGCACTTTATCGATGTGTACTTAATAGTTTTAAATTTTAATTAGAGTACTTAATAAGGTTAATTATCTATATACTATAAATTGAGTTACATGAACCTATTTTACATCAATCTAACGGGGTATTAATTGATGATGAATTTAGTTTGTGTAATTAGTTGTAAATCAAGCAACCAAATAAACAAGCCATTTTGTAGCAATATTACGAGTATTTAATAAGCACAGACAAACCAAACAAATATATAATTTAAATAATAAGCAAGTTAATGCTCTTTAAATGAGACTCCTCACTTATCTACACCGTTTGGGTATGGAAAGGTTTGTCTTAATGGTGATATTATTTACGAGGGGCTCTTCAATGATCAGCCAAATGATGGGTATAAAATGGTTGCAAGTGGTTACGATATGCATTGTATTTGTGTGTGGATACTCTTAAAGGATTGATCATGTCAAAAGTTGTTCGTTCAAAGGGAGGTACAAGCGACCCTGTGGGGGGATTTAGGGGATCCAATGATCCAGAAGAAAGAAGGAAGATATCGTATTTATCCACTTATTCTAACATCCTTGATAGCCATGTCTTACGAGTATGCTTTTAACTATTTTGTGGTGTTTTTTCATCTTTTATGTGCGCCTTTAATACCCCACCCCCGGTTCTTTTGTGTAAAACAGATAACCTTTGTCTATCGAGTTCTTCTTCGACTCTGTTAGTTGATGGCGATGATCTTTGATCATGTCATTTGTATCTTCGATATCATATGTGCGTTGTTCGATATTATGCATTATCATGTTGCCTATATTTTTAACCAATCCTTTTTTTTTGGTGATTTATGATTTGTATGGAATGAAATATTGGTATTTTCTATCCTTTTTTGGTGTTAGATTAGGCATACCGTACTTGGGTTTAGAGTGGTATAGAGTCATGCATCGCACGGGTCTTCACTCTATCATTGCATACAGACTAATGTGTAAATGACACATTAATTGTTGGATCATTCACAAACATTAACTAAAAGCAAGAAACGGGACATCTAATTACCCAATTTAAAACCATCATATATCAGAGATCATCATCACTCATGTCCTCGAATATGTACATTCCATACCTTCATTCTATTCCAACAACCTCAGCGCATCAACACGCACACCGACATCAAACTCGAACTTAACAATAAAAAACCTCAAAATAAGACAATCTTACAAACGTACAAAACAACCTGTGAAGCCCGGCCATGCAACGCACGGACCTTCACTCTATAAACCCGAATGGATATAAACCTGATTTGGCTGCACTTTAAAACGCAATATATTAGATAAGGAATAGATGCATTAAAGTAGTAATATGTTATATATCATAACAGTGGTTTTCATAATAAGAAAGAAAAAAAATAATATATGTCATAATTAAAAGAGAATAAGTTAACTTTCAACTTTAATGGTTGAGATTAAATATTAAATGTATTTCAAGTGTTGAGAATATTTATAAGTTTTTTTTTTCCATTGTAGTGGTAGCTATATATATATATATATATATATATATATTAATATATATATATATACTCTCTTATAAAACAAACTCAACCTTCTACGTTTAAATTTAAGAATCTGATATGCCTAATTTAACATCCATCTTAATATATTCTTATTTTTATTTTATATATTGTGAGTAAAATGACTTTAAAAAAAATCAACCTCTAATAGAAACCCTAATTCAGAATTCGTCCCTTTCTCCCCTTTTCACATCCCACCGGAAAATTTCATTAAATCACGTACCGCAATGAAATTATTTTTACGTTAATAACCACATTGTCACCGTCTCACCGCCGCTGCATTGCGCGGGCACCAATCTAGTATATATATATATAGGGTTTAGTGCGACGGAATGCAACTAACTATGCCCAAAAAGTTATAGTGTGCACCAACTAACGTTTTTGTTTATTGTATGCATAAACTTAGTAAAAATGTTTATATCATGTAACTTTTTGTGACCGACCAATCAAAACCTTACACGTGGCATGTTTTAAAAAAAATTTTACACGTGGCAGCCCATATGAGCTGCCATGTATATACATTGCATGATTTAAACATTTTTACTAAGTTTATGCATACAATAAACAAAAACGTTAGTTCATGCACACTATAACTTTTTTGGCATAGTTTGTTTCATTCCGGCACACTAAACTCATATATATAATATTGTGACTAAAAAATAAATAAAATTGTTCAATATATGAACCTAAAAGAGTTTGTATTCATTAACTTGCTAATATTAGTCCATAAATGATTTTTTATTATAAATGATGATACCAGAAGCATTTACTATGTTGTATATAATGATATAACTCAAAATATCCTATAAATTATTAAGGATAATACAACTAATTATGAAATTGTAATTTATGAGTATTATGATACCGATCATTGTGTTGTGTTATTGGTACACTAATTCAAGACTTCAAACAACAATTAGTATTAGTATTATTAACGAGATACGTCATCCGGGCGTTGCCCTGGGAGACATTATACTTATTGTGTTAAGTATTATATAAAATTTATAAAATGCTTTCAAAAACATTACATAGTAAAAAACTAAGTTGATATTATTTTTTTTTAATAAATAAGCAATAATAACTTAAAGAGTTTTGACAGTACAATTTTATAACAGAATTATAATGGGTGAATCTCAACCACTTAGTTATCCCCTGATTATTTCAAACTTGCCTTTGGCAAGACTTGAACTCAAGACCCCTATTGTAAAGTGGCGGTTGGTGGCTACTGTGCTATTACCCAGTGGTTAACACAAAATAATATTACAAACATAATTAAAGCTAAATTTTAAAATCATTGAAAATAGAAAGTGAAACGAAAATAATCCATAATAATAAAACATCAACCGAAATATACATAATTTTTGGAGATGGTTAGGCGTATATATTCAAAACGTACACACTACTCCTATGTGTGTGTTTATATATATATATATATTATGTAATAGTTCACGTGTAATAAGATAAGATGATCTTAACAAATCTAAAAAATAAAAAAATACAATTAAATTAAGTGATCTTTGTAAACAAATGGAAACCAATTTAAAAGATTAAAAAATAATATGTCAAGCCCAAAGCTAAAAAATGAAACGGGCCCAAAAGAAAATGAAGTTGGTCCGTTAAGAAATTGAAAACGGGCCAAAAAAAAGTGTTCTGTTACTATTTTTTACACGCATTTTAAATTAAATGATCTTTGTAAATAAATTGGAACCAATTTAGAAGATTAAAAAATAATATGTCAAGTCGAAAATTAAAAAATGAAACAGGCCTAAAAGAAAATAAAGTTGGTCCGTTAAGAAATTGAAAACGGGCCAAAAAAATAAGAGTGACCCGTTACTATTCTTTACACTCATTTTCGTACATTTGTTTTTAATATATACGAGAGCAAGTACCTGCGCGTTGCGGCGGTGAGATGATGGGGGTGATAGGTCATAGAGTGTGATAGCCAAATGCCTTAGCCGTACGGGCTCCGCTCTCGGATTTAAAAATTTGTCGAAAGTATATCGAATAACATCTCTAATGAAAGAACATGAAATTTTAAGAACACCCATATAATTTTTATAATTTATCGATGTACGGTTTTTGAGATAAAAGATTTTAATGAATTGGAGGAATAAATAATTTATGGAGGAGAGAGAAAACAAATGATTGGTTGAGATTTGAGGAGAGAGAAATGGTGTTAGGTAAATATAGAATTAAAATATAGGCATTTTGGGAAAATAAATGTTGAAACTTAAAATATAAACATGGGAGATCTGTTTTATAATATAGTATAGATAAATTGTTTCAATGAGGTTAACTAATGATGATAGAGTTGATGAAAAATAAAATAAAAAAGGATAACTGGTACACTGTCCATGAGCAGCTATCTTGTAATGACAATTGAAGAAAATCTAGAAAGGGTGAATGATGATTGGAGAAGAAGATGTAAAGTTGGAAAGGAAAATAAAAACCCTAAATCAAGACTATACGTGTATTGTTGGTGTTGGTGTGGTTCAATGTATATAAATATTTAATTGTGTAAAAATACATGTACAAGCTTGTAGATGGATAAGCTAAAAGAAAAAAAAGATTTAGGTGCATCATGGATATTAAAAAAGTGAAAAAATAAGGAAAGTTGAAAATAAAAGAAGTTGTTAAAGCACTTTAGTTTACACATTTTTCGAGGATTTGTTTTTAATATATATTATAATATACACAATTGAATAGTTACCATGTTTATCATCTTTTAATTTTTATATTTTCAGAAATTTGACTTTGAATTTTAAAGGTCAAGATTTAAGTGCTTAAGATTTTCAATGGTTAAAATCAAATATTGAAATTATTTTTTTCGCTTAGGCGGCTTAGCTATGATATATAAAAGAACAAATCGACGACCTTTGTTTTTCTAAATCGACGGTTATAAATTTTTCAAGCAAATTAAATATTAAAATAATGCCAAATGAGTATATGTGGAAATCCAAAACCTTCTATACCCCCACGTTGCTTTTCCATTTGAAACAATATTAACTACAAACTAGTTTTCAATTTATAAACGTAAAACATGAATGATCCATATCAATACCAAATAGAGTAATTCTATATCTACAAACATTTTACAAATAATTTTTTATAAACATAATTTCTACCAATCAAATCATGTTTATGTAATTTTTTTACTCTTTCTTTCTCTTTGTTGATTGGACCAACTCCATGCCACATGTGTTTGTAGATCTTTTGTTTGTAAAAAATTTGTCATCCTAGCATTGCTCTAACAATTATAGGTGGTTACAAACTTACAATCTATAATTAATAAAAAAATAAAAGTAAAAAAAATAATCCATCCCATGTTAAATTCCTCTTTTACCCCATGTTATTACCGTTCTTATTTTAAATTTGTTCTTACTGGAAAATTACCCTATATATATATATATATATATATTGAAAAGTTAGATTAAGAACCCAACAAAAAGTAAGAACTCTTGAGAACCTTTTTGATTTAATCTTAACCATTCAATATTTAATCAATGGATATAAATAACAATGGCAAGATGGTAATTAAGTAGCATAATAAATTACACCATTTAAAAGATTAAAGGGCAATCAAGGAATTTAGGATTATTATCTTTTACAAACCGTCAATATTTATATGGATTTTACTAATTTTTTTAAACTTAAATATTAACGATGCATCCTACGAAACCGTAATGGTGGTTGTGGCAATTAAGCGATCAGTGCATTCACAAATATGATTTTTTTTCAATCCCATAGAATAAATAATTGTTGGTCCAATTAAACCTGTTGCAAATTGCAATTAATTAAATCATCCATCAATTTTGTTGAAATGCATTGTGGTCGAGTGGCTGTTGAAACTAATTTTTCAAGTTTCAAGCAACATTTTCAATTACCTCAATTTTTTCTAAAAAACTTTATGAGCATATATATATGTAAAAACTCTAGAAATAGATTTTGTGCAAATATTTTATACAAAAACAACAAAATTAGTTGGTTGCAAAAAATTTATATAAAAACTTCATAACATTAGTTGGTGATCACATGTGCATGAAGAGTCATATGAGCATATGTATGCAAAAAAATTAATACGGAAACTTCATAAGATTAGTTGGTGATCACATGAGCATGAAGAATCATATGAGCACATGTATGCAAAAAATATATACGAAAACTTCATAAGATTAGTTGATGATCACATGTGCATGAAGAGTCATATGAGCACATGTATGCAAAAATTTTATGCAAAACCTTCATAATATTAGTTGATGATCACATGTTAATAAAGAGTCATATGAGCATATGTATGCAAAAATTTGTACATACATTTTTGTACGAAATATAAAAACAAAAACTTTATAAGATTAGTTGGTGATTATATGTGCATGAAAAGTCATATGAGCATATGTATGTAAAAGTTTTGTACATATATTTTTTGCAAAAATTTTATTAGAAAATTCATAAAATTAGTTGGTAATCACATGTGCATGAAAATTCATATGAGCATATATATACAATGTATTTTACCAGTAAATGTATTATGAAATTAATTGGTGCATTTGTATACAAAATGAGTAATATAAATGTTTGTTTCATGCTGTTAAAAAAATGTTTGTTTCATAACTCAGTTTTGTTAATTTTGTTTAAAAAGATGCATGCATGTTCATTAAAATAAAATAATCTGTATATGTGTGATATAAATGAAACTGAATTGTTGCAAGAAATCTCGCGTCCGATCATAAACCGTAATTGTTGTTCTAACCGACAGAGAAAAATAAGGATGGTATTTGATTTATTTATATCATTTAGTTAGTTAATTAGAAAAGTACAAGTTTACCCTTATTAATATTGATGGAAAAGAGTTCTTAAAAGTTCTTGCTTTTTTATAAGTTTTCAAAATAACCATTCCATATATATATATATATATATATAGGTTACGCATCCAATACAAACAATTTTAAAATAAGAACATGTAAGAACCAATCCTAAACATCCACATCATCACTTATAAAAAAAGGCAAGTTAGACAATTCAAAAATACATTTAATATATTTTACACCAATTAGTTATTAATAAATTAAACTAACTGCCTTTTTAAATTATATTTGATATATACGGCTTTTATTATGATTCAATTCTTGGTATATTTATAATTCACCATTAGTGTATCTAATTGATTTGCATGAATTCGAATACATTTTTTTATAAAATGGATGCACAAATTTTCTAAACATTTGATTCATCATTGGATGCACAAGACATCTTAAAACATGGATGCAAAACTTTTATATAAAGAGGATGCACAACTCTTCTAGAATAGATTTACAAATCTTCTTAAATTTGGATGCAGAAAACCTCTATAAAAAGGATGCAAAAACTCCTTTTTAGTGTGGATGCACATTTTACGGTTGCTGCAAAACATTTTTAATTTGTTTATGATAATCATGAAAATCACAGAATAATAATTTTTGATATAATAATAAAGTTTTAGTAAAATTCTCATGTATTTTGAAGATTATTATTTTATAGAAATAGTCATCCAAATTTTACTGTACAATTCAATCATGAAAGTGTCTAACTTTTTTATTAATTTGAAACCGCTATGAACGTGTGATGATTATTCGGCATACATTTTTTTTTTTTACTATTTTGTCCTTCAAAATACATGTAAAAAGACATATTCACCAACTCCAACCCTCAATCATCTTAGCCATCAATTTATTTCATCTAATGATCAGAAATTATTCTCACTGTTCTTATTTTTAACTTGTTCTCACCGGAAGGCTACCCTATATAGGTATATATAGTGGCTATCCAATAAGAACAACAAAAAAATAAAAACATGTAAGAACCAAAACTTCCAAATTGTCAAATTTTAAAAAGGGTAATTAAGACAATTACAAAATACAATTAATTTATATTTTTTCCAAGCAGTTCTAGATTATATAAAATTAACTGCCATTTAATTAATCTAAATTGAAATTAGTACGGCTGCAATAAAATAGGGTGATAAGTGCTTAAGCATGATTTGATTACATTATATTATTCACTTTCCAGATTTCTTATTCAATATTAGTATATCTAATTGATTTAATTAAGATACATTCGTCTATTAAATGGATGCGCAGCATGGGCTAACTCCTCCTATTGATTTGGCTGAATTTGAATACTGTCGACTATAAAATGGATGCAGAACTTTTTGGATGCAAAAGTCATTTTAAAAAAGTGGATGCAAAAATCCTATATAAAAAGGATGCATAACTCATCTATAAAGCGCATCTACAAATTTTCTTATAAATGGATGCACAGAATGCAAAAATCCTTTTAAATGTGGATGCATAACTTTAAAGTGGATGCAATATTTAAATTTTATTAATTATAATTATGTACAATAATAAAGTTTGCCTAAAATTCTTATGTATCTTACGGTATTTTTTTATATAAACAGTCATCCAAATCTTAATTTACAATACAACCAAACGTGTGTAACTTCTGTTTTCTAATTTAATTTCAAACTGTCATCAACGTGGTGATATACAGATATCTCGAAGTTATTTTGTTCCCCCACCCCCTATTTTCAATTACTATTTTGTCCTTTAAAATATATCTAAAAATACATATTCGCCATTAATTCTATTAAATATTTCAAAAATACCCTCAATCATTTTCGCCATTAACTTTTTTCATCCTATGGCCATAAACTATTCTCAATATTTTTATTTTCAACTTGTTCTTACCGGAAAGTTACCATATAATAATTACAGTACTTTGTTAACTTTCAAGACATTACAATGACACCTAATTAAAATTAGAACCACATAGATTTACGATAAAATCGACATCGAACACCCCTAATAATCCACTACTACAAATATAAGAAGTGAGATTACAACCCTGATAGATTTTTTCAAATGTATAATACCTTATTAATGGGTCACACATAAAATATTTATATATTTATCATAATGATTAGGAATAATTTTTTAATATGTAAGTATAAGTTTTTATATACATTATTGTCCGCCTAAAAGACATCATTAGAAAGATCTTTCCTTTTTAAATATCACATTTGACTTGTTTTGACCGATACAATTACGATTTGAACTTGCTCTGATTCCAACTCGATTATAACGGTTCGCAGTTTCACACAATTAACGAGTAGCTATTGAAATGTTATGATCAGTTAAAACACGCTATACGAAATTGGATGAGTAAATTTATCTTTTTGTCCCCCATTAACTAAAGAGAATTGATATTCGTATCATGAATTTTGATTAAGTTATGACACTGTACAAATGAAACAGTCCACCATACAAGTAAATAATACATGTATATGATATATCTATCAAACTAGATGGTACTACTAATACCTATCTCCCTTGACTAAAACACTCAAGACATATGGCTTAACACAATCAAAGGTCGAAGTGGATACATACAAAGATAAACATTATTGGTGTCTTGGTGATAAATCACTATCTTTGGTCCCCACACTCACATGATATCATTGAATTTTGATAATGTGAAAGAAAATAGATTATATAATTCCTTCCACTTAGATGTAGTGCCCACTGCCCAAACATTTCTGTAATCCCCACTTTTGTAAAAGCTTATACTCAGACCAAACGTCAATAAAGCCATAAAAACAAAAAATCTAATATAAATTCATTTCTAAATTGCTTGATAGAAACTTCACTTTTAGGAGAAGTTATTTAGAGAAGCAATTAATTACATACTTTAAACATGTGAACTTAATTCATTCATACTCCGTAGTCCGTATAAATGAAGTCGCAAAGCATAATTCACATTAGAATCTAAAAGTTCCATAAACCCATAACACACATTCATTTTGGGAAAAGTCAAAACCCCTTGATGACACTTTTCACCAAATTTCCAACCATCTTTATTCCCCACCACACTCTCCATTTCCACTCAGTCACTCACCATCACCAAATACATCTTTCACTCCAAATTCTGCATGTATATGCTTCATATTTCTCTATATCTCACCTTACATTCTTCATAAACTCATCCCTTATTAATCACTTGGTTATTCAATCAACAATCACACAAGTCCTTTTTCCCTACAAAAATGACTACAAATTTCTTGTTTTCTTACTTTCTGTTTTTAACCATGTTTTTGTCTCTCATAATTATGGTTTCTATGGCTTTCACACCTCAGAACAATTTCCTCATCAACTGTGGTTCAAACACAAACACCATTGTCTCCGGCAGAGAGTTTGTAAGTGATTCGAATAAACCCGGGTCGGGTTTCCTCTCTTCCGACAAATCAACCACTCTCACAAACCCAAACCCAAACCCGAATTCCTCTGATCTCTACACTACAGCCAGAGTTTTCACTGCTGTAACAAGTTATAGTTTTCAGATTAATAAAACTGGGACCCATTTGGTACGTCTTCATTTTTCACCATTTAATTCGCAAAATATTAATCTGGGTAATTCAAATTTTACTGTTTCAGTAAATGGGGTTTCACTTTTGACCAATTTTCGAGCAGGGTTGCCTCTTGTTGTTAAGGAATTTATACTTATGCTAGATAAAGTTCATTTCGATATAACTTTTGATCCTTTAGGAAATAATGGGCTTGCTTTTATTAATGCAATAGAAGTGTTTTCTGCACCAACTGATCTTATTGTTGATGGTGGTACAAAGTATGTTACTTTTGATGGAATTCAAGAATTCGAGAATATTTCATCACATATTTTGGAAGCTATATATAGAATTAATGTAGGTGGTTTAAAATTAACATCTTTTAATGATACCCTTTGGAGAGATTGGATTCCTGATGAGGATTATCTATCAATAAAATCGGCTGCTAAAAGTGTAAGCACTACAGAATTGCCAAATTATCAAAAAGGGGGTGCTTCGAAAGAAATTGCTCCTGATAATGTATATATGACTGCTCAAGAAATGAATAGGGGGAACTTGACTATAAATTCTGTGTTTAATTTGACATGGGGTTTTCCGGTTGATTCACAACGTGGTGCTAGGTATTTTGTGAGGTTACATTTTTGTGATATTGTTAGTCTTTCGCTGAATCAGTTGTATTTCAATGTGTACGTCAATGGACTCCTCGTGAGCAAGGATCTTGATCTATCATTGCTTACGTTTCATGTGTTGGCGTCTCCTTTTTATGCGGACTTTGTTGTTGATTCTGATAGTTCGGGGGTTTTGGAAATTAGTGTTGGACCGTCGGAATTGAGCACTAGTTTGAGAAAGAATGCGATTTTAAATGGGGTGGAGGTTATGAAGATAGTGAATCCTGCAAGTCTGAAAATTTGGCCAAACAAGAAGAACATTTGGGTTCTGATATCATTGATTGTAGGAGGGTTGATTGTTTCTTGTTGTGTCATACTGGTGATCTTGATTCTTTTGAAATCAAAGAAGAAGAGAGCCAAAAAACAAGCTGAAAGCAGCGGTTGGACTCCTTTACGTGTGTATGGAGGGAGTTCACGTAGTAAATCTTTAGAAACAACACATAATGTTGGCAGACTGAAGATTCCCTTTGTTGATCTACAATCTGGGACAAATAATTTTGATAAGAATCTGATAATTGGTTCTGGAGGATTTGGTATAGTTTACAAAGCAGTTCTTCGTGATAACTTAAAAGTGGCAGTGAAACGCGGTGTGCCTGGTTCAAGACAGGGGCTCCCAGAATTTCATACAGAAATTACGATTTTGTCCAAGATCCGACACCGACATCTTGTTTCACTAGTTGGTTATTGTGAAGAACGGTCGGAAATGATCCTTGTTTACGAGTATATGGAAAAAGGACCATTAAAGAATCACTTATATGGGTCGAATCTGCCACCACTATCGTGGAAGCAGAGGCTTGAAATATGCATTGGGGCAGCACGCGGGCTTCATTATCTTCACACGGGGTCAGCACAAGGTATAATTCATCGTGATGTGAAGTCTACAAATATATTGCTTGATGACACTAACCTCGCAAAGGTTGCAGATTTTGGGCTCTCAAGGTCAGGCCCATGTTTAAGCGAGACTCATGTTAGCACAGGAGTGAAGGGTAGTTTTGGGTATTTAGATCCTGAATACTTTAGAAGACAACAACTTACTGATAAATCAGATGTTTATTCTTTTGGGGTTGTCCTTTTTGAAGTACTTTGTGCCCGTCCTGCTGTTGATCCATTGCTAGGCAGGGAGGAGGTGAATTTAGGTGAATGGGCGGTTCAATGGCAAAAGAAAGGACTGCTTAAACGGATTGTGGATCCACGTATTGCTGACCAGATAAAACCGGATTCTTTGAAAAAGTATGGGGACACGGCTGAGAAATGTTTAGCAGATTATGGAGTTGATAGACCGACCATGGGTGATGTATTATGGAACTTGGAGTGTGCACTTCAGCTTCAGGAAACCGAAAGTGTGGATGCTACGAGCATTGGTCCCACTGTGGCTCCAGAAATTGCATCTGGGGTTGGCTCAATCAATGTTGATGGTTCACTTTCAGACATACGGACAAGCCAAGTCTTTTCCCAGTTGGTGACCAACGATGGTAGGTAACAATCGGCTATTTGTTGCGTTGCTTTATGTTGTTTGCATATATGGTCGATATATGTCTATTGTTGACATACTACAGATCCTGTGAGCTACAGACCCGTAAAACCAAAATGAGTGTTGGGTCCGTTTAGTTGTGTATTGAATGTTGCATATAACATGTACTTTAGTTTTTAATCCGTTAAGAAAGTTAGTAATACACATGAATATATTTAAGTGTAACATGTGTTTTGCGGGCACATATTAGAATAACATGTATCAAAGGAAACCTATATTCAAAAACATAAATGGTCAAAGAAGGAAACATCGGGTTGGTGGTATATGTGACAAAGAGAATAGAGAGAAAAAAACACATTACATAGATTCTTTTATGATATGATGTTCAACCAAAAAATAGTGTTCGTAATTCTTTTACCAGCTCATCGGGTTCTACTTAGTTCTTACGGATGTCATCTTGCTTTTTGTGTGTGTGTGTGTGAGAGAGAGAGAGAGGGTCGATCCATGAGACCACGAGAGCATGCAGCGTATCTGTTCACATGGCCACAAAGAAAATGAAAGATCTCAGTCTTATTGGTAACGGCGGCAATGATCTGAGATGGTTTTCTTAACGACCGTGATTGTTTGCTCATCTTGGTTTCAACCCTTGATATGGATAGGATTAACAACTTTATCAAATAAAGTTATAAATAACTTAGGATCCCAATCCTTAACAAGCAAATGATTCATGATATCGTGTTGTGAATCATAATAACTGCAAGAGCTATTGAGGTGTGAATATGGACTCAATTCATATATATGAGATGGTTTATATATGGGAAATGATTAATTTTTTTAATATAATGACTTAAAAATCTTTTAAGTAGGAAAGACAATTAGTTTTAAAGGTAATTTTAGACTAATATTTAGAAGGATTTATTATTTTTCTTTATATATATATATACACACTAGTCTTAATATTCGTATGATGTACGATATCTATATAGATTGTATTATAAAGAGATTTGAATATGTCTCGTACATTATTTATGAGTATGAAATAAATTGTGGTTAAAAGAAACCGATGATCGAAACTAAATTATACTTGTAATAAATGGTAATGATAAATATAATATACGTTTAGTTACAGTTTTGGATTTACTTTAAATTTTACAATTACATCAAGATCGGAGCTTATAAGTTATAAGCATAGTGGATGACAAAATCAGACCTTAAAAGCATAGTGGATGACGACAAATAACTTTTTGATTTCAGATCGTAAACTCAAATTTTAGAGTTTTCGTGCTAATAACTTATTATAAGTAATATAAGTAATAGGAGTTGAAGTATTGAGAATGAAACAAAGACAATTTTTTTAATGAGAAAACGATCAATCAAATAAGGTTATAATGTGTTTTGTATATATAAGCCAAGAGTTAGAATTTAACTTTAAATCTAATAAATAAATTACATCTATATACAATTAAAAATGCTAATTTAATAAAAATAAATAAATTAAAATGATATGTGTCGATCAAGAATTACACCGCGTGTTGTTTTAAGAACATGTTAATCCTGTTTTAGTTTTTTATAGATAATAATAATAATAATAATAATGTATAACACCTGATAATGTTTTCAATGTGGCCATTTGACCGATTATATGATGACAGTCTGTAAATATCAATTGTGATTTACTTACAAAAACCAATGATATGGAGGTATATAAATAAGTTTAAATAGATAAGTTAACAATTCTATTTTTATACAAATTCATATTTGATGGGGTTTTTTTTTTTAACGTTCGTTTTTTTGTCAGGGCTTGTTCACCACATATGTGGTCTTTACACCCACCGGACATGATGTCATCGCGGTAGTTTATAGGGAAAACCCCCGGATAGATCACCAAACGGCATGACATCTACAGCATTGAATGTCATTTGGGGTCAAACTTGCGCCCCTTTGGATTCGAACCCTAGTTGCCCAAGGAACAAACCTTCACTGGAGATCTGGTAACTTGGATTTAATAACGACAAATCCTAATGGTTTAGAAATATTTAATGTAATTACAATAAGTTATACTAAAAACACGTGTCGCTTAAATAATACGCCACATGTCGATCAAGAAATACTGCAATCTTGTTTTAGTTTATTAGTAGATACACAAAATTTTCATATATATCATGGTTTTTCAAATGAACTTTTTCCCACACATATATAATTGTATTATATATATAATTTGTAAGAGCTATCAAGTTTATCAACTTATAATTTAAAATTTTTCACATAATTTGTAAGAGCAATCAAGTTATCAACTTATAATTTAAAATTTTTCATAACTCTTTCAATTTAAATGGTTGTCACATAACTCATATGTATCTTTTTATATGCCTACATGATTGTACTATTACTATATATAGTTAATAGTTGTAAAAAAGGAAAATCCTTTAATATTTACAAGAACAGTACTCTTGCGTTGCGGCGGTGATAGAGGTGATGGGGTGGCGGTGATGTGGTGATCTACCTGACAGGCTCCGTCCTTAGCCGTACGGGCTCCGCCCTCAGATTAAAATTCTTCGAAAGTATATCGAATGACCACTCTAATGAAAGAGCATGAAATTTTAAGAACACTCATATAAATTTTATAATTTATCGATGTACGGTTTTTGAGATAAAAGATTTTAAATTAATTTAAAAAATAAAATGATTTATGGAAAAGATAGAAGGAGCATTTTGAAAAAATACTTAAAATCAATATTGAAAGTTTTAGTTGAATGTTGAAAATCTAGAAAATCTGCTTTATAATATAGTATAGATTAAAACAAAATCTTTAATTCAAATTTGAAAAAGGGTGAGCCATTGATTACATTTTACCTTTTATTTTGATTTTTCTGATGACATCATCATTGGCCCGAGAATTGGTCAATAACATTTTTAGTCCTCATACTTTAATTATTATAATTTATTTTTATTTATTTTTTTTAGTAAATGCCCTAACTAAATACAACTCAATAACTTTACTAACCAAATCTTTATAATAATGGTACTCCTTACTCTTTAATGTTATAATTTATATAAAAAAAACTTCATTAATTGTGTCCAGTTTTGAATTTTTAAAGTCTATTTTTTTGTAAGTTTGACCTTAAATAATTTTTATTGTATTATATAATACTCGTTGAAAATTATACCCAATGAAAACACATCCAAAACCTCAATTTATTCATATAACTTTTATCATCTATTACGCAATACAAATAAAAATATTTTTGGTCAAAGTTGTAAAGAAAAGACTTTGAAAATTAAAAAGTGGACACTATTAATGGGACAGAGGGAGTATATTTTTATGCTTACAAAGTTTTATATATTGTATATTTATATTTTTAATGTTGTATAATTGAATATTTGACAAGTTTCAATTTAAAATGAGTTTATAAGTTGAATATGATATTTAAGTTTTGATAAAAACTTTTGATGAATTTATTATATGCTTGTTTATTTGTTGATAACCTATACCATTTACTTCACTAATTACCTTTTGATAAAGAATCTTAGTTGTATGATTTTTTTATTTAGTTTTTTTTTTTCTTTTTTAGTGTTTAATCATGATAAAACATTAAAAATTTATATTGTTACCAGTAATTTCAATTGCATTTTATTTCCATTAATCACGTTTTATTTCAACGACTCTATAAATATTTTTCAATTATATTACATGTTTTTTTTTATAAGATTGCTCAATTACATGAATTAAAATAACATATTTGGTACTTAGAAATATGGTTACAACTTAGTGTTGATAAAAATATTTCTTTAATATTTCATGTATATAATTTAGTTTTATGGTTAAAAACATGATTTATTAACATTTTTTCTTGACAATGAATATGGTATTACATTTGTCGTTCAAAAATATGTAAATATCTATTTGAATATTAATCGTTTTTAGATATTAAAGGTTTATAATGCAATAAAAATGTACAAATCTCGCGTGTTACGCGAGTTTTAAGCTAGTTATGTTGTAATTAAAAACATACATAAAGTCATTAAGTATTTATAAAAAAGTAAAGTAACTCCCAATGTCGTCTTCCACGGGTTTTGGGTCTCAATACTGTATTCGACGGTGTATAGGAATGTTGATATGTAGACAGCCTTACCCCTACCAAAGGTAGAGAGGCCGTTTCCAGGTTCTACCATAGATAGAAAAGGACCTCCAGCCTTGCTGGGCATGAGGATCGAACCTATGACCTCTGTTTTCACTGGCATGAGCTTCAACCACTGATCCAACCTAGTTGGTTCTCATTAAGTAATTATAGTTACATTAAATATCAAAATTATACTAGCATGGTACCCGCGCAATAGGCGGCGGCGGTGGGGACGACGGTCTACAGGTGTCGGTGACGATATTATTGGTGGTTTCGGTGTCAAGTGATGTAGGTTGATGTAAAGGTTAGTTGAGTATTTTAGAAGATAAAAGCTTAATGTATTAATTATCAAAATAAGGGTTTATAGCGTAAATTAATTCCATAAAGGCAAATTTGGTAATTTATAAAAACTTTTTCCATAGTGAGTATTTATTAAGGGTAATTTAGTACTTTTGCATCTAACCATTTCTAACACTCTCTAAAAATAAGGGGTTGATAATTATTATAAAAGAGTTAGATATAGATAGATATTTGGATGTTAAAAAAAAATCAAATTAAATATTTGAATAAAACATGAAGGGGTTTGATAAATACAGCCCTAAGGGCTGTATTTAAGGTACATAAATTGTTTGTACATTTACCATGAAAATCAAGGGGCGGACTTTTAATATAGAAGTACAAGTTTTTTTTATGCACGTTAAATACAATCTTAAGGCTATATTTAGCATTTTCCAAACATAAAATAGTAAATTAAAAAGTGGAAATATAGAAAACCGATGGAGAAATCCCTGTGTATGTGAGTTTTTAATAATTGAACCACGTTTGTACTCGTGACAGCTAATAAGAAAAGGGGAAGAAAAAAATAAACCCCAAACTCTCGATTTAAGCTACTACTTGTCGCCATGATGATGAAATTGCTGGTCAATTTTATATTTTGATCTCTAGTTTATACTTTTTTTAAAAATTTGTTACATTCCAATTTCAGTTCATTTTGTATAATATATAATAAGTGAAAGAAAGAGGGTGGGTTAGGTTAGGGTTTGAGAAGGAAGATGACGGAAGTAGTAGTACATATATATGATGTAACAAATAGTGGTTCCGATCAAACCAACTCCACCATCCTTCAGATCAACCGTATTTTTAAAGACGGCATCGGTCTTGGCGGCATTTTTCATAGCGCCGTTCAGGTATTATTCTTATTTATTATAATTACACCATCTGCCCTTCCAGATTTCTCCTACTGATTGATTTTTTTATTTTATTTGTGACTTTTAAATTCATCTGGTTCAATATTGTGATTCACTGCTAGTAAATCATGTTAGTTGAATAACTACCACTTCTTAACTTTATTTCAGAGTATGTGTCTCTATCCCAACTTAAATTGCTTATATAGTGTGTATCCAACTTTCAAATATTGGCTATCCTATGTATACATGTTACTTTGTTTGACGGTGACACCCAAATGAGTTGTCCCCTTAAGTTTTCAGTTACTGTCGGATGTATACAATAGCAGCATTTGAAATATGGATAAATAGATTTTGCCGATTATAGCTGGATCATTTCAAAGGTAGTTAATACTCTATAAGGCTTATTAATATGCTTGTTATCCAAGGTTTATGGAGAGGATGAATGGTCGTTTGGGTTCTGTGAACAAGGGACTGGAGTTTTCTGTTGCCCTGCAAAAAAGAACCCTATGTACACATATCGTGAGTGCATTGTCCTTGGGAAAACAAGCTTATCCAAATCTAAGGTCAACCAGATCTTACGCGAACTTAGCCGAGAGTGGCCTGGAAACTCTTATGACTTGCTTTCCAAAAACTGCAATCACTTTTGCAACGAGTTTTGTGAAAGCCTTGGTGTCCCCAAACTTCCAGGTTGGTTTATCACTTACTTTCGGACATTTTTTTTTTTTTTTTTTTATCTTGCTATGAACTGTGACTCTTGAATACTCAGCTCATATCAGTTATTCTTTTGGACTACCATATGCATTGTTAAGATGACTTGGCACTAGGTGGTTCAACTTTCTGTGTGTGTATATATCTTGGGTTATCTTATTTATTGTTTTTCCGATGTGAGAACTGTTAAGTGTGAGTTTGATCCATTTATATTGGGATTTGTACTGGTCTTGAGTTACAGACGAATATCTGGTTTGTCATTTTCAATTTGTCATAGACTATACTCACAATCCATTAGAATTTGTACCAGTCTTGAGTTATTGATGAATCATGTATTTGTCTTGAGTTATATCTTGTGGCATATATGTTTGTTTAGAATTTGGAACTAAGAAGATCGTTAATTGGGAGTTTGAAACACTATTTTACAGGTTGGGTGAACAGGTTTGCTAATGCCGGTGACACCGCCGTAGAAATAGCTGAAAGCACGGCTGTCAAGGTGAGCATCAGTTCTGTACTCTGAATGTCTCATTATTCTATTCTGTCGTATATTATGGCAGCTATATGTAGCAAAACAAGCAGGTTGGATAACGGGTTAAATTCAGCACTGATAATAGCAGTTGATTTTAAGCATGTGTTAAAACAAGTTAGGTTAACCTTTCTAGGGTTCCCAACTATTGAATTTGGGTGCCTAAAGCTAATATTCGAAATTCAATTCTATTGATTATACTTGTACGAATTCCCACGGAACTTCATGGAATTGAATTCCGATTCATAGCTTTAGACTCCCATTAAACATCCATAGTTAGTGTTAAGTACGATTTCAAACACCTTTACTAATTATCCTGCCAAAAATGAAATAAAATTAGCGATTCAAACTAGTCCTAGAATAAACCAATAAACCATTAATTCGTCTCTTTTTAAGCTAACACTTTGGCTTTTACCAATTTGACTCGTTATCAATGAAACCCGAATTGACTATTTTGGACATAAATTTGTTAAAATTGCCATATCCGCTCGTTCAATTTCTGACGTAACTCAATTTCCATTTTTGAAATGGATATAGTTCAGACAAGCCAAAACAGAGATTGTGACAGCTAGCAAAGTGGCATATCGATTTCTTGCTGGCATCGCTTCAAATAATAACGCCCCCGGGTCTCCAAATTCTCCGGGTAGTGCGAACAGAAACAACCCTAGATTTCAGCAACCTGCTTGGTTTAAAAATCTTGTGAACGCCGGAGCAAAACCATCAACTAGTACTACACTTGATAATGGACACGATGACATAGTGCAACATCAGATACCACAACCGCGAAGGCAAGAGTCTAGTGCAGCATCTGTGAGGTCAAATGAGATGTAAAACGTTCGTTGGTATTTGTTTTGAACTAGTTTTATCGACCTCTGTTTTGTGGTTTATGTATGGATTTTTAACTGTTTTCCACCCCATGTTGAAGCAAACTGACTATATTTCGTCAATCTGTCCTTTACAACTCTAGAATTCATTGTTTATTAAATGCATATATACTTGAACCGAACCGGCATTTGTGTTGTTTACAATGTAACAATTGTTCTATGTGCCTATGTTTGTTCTATTTTTATTAAAGTCGCTTTAAACGATCCCAAATTCTACAAGAAATTCCACACAATGTTATGTGACCTTGTCTTGCGTCAAACGTGACATAAAACATTTCAACTACCAACGTGTTTCATTCGCAGATAGTGATACGTAAAGCTACCTGCAGGCTAAACGCACAAGTGATGTAAAAGCATACATGTTAAAGTATCACAAACATATGCAGCAGACAACTTTCGAGTATTATTCAATATTATTGATAATATCAGTATTTGACTTCACTAGGGAACATTAATTTCAAGAAGAAACAAGATCAAAAGAACACAAAACGCGCCATACACTCAAATAAAATTTCAGAGAGAATGATTTATCAAGATCTCTGTAAATCCACACATAAGAAACCATAGTTGCCTCAAACGTAACACCTGAAGCATTCATCCTCTTAACATTCTATTAAAAACAAAGGCATTGACACCATCATCTGCAATCTGGAGCGAAGAAATAGCCTCTGCAGCTTCCCAGTCTCTCTCCACAACATACGGTGCCTGAACATCACTCAAGAAATACCCTTCACCACGGAACCTGTATCCATCCCATTGACACCCAGATCCTCCACAACTATCGGACACCCAACCCATGTTTCCGTTTGGACTTCTAGAGAGTTGTTGAGGATGTGGAATGACAGCAGCTGTAGTTCTAGCATGAGCATCGCCCACATAGAGGTCAAAGTTACTGTCAGAGTATCCCCAAGGATACCATTCATCTTCTTTCTGCATCAACTTGTCTGATTCTTCACCAATTAGGACTTGCAATGCAACTGCTTCGGCAATAGCAGCACAGTCGTCATCCAACCTTTGTTGTTCTTCTTTCTTCTTTTGGTTCTTCTTTTCCAGCTCAGAAATAATAGCTGCTGATGCTGCAAGGGCTTTCTCTAATCGCCTTTTTTTCTTTTCAGCCTGTTTGATACGATCCAATTCGTCCTTCACTTGCTTCTTCTTAACTTTCCTAACGCCACACGGTGCTTTACCACACTCCATATATTAATTTCTATATATTGAGAAAAAAAAAAAAGAACTAAACACTTTCTTAATTACTCAAACCTAAACTTTCTTTATTTCTTTTCTTTCTTTCTAAAAAGTATAAATCATCACTATGAAATACAACTGTGTTTGACTTTCTTTTACTATCTAGTAATACTATAATCTCAAAAACTAATTTCAAACGTAAAGTTCACTCCTTTGTCGCCACCCCTACACCCACTCAGGTCTGAACGAATACCTCATTTTACGTACAATACATTCCCAGACGGATAAAACTGGAGAGAGGGTAAGAGAAAATTGAGCACCCATTAAACCGCCCATCCGCACCATCCTTTCTTTGAATCACCGCAAACTTTATGTACCACAAATGGAATAAATAAGTCAACTGGATTACAGATCTTGCTGTATTCCAAACTCACATGGCATACACACCTGCAAAACAAATTACGAAAATAGATATATAAATCAAATCAAATCAAACACCTATTAATAGATTCCCTAAAAACACTACACATGATATATTCATTATAATTATCTGAATACTTAGATTTATAACAATCGACTATAAGTAAAGTAATTGGGGTTAACCAACCATTAATTTCAATTTTAAATTCAAACAAACATAATCAAAAACAAAGATCCGTGAAATCAAAGCGATCTCGGAATCAATCAATAACAAACCAATACAGAAAGGTCTACAAATGGAAAACCCTAACTTAATTAACTGAAATTTGATCAAAATCATAAACAATTGCAATAAAGCTGTAAACTTGAACATAAAATTGATATGATCTAACAATCAGGACCAAAAAAAGGTATAATTGAATTGAATTATAAAAATAAAAAGATGAATAAATAACAAAATCAAACCTTTTAATTGTGAAATGAATTTGGGGATTCTGTTGTTGGTAGTTGGATCTGATGAAGAAAACAAAGCGACAAGAAAAGAAAAGAAAGGAAGAAAGAAAGAAAGAGCGAAGTGGATGATACTGATAACATATATAAAGACGATCACATGAAATGGAATACACACATCAAACAAAAAGGCTAGTTTGGTAATTTAATAATAGCAAATATATCTATTATTTTATTATAAATATATATATACGGTATAGTAGTATACCGATTTAAGGTTGTCAATCTCAACCCAACCCGAACCCAACCCGAAAAAAAAAGGTTAGGGTTGGGGATTTTTGACCCAACAACCTGCTAATTTGAATTTTTCCAGGTTGGGTCCGGGTTGAGTTGTTGGGTTGTCAGGTCGACCCGTCAACCCGATATCTTAAAAATATTTGATTTATATATAATACTTTATACTCCACAATCTACTTATCCATACGCCCCATTCTCATTTTCTATATATTTAATCTAAAATAACTTCACATCTAAAATAAAAGAAGTATTTAAAATTTTGTGAGATGCTAACTGATGTTGGGTGGGAGGGCAAGTTTGTTAACTTGGTGCCAATATCTATCAATACTCTTGTATTTCTTTTTTTTCAGTATTAAGTAAAAGGCCTCTCTAATAATATGTTAAAACGTCATAATTAAAGGTCTCGTTATGATTCAGTTTGTACTTATAAAAAATCATGCTTATATGATGCATATTTTATCTCAACTTGAAGATGTAAAACTAAAAGCTCTAAAAAAAATTTGATTGGTCTGAAAACTTGTCTAAAATTTTAGTTGTTATATATTGGTTTTATTCGTTCACGGTCAATCTTAATTTTTAACCTATTACATATATAAACACTAAAATATTAGACGTGGCTATAAGTTTACTACATTAACCAAGCGAGAAAAAAATTTTCTTTTTTATGAGATAATGACATATAAAAAAATCCGGATGCAAGATTAAAAAATAGAATTAATGGATACCAGTCACTTTAATGTTTTAAAAGAATTATTAGACTATTTGATTAGTAAAATTTATTATTTTTCGGTATATTATTTTCAACAATTAACTTCACATTGTTAAAGCAGTAGCCGGTGGCCCGGTAGCGTTATGTCAATTGACTTCGAGCCGTTGGATTGTTTGATCCGTTTAAGTCAACTTTGAAATGTAACCCCCACTTTGGTTTGATTCTTCTAAATATAGACAAGATTAATTTGTTTAAATTAGATGTACCATAATAGTCTAATACTATTTCTAATACAATAAAAATGATGAATGAATTTGTATGAATGCCAATCAAATTATTTGAAAATTCGCTTCATTTCATTGTACATTATGTTCGCTTCATTTCATTATATACTAGGTTTATTGTAATTTATTATACTATACTATTTAACATTTTGATATCAAATTAATTCTAATGAATATACGTATCGTCATATAGTATTGTAAAAATACCATATGTTAATATAATGCATAAGTAACAATTAACTTATTAAATCGTCCAGGGTCTTTTCAATTATAGATCAAATTTGTAAAAGTTGATATATCATTAAAAAAGAAAATTTCAAAGGTTTTTTTTAGTTTTCCTTACAAAAATATATCAAACGTATAACAATGAATTTTGTGGTTCGGTGATACATTTAGCTTATGGATCTATGTTACTGATGGAGCACGATTGTACTTTTCAGCTTATTAGGCTGGATGGAGTGCCCCGGGGAGGGAATAGGTACCGAACCGGTACCTAAGGGAACACCACCCCGTGGTACCGGTACCGGTAGGGTGGGAAGCATTTAGGGGACAACCGTGTTAGTTTTGTTGCCGCTTTATGACCGTTACAATCATTAATAATAATAAAAAATACAAAATCTTTTGATTTTTGCTCTCTCTTCCCCTTGTTTTCTATTCTTCTTCCTTATTTTCTTCTTTCTTTTTGTGGCTTTCTGTTGCTACCGCCATTTTTTTCCGGTAGGTGTTAATATTTTCCGGTGAGTGAGAAAGAAGAAAGAACATTGAATATAATAGTGGGATATGTCGTATGTGTCAAAACGTGCGATGCCCATTTATTCTCAAGATAGATATATATTTTTATATAATAAAATATTAACTTTGCCACTATATGATTTTCAGTATTTATTATCACCGTATTATTTTAGTTTTTATATGAAATAAAAGAAATAAAAAAAAAAGGTGGGGAGGGGTGGGGAAACACTCCTAGCATTAGGGAGCATGCGGGGGGGGGGGGGGGGGGGGGAAAAAGCGGGGAGTGGAGGGGAGGGGTGGTGAGGCGCTCCCCCACCCTTAAGGCTTTTAGTTGTTATATAACTTGTACAAAATTTATTCTAATGTCTATTGTACCAACTTATATTTACCAATATATATATAACAAGGTCCTAAATTCTTTTATGAAAAAATAAGGACCATTAGATGAGTTTAAATTTTTAGTTTTAACCATTAGATCATAATAATTGTATACTTACCAAATTTATTATTAGGTGAACACAACATTAGTCCTTTTATTTTATATATTTAGACAAACTATAACCTCATATATATTTAAATAATATTAATATATGGTAACAATAATATAATATAAAGATATAAAATATAACTATTCACGTATAAAAAAAGACATGATTTTATGAAGCTAATTGTAATTTCAAATGGAGCACTAATACTCTTTTTTGTCATTACAAATTAACTTCCAATATAATGCAATTAAAAACATGATTTTGTCCTTCTGTTTTACATAACTAAATCTATTATTATACATATACTCCGTAATATTCTACCTTTAATTCTAATGTTACCTTTGTAGATTTTTGCAAACTTATATGTCGAAACCTTATAAAATTTTGTGATTTAGAGATACGTAAGACATTAAATTGTTTAATTCTTTTATAAAAAGAATAAGGATCATTGGATGAGTTTCAACTTTTGATTACAACATTTAGATCTAAACAAGCATAGTGCCTGTCCGTTACGGCGGTTAGAAGGCGATGACAATATAAAAGGGAGGCGGTGGTGGATATCGAAGGAGGTGGTGGAGACGGAGGGTGGTGACGGAGGGTGATAGAAGGTCGATTAGAGTGTGTAATGATTAGAGAGAATGAAGAAATGAGGGTATATGAAAATTTTATGTTTAAGTAGGGGTATTTTAAGAAGAAAAATTATGCTTAATTTCTTAATCATATTTTCTTTATAAGTAATTATAGATAATGATGATATCATTGACTTAATTTTGATCAAATACAACGTACATTAGTTCTTCTATTTTATATAACCGTTCAATGTATAAAAGTTAAACTAATATTTTAGTCAATGTCATTGATAAAAAGATGTGTAATGATTTTTATAATAAAAATTTTAATTATAATTTAAGAGAATTCAAGATTTTTGGTCTTTGATTTTTCTCTCATTTCTCTTATTGTCATTAAATGTTAAGTGTAATCAGTGGCCTAAATATATAAATAATGTTTTATGTATTGAATAAAAAATAGGTAGTTGACGTTTATTTTAGTTTATTAAATGAAAAAATAGAATAAAAATCTGACTGAATAAGTTGTTAATTATTAAGTCTATTAAGTATAATAGAAACAAGCCTTAGTCTCATATCAAATACACGAGAGGTTAGTGACACTTTTAAAAGTGTAAAACTAAATTACAATATTTAGGAACAAATTATTATGTAATTATTTTTGAACTTAGAATAATTTGGGTGAGTTGTATGAGATTTTAGGTATATGTTCTGTAGGGTGACGATTTAAATTAGTACTAAAACTACCATAATACGTAAAAATAGTACAAAAAATTCAGACTTTTATAAACATTTTGGGGTATAGCCACTCTTGACCACCATGTAGCTCCGCCACTGGTATTAAATGTATAGACAAATGTAGTAAACACAATATTAGTCATTCTACTTAATATATTTAGACAAAATATAACCTTATTTATTTAGATCATAAACAATTGTCTTATGTCATTCGATCAAATTGCAATTTAAGAACAATCTTGCAACTTTATACTCGTATTATAGAACCATCTCGATAAATATGAATGCTAGCATTAAACTATAAAATAATTTTCCCCGCCTAATACACGATATAAACATAAGTTTTCGTTATATCATAACTATTAGTTATTTCGCGAGTGTTTGGAAATTTGTTTGTAAAATAGAATTTGAGAATAAGAACTGTGTTTTAAAAAAAAAATGCCCAACCTGCTTTGCCAAAGTTGAGTTTTTTCTATATGAAAAATCTAGATAATCAACTTCTTACCAAACACTTTTTTCACTATTTGCATTATGCAAATACAATAATCCGGTACTTTTTTAAGATGCAATCCTAAATACTTTTTTAGTTTAGCAAATGTAACTTTTATAATAATATAATTTGATATTATCTTCATGTATATTAAAATAATAGTCTAAAAAAATTCAGGATTTAATTCTTGATGTTTATGTATATAATAGTTTATTAACTTAATATGAAATCTTTGATAACTATGTGATAGGTTAAAAAAAGATTACCATACAATTGTTTATATCATTCAAAGTTTAAAAATTATAAGAAAAAAAAAAAAACTCAAAATACATAATCTAAATATTCAATATATTTATGTAAAATTACTATTAAAATTTCTTTAAAAAGTAACTATAAATATAATTAGTAGACTTTTTTTAGGCTAAAATCTTAAGAAAGAAAATTAAAAACTGAATTATTAGATAGAGATGAAAAATATATATATAATTATATATATATATAATTAAGTAAGTGAGCCGGATCGGGCCTGCCGGGCCGGTATAGACAATTACACATATAAATCAACATGTTTGATTTCCATTCATTTTGACTTTTTCAATAAAGTCAAGAATATAAAACACTTAGTTAACATCATTTTTCTTCTTAAAACCATCATCATTAGTATATAAAAATTTCTCATTATATTTAAGTTTTCCGTATGCTTATGAATATCATCTTGCAATAGTTATATGATATAATCCTATAAATTTTTGGGCCTAGGCCCAGCTACACTTTTATGATTTCTTAAAACTTTGCATCATTCATACCATTGAGCCCATGAAAAAAAAAAGGCTAATTGAGTAAGCGGTAAAATCTTTAGGAAAATAAAAAAGAATATATACCAACACAAGCAAGATGAATGTATGGGATCCAACTCATTCTTTTTATAAATACTGGTGATCATTTAGAAACCTATATGTGAAACAACGAAAATCAGTATCTAGTTACCTTCTTACATATATTCAAAACCTACTAAAGATGAATCGATACCTCAAATAGAAGTAATGAAATTAATCCATGATCCACATTGATATCTTGTCTATGTATTGACGACAGAAACCTGCATTAATGAGAGCCAACCTAGCTTGTAAATATTACCAGTACAAAACGAATTTTTAAATGATTTGTTTAGCATAAAAGAGTACAGTCCTGTATGTTACTTAATAAAAATGTACATATCTATTAAGTCAATCAAAACATGTTTGTTTCTTGACATGATAAATAAAAAACAACTAACTTAATCAATACACATATTATGTATCCATTTAATCGATCACTTTATCCAGATACTTAATGGATAAATAAACAAACGTGTGTATCACTTATCAACGGATAGATAGATGAAAAAAAGAAGGGGTCGGAAGCTTACATCATTAAGAAGCAAGTCCCGTGGTTCGAGCATGTGAATAACATCTCCAATTTTAGGTCGATTTTCAACATCTGAATCCACGCATCGAAGAGCAATCAAGATCATTCTTTTGAGATCGGTTAAGGATGGCGGTTCATGCAGTCTAGCGTCTACTATATCATCAAAGTTTTGATTGCTAACCTTGCTTTTTATCCAATCTACCAAGTATTCCTATATATATAAAATTAGCAATATTGAGTAATTAACTTCTTTTTCAAGATTATATATTGGTAGATAAATAGTAGAGTACTATTACGGATGAGTAATAACAAATTAACAGGCGGGAGAACCCAAACCTTTCTGCCGAATTCTTTATATTCGACGGGGGCTCTTCCTGAAATAATCTCCATTATGAGAACCCCGAAACTATACATATCAGTTTTCTCGTTTAAGGCGCGTGTGTAAACATATTCAGGAGCAATATAACTGAAAAAAGAACAAAAAACAATAGATAAGTGCGTAATATATGTGTCAATTCAATCTGAGTTTTGACACAAGGTATAGTACGCTGGCAAACTAACCCCGACATTCCAGTGAGAGGATGAGACGTGGATGGAGTTGGTCCAAGATCCAGAAGCCTTGTTGTACCAACATTTGATATCCTAGGATTCCAACGATGATCTACTAGTATACTACTAGACCTCAACTGTTGATGTATGACAATGGGTTCGCAATCCTCGTGTAAATACACTAAGCTGCAAATTTTTAAGACGGTTAACATGCATGAGATTCGTACGTTCAGATACAATAATTAATCGTTCATATATCTATATATTTATAGGCTGGCTAGCTAGCTAGTAATTATTGATCAAGACATTTTCTTACGTACGTACGTACCCTTTTGTGATTCCGAGTATAATGTTCATCCGAATGTTCCACGTTAAAGAGCTGACCCTTGCTACAGATCCATGAAGCCATTGGTGTAGATTCCCATTGTTAACGTACTCGTACACAAGCATCCTTAAAAAACAAATTAATTTATTTGATACACGATATCAATCTAATTAATACTCCTTAACAATTTTTGTTACTTACTATATATGCATGGGCAAATTGCTTGGTACTTAATTTCATGATGATAAAAAGGAGTCACGTACCAATTAATCGCTTTGAAACATATATATGAGAGGGTAAGGCCGGTTCTTATAAGGGAGTCCTCCCTTCGTTCTTCAATTCAAAGACGTAGGACACGGGAGTCCTATGCCCAACGTCCTTCAAATTAGTCCTCCGAGGGACTACTCAAGACTCTCCATTATGGGGTCAGCTGTACTTCTTTTTTAATTTTATTTTATATATGTGTGGTGTATATATGTGTGTGTGAGATAAATTATAAAATAATTGATGATGTGGCGGTAGTCGGGAGTCCTCCTTCTATTTAAGAATTGAACCGGCCTAATATGATCGATGGTTTGTGATGGCATCCCTTATTTGCTTCGCAAAGCGTACGTTGCTATTTTTAGGCAATATGTCCTTCTTTAATTAGTTGGATTATACTGTAACTATGAATAACTTTGTTGCCAAAAAATACAAATAGATAATGAAATAAGCACCACGGCGTACGTACCTTTTGTCTCCTTCAATGGAGTATCCAAGTAATTTCACCAGATTTACATGTCTAATGCACCAAATGGCCTCCACTTGTTCGATGAATTCCTCATCATTAGTACTAATTCACAATGAGATCGACCCAATGAATTAAACTTTCATGTACGTGTAAATTTCATTCGAAATAAAGTGTACGTATAGAAATTGAGTACTAGCTAATTACCTGATGTTGATTAATTTCTTAACAGCAACTCTCTTACCATCAAACAAAATACCACGATAAGCCATCACTCCATACTCTCCACTTGCAATGACACTCCCATCCCCGAATCCATTTGTTGCTATATCAATTTCCCTTGAATTATAATTCATGCATCGCCACGCACTACTACTACTAGTACCACAGCTACTTCTTCTTCTACTTTGCATATAATTATTATGATGGTCTACCAAATGAATACTACCGCCGCCACTTCCCCACCAATTGTGGCGATCCGAGTAAAGCACTCGTTCGTCCTGTGTTCCAATGTCCCAACCGCTTTGTGGCAGCAACCTTCTTTCCATCACGAGGCCACTGGGATTTCTACTACTCTTGAGCTTTTTCTTCTGGCGCCGTAGAAATGACCATAAACATAAAAACGCGAATAGGAGAATGGCGGTGACTAAACCGATACAGATTATGATTATCATCCATAGTTTAAGCCCGAAGAATGGTGTTTGATCGAAAAGGTGACCAGTAAGTGACGAAGCTGACATCGACATTGATTATTGTTGATTTAGGGTTTACAAAATTCGTGAATTACATTTGAGAGAGAGTATATATGGTTATTCTGAAATTAAGTGTTAATGAGTTTAAAATCTCATTTATCTGGAAAAAACGTAATATCGTGATGTGATTTAGTTAACAAACTTCACGCCTTTAAGTGACGCAAAAACAAACGCATATACATTTTTAAATAATCGTTACAAAAAACATCTCTTTATCTATCTATTTAATTAATTAATATTTAATTTAAAAGAAGTAACATGACATTATATCATATATATATATATATATGAGTTAATTACTGAAATGGTACTTCACGTTTGCGCCATATTACTGGTTTCATATCTTTCCTTTTGAAATTACGCTGATCATACCCAACGTATGCAAATCTCCACTCAGACCATACTGGAGGCTAACGCCGTCAGCTGGCCGTTAAAACCTCCCCCACGTGACTTGCACGTGAGGGGTAAATATGTAATATCGCGTTTCCTAATTACTGAAATGGTACCTAACGTTTGCACGATATTGCTGGTTTCATACCTATATGTTTCTTAATTACTTAAATGGTACCTAATGTTTAGTTATTAATTTATTTTTATTTTTTTTAATTTGTTTTTTTTTCTTTTATAAAAATTCTCCAAAACTTGTTACAATTTAATGAAAATAGTCAGAATACACTTATAATCTACTCAAAAATAATACCAAATAGCTATTTCATAACAAAATATAAGTTTTAAGGTTCACGAATAACCAAAATTAGCAATAAAGTGTAATAAAACAACTTTAAAAAAATTTGCGAGAAAATTTTTTTTTTTTAAAAAAATTCCGGAAATACCGCAATGATAATACCAGAAATACAAGTCAGTATTTACTGCGACACGAAGCTTAAAGCAATGTTTTAAATACCGGCTAATATTTCTGGTATTCCTGGATATTTCTGGTATTACCATTACGGTATTTCCGGAATTTTTTCGAAAAAAAAAATTTCCTCGCAAATTTTTTTAAAATTGTTTTATTACACTTTATTGCTATTTTTGGTTATTCGTGAACTTTAAAACTTATATTTTGTTATGAAATAGCTATTTGGTATTATTTTTGAGTGGATTATAAGTGTATTCTGACTATTTTCATTAAATTGTAACAAGTTTTGGAGAATTTTTATAA
Source organism: Erigeron canadensis (assembly GCF_010389155.1). Lineage (NCBI taxonomy): Eukaryota > Viridiplantae > Streptophyta > Magnoliopsida > Asterales > Asteraceae > Erigeron > Erigeron canadensis. The sequence goes on from NC_057766.1 coordinate 43,964,126, forward strand.
AAGAAAAAAAAACAAATTAAAAAAAATAAAAATAAATTAATAACTAAACATTAGGTACCATTTAAGTAATTAAGAAACATATAGGTATGAAACCAGCAATATCGTGCAAACGTTAGGTACCATTTCAGTAATTAGGAAACGCGATATTACATATTTACCCCTCACGTGCAAGTCACGTGGGGGAGGTTTTAACGGCCAGCTGACGACGTTAGCCTCCAGTATGGTCCAAGTGGAGATTTGCATACGTTGGGTATGATCAGCGTAATTTTGAAAGGAAAGATATGAAACCAGTAATATGACGCAAACGTGAGGTACCATTTCAGTAATTAACTTTATATATATAGTTAGTTTAAATCTTAGTTTTAATGTCAACATACATACATTTCAGTACTATGGCTGAACCAGGAATTTGAGTTGAAGGGACCGAACATTTTTATAAATGACATGTGACAGATACACATTTTTATAAATGACATGTTCAGCCGTTCAAATTCTTGTTAGGTATGAGTTCGGATTGGTTTTTATGAACTCTTCCTGTTTTCATTTGAAAAATGAATCCATGGTTATTTTTTTTACCATGATTCCACCTAAATCATTATTTTAAAGCACTAATCAACAACTTACTAACTATAACCAAAAATGTTGCTGCTGTGACATTGCAACTAAACAACTAGAATCATCTTTGTTTCTTTTGAAACTATTATTTTTTATATATTGCTAGTAAATCTGTGATTCTAATTTGGTGTCTCCCAAATATATTTATACTGGATATAAATAAATTCAATTGATTAATACAAGTATACAAGAAAACATGATCACTTAAATAAAACTATATTAGCATCAGAATTTAGAAGGTTAATTTGCTTAAATAATAATAATAATAATAAACAATAAGGGGTGAAAGATAAGATATTAACATTGGAATTACTTACAGTTTGTGGTCAACTTTTAGGAATTTTAGTTTTGGTTTAACAATCGAACAGACAGACCCGATATTGATAATTACCTTTCTTTAATTTTACTTTAGCTTTATAATAGAGATAAGCTATAAGTTATTTAATACAAGTCTCTATTGCATAGAATTAAACAAACTCAATAGATAACTTTAACACCCGTTAAGTAACAGTCTTAATGGTCGTTAAGTGTTGTTTGGCTAGCTAGCGGTAATTATAAAAGGATATTTAACGGAGTTTGTTTTCAAGTTTAAGTTTCTTAACTTTTGCCTCTAAAGTTTTGACTTATTTACGTTTTGCCACATAACTTTTGGTTTTTAACTTTTTCCCGTCAAAAGTTTATTTTTTTTCTTATTTTTACCACATACTTTGTTTTTGATGGTGTACCCACCGTCACCCAGAATAAAGCCTCACCCTGGGTAGGCTTAAAGGTCACCCAGGATATCATATAGCTGGGGAAAAGAAGATAAACACAAAAAGATACGATCATATCACTTCCTTAAATAAAGAATATCGTTACCAAAGATAAAAGACGCGTGAGAGACTTATTCTCCACGAAAAAGCAGCTATAAAAGGGAGAAAACCCTAATCATTATCATTATGCCTACTACTGGAAAAACCCTAAAACACATACACGATTCACTGGCAAAACCCTAAGAGATCTAAACATAACTAAATCGGCGTACAAAGGAGGAAGACTCCTACCAACAGGGAATCGTCGTCCAACCCATCAAACACTTCCAAATCCTTTAACCTAATCCATTGTACAAACAGTTTTTGACTTTAAGTTTTTTAACTTTTGTATTTTATTTCACATAGCTTAATTTTTTTTCAGTCTCTAAAAGTTTTCTTTTATTTGTTTTTTACCACATAACTTTTGTTTTCTAAATTTTGTTACCAAAGTTTCATTTTCTTTATTTTTAACCATAACTTTTATTTTCTTTAACTTTTGACACAAAAATTTTGTTTTTTTCCTTAATGTTTTTAACTTTTGTCCGCCCCGTTAGAAGTTGTTGCCTGTTAGAAGTACTAGTAAAATTCTATTTTCTCGCAGATAACAGCCGCTCTTTGCTCTTTTTTCTTTCAGCATACTAATTTGCAGGTAAACCCTACGAATTAACTTACTATTGTTCGCAATTATATCAATGATATCGTATCAATAAATTATCGAATGTGGGTGTAATTTGAGTTACGAATTCGATCTTTAAACTTTCATATCCCTTGATTTATTTGGTATTTTATTAAGTTTAAAACAACTACTGATTTCGACTACCAGCAACTTACTTGTAAATCGGTAATATTATATGACATAGATGGTGCTGTACTATTTTTTCCGATGATAAAAATCGAGTCTTATTTAGGTTCTTATTCAATAAACATTTGATATTTAAGACGAATATGATTTAACAAAATTCCGAGGTTTTTGCAGCTGATTATTTGATTCCAAGTATGTTTTAAATGAAAATCGAGTCGTTTTCAGGCGATTATTTGATAAGGTTTGGTTCCTTTTAGATGGTTATTTGGTATTTGTCTAGATGAAAGTCGAGTAATTTTTAGATGATATCATCATTTTTTGATAAATTTTCGAAGTCTTGTTTTTAGCTCTTGTTGTTTGATAAAAATTGAATCTTTTGTAGTTGCCCAGTTCATCACAGTCTTCTTTTAGTCCTGCGTGTTTGATAAAAAACTGCTGTTGATAAAAATCAAGTCTTTTTCAGCTAATATGAATCAAGTAGTTCTCAGTTGATTATTTAATAAAATTTGATTCCTTTTAGATAGTTAAATGGGATTCTCTAGATAAAAGTCAGAGTAATTTTAAGATGATTATTATCATTTAACAAAAAGTAGCAGTCTTTTTTTAGCTCTACTTGTTTATAAAAGTTGATAAAATTGTGTCTTTATCGTAGTTACTTGTATTTTACATATTACTATTTGATAAATAGTCACAGTCTTCTTTTAGCTGTGCGTGTTTGATAAAAATCAAGTCTTCTTCAGCTAGATAATTTCGAATAGTTTTCAGTCGATTGTTTGATAATATTTGATTCCTTTCAGATGGTTATATGGGATTCTCTAGATAAAGTCAAGTAATTTTCAGATGATTATTATCATTTGATAAAAAGTCCCAGTCTTTTTTTTTAGCTTGTAGTTGCCCAGTTGGTAAAAATTGTGTCTTTATTGTAGTTACTTGTATTTCAAATTACTATGTGATATTTTAGTCACAGTCTTTCTTTAAGCTCTGCGTGGTTTATGAAAAACTGCCCACTTAATAAAAATGAAGTCTTTTCAGCTATTAAAAATCGAGTAGCTTTTAGTCGATTCTTTGATAAAATTTGATTAGATGGTTAAATAGTATTCTCTAAATATAAGTCGAATATTTTTAAGATGATTATTATCATTTGATAAAAAGTCATAGTCTTTTTTTAGCTCTGCTTATCTGATGAAAATCGAATCTTTTGTAGTTGCCCAGTTGATAAAAATCGAGTCTTAATAGTAGTTGTATATTTCATATTATTATGTGATAAAACGTCACGGTCTTTTTAACCTCTGCATGTTTGATATAAATGAATCTTTTGTAGTTGCCTAATTGATAAAATGGGTCATTAAACCGGAGTTGGGATCCGTCTTTTTTTAGCTCTGATTATTTGATAAAAGTTGAATATGTTGTAGTTGCCCAGTTGATAAACTCGTGTCTTTATCATAGTTTTTGCTAATAGTGTTGCTGTCCCAATTTAATTAGTTATATTTTGAAATATCTTAGATTCAATGATGACGATGGAGCTGAATAAGCATGATGCGGAGGTTTGTAATGATGATAATAATAAACTGCCCTCTCTATCTGCAAAATATCCATGGTTTGTTGTTCAGGACCTGGAAGACCTTACTCACCAGTTTTTCTCCACCCTTCACAACCCGATGTTTAAATATCAGTGTCAAGTCTCTCCGTTGTCCGGGAATCGTATCCGAGGTTGTTTCCATGGGTGGATCATTCTCTCAAACCATCCACACAACAATATTTGGTCTCTTTGGAACCCCTCATCTGCTCCTAACACCATAACTCTCCCTCCTTTGTTATTGAAAGACGGAGATTATGATTCTATCCGTGAATGTTGTTTGTCTGCTCCTCCATATAATCCTACTTCAGTTCTCCTCTTAATGATTTCCAATAAGCGTACCTTTGTTTTTTGTCAAGTATCCCCTAAAAGAAAGAAAAGCCTTAGGAAAAAGCCAAGATGAACCGAGATGTCATATGCTTACCAACTCAAGAGATTAACCTGGGATGGTCATTTACTACATAGCCTAACTTGTTGCAATGGTCAAATATATGCTTTATGTAGTGAAAATAGTATTACTCCAATGGTCATACGGGTTGAAATTGTAGTCAAGGATAAAGACGTTGTGATACAACTAATAGCAGTTGGGGAAGCCACTCTTCTTCCCTGTCGTTGTCCTAAACAGCTTTTTTTTTTCTGACAGGAAATTGTACAGAGTTGTTCCTCATTGTAGTTGGTTTTCATACGGAAGCTGACAGAATTCCTAGTGATGTGTATCTGTTTAAATTAGACATGGCTAGTATAAATTGGAAAGCCTTGGAATGCCTCAAAAACTGGGACATGTCTGGTCTTGAAGAACCTGATCAAAGCGTTGTAGGTTACCTTCTCGACTTGGCTATTATTGAAGATCTGTGGGAAGAAGTACAAGTCCTTAAAGACACCATATTTGTTGTTGATGTTGCTCATGATAACTTGGAATATTACAACCCTGGAATTGCCTCGGATTTAGGGGGGTATATACACATTCTTGACAAAATGGACAAAGTAATATATTCTTATCACCTCACTAAAAAAACCATTGTTCGATCTCCCATGCCTTCCTCAGTGCTGTCAACAAGCCACATGTCAATGTGGGAATGCTGGTATTGCTTCTCTCTTTTCTTATGCTTCTATATATTTTCATATCATGTGTTTTATTACAGGATTTTTTTTTTTACTTTGGTAGGTTAGAAGATGACCATAGAGAAGCCAAATTCATAGTTGATTCTAAACAAGAAGAAGACGAGATGGTGATTAACTTAATATCAGACAATGAGGTTGAAGTTGCTGAATCACGCTTGCTTGATATTCCATTTGATGTTCTGGAGATGCTGATGAAGATTTGTGTTGGAGTGGAATACATGAACTTTCGTGCTACATGCAAACGTTGCCATCTAGCGGCACGTACGATACAATGGCGCGACCATACATCATTAATGAGATTACAGGATTATTCACTAGGCTCGCCTTGGCTGATGGTTGTAGACCAAATTCAAGGCATTATCACTTTCACAGATCCGATGTTGGGTGACAACTACTTTATGCGATGTTCACAGTTACCGATTGCTGATGAAACAATATGTTGTTCCAGGTTTGGCTGGTTGCTGTTTAAGACCAGTGACTTCTGCCCAGCGTTTTTTAACCCCTTCACTAATGATCTCTGCGAGCTTCCAGAAACGCGTATTGCTGTAATTTCCTTTTGGTTTTCAGCCCCGCCTAGTTCACCTGAATGTATGGTTGTTGGATTTGCATCTTCAAGAGTTCTCATTCTTCATGTAGCCCAAGAAACACCCTGGCTGGAGTTTGATCTACTTGTGCAAGGGAATATCCAATTTGTTTTCCAACCTTCCATGGTGAAGGTCTTTATGCATTGCACAAGACGGGAACACTTATGGTTTTCAGAGATTTGGGTAAAGATAATGTCTCTTGGGAAATTTTCAATACCCAAGCCCCAAAAAGTTGTAGCTGCTCTCAGTCACAATATTTTTTGGTAAAATGTGACCAACATCTTTTACTAGTTGTTATCGGCGGGTTTGGAGAATCCATTGAGGTATTCAAGTTGAACGAATCTACACAAGAATGGGAAAAAGTAAATGGTGTAGGAAAGCACGTGATTTATATTTGTGATACAACATGTCTCTGCATTGAAGCTAAAATACCAGAAATGGAGAACAAGATCTTCCTTTCACAACTGAGTTCTAGAAACAAGAAAATAGTGTTTTATTCACTTGAAACATGCACGTTTCACACATTCAATGATACAAGCATCCAAGAAAAATTCGGGGATGCCTTCCCAATTAGACATCTTTCTGCTCATACTTGGATCGAACCAAGTTGGTTGGATTCGCCGCATCACCAAAAGAAGTACAGGAAAAAGAGCATCTGAACAGTATTGTGATCAAAGTGTATATTAGCTTATTCTAATAAAGCTGCCATGGAGACGAAGTTGACTATGCATCTTGATTTTTTGAAAGGAGCCAGAGTCCAGAAAAGGAGAATAAGTGCATTAAGTTTATCTTTCAAAGTTGAAACGGCTAGCTGACTTTATTGCTAATTAATATTGGGGTTTGCTAAATATAGCCTTAGGGCTGCGTTTGAGGTGCATAAATTGTTTGTACATTTACCATGAAAATCAAGGGGCAGACTTTTAATATGGAAGGTACAAATATTTTTATGCACGTTAAATACAGTCCTAAAGGCTGTATTTAGCATTTCCCATTAATATTTTTATGTTTGTATCATTAAAGAGAATAAGTCCAGACAATGTTCTTTTTACTCTTTCAGTTTTTTATTATTTGTATATCTATTCTGTATCTGTATCTGTGTCCTTGATAAAGGAAGATTTTAATTTGGACAAGTAAATTTCTTCAATGTACTTTAAGATGTAAAACACCCCAGATCTCTCTATTCATATATATTGGTATTTTTTGAACTGCAAATCCTACTCTACTCCTATATTATTCTAATAAACACCATTGTCGGGGTTGAACCGTAGTCTTGTTTTTTACAGCAAAAGCCTCTACCAAGTGGGTTAATCTCACATTGGTCAATCGGTCATTAAGTTAAAATCATTTTTCTGATCATACTTGCAGAACTTTTTGATTGGACAAAATTATTTGGGTCGTGTTTGGTTTAAAATTTTAGTTATTAAAAATAAATAGAAAGTAAATGAAATAGAAAAGGGTGGAGAGGGTAGAGTGGTGAGACATTCCTAGCATTAGGCAGCGAGCGGGGACGAGAAAAAAAATCAGAGAGGGGAGGGGAGGGGTGGCGAAACGCTCCCCACCTTTATAGGTTTGTGCCTAAATGAAGCGATCTATTAATTATTTAAGGTGTAGTATATATTAGGGATGAGAAAAAAAAAAAAGTTGACCCGTGACCCGACTCAGAACCGGCCCTAACCACCCGTCCGAAGGGCTAACGGTTCGGGTCATGGGTCAAGCTTTTGTTGCATTTTCGGGTCACGGGTTGCGCGGGTCGGGTTGAGTCAAGCCAAAAATTGAAAAAAGTGAAGAAAACTCGTGGCCCGTCCGAACCCGACCGGAACCGAACCATCACGGGCCGGGTCACGGTTCCGATTTTCATGTACTTACGGGTCGTGGGTCGGACCATTTGCACATCCCTAGTATATACACAAAAAGTTGTGTATTCGCTAAAAATCGTCTATTGACAATTTAAAGCTAAGACTTATTTTAGGTTGATGTGAATTTATTTTATTAAGAAATGCCATATACAAAAATCCGTGATTAAAAAATAAACTTTGTTCATCAACAAAATGTAAGATGTTCAACTTATCCCCAAATACTTACTAACACTATCGAAATTAGGAAAGTCTCTTAAAAAATAAAATGCGTGTTTAGTTGTAAAAATGTTTTTTAATTTTTAAATTTTCTAAAAAAATGAAAGTAGTTTCCATCTATATAATACAAATGAAAATGTTTTCTAATTTATTATAGAAAAATGAAAAACAATGTTTTCTAGTTTTCATGAAAAATATTTTTGAAAACAATAAAAAAAAGCAAATTTTCTATTTTTAATTAATTTTTTAAATACAAAAATGAAAAATAAATGGTGTTTTATCTAAACGCACCCATAATATCTCAAATTTATTTATTGAATCGCTAAATTGATTTGAAGGCCAATGTGTTATATGATTATTCTCAAGTTGCCTCTTCTATTCTAGCTAATATATCCTTAATTTTTAGCTTAACTATATGAAAAAACATCGATTGTGATATTAGGATAAACGTCTTTAATGAAGATTGAGATGGTAAATTGACATAAACAAATATTAATATGCATTATAGACATTTTTCTTTAGAATACTTGGAGCATTTTTTTCTTTCGTTTTACAAATCTTGATGAAAACCTTACAAAAAAACAAAACTTGATGAAAACAAATTTGTTATGTTTAACTAGTTTTTTAACCCGCACGTTGCTGCGGGATACACTTTTACACGACAATATTTTAGACCCAGATTTATGTCAAATATTTAAACCGAAAATTAAAAAAGACAACTAAACATATAACAATAACAATAAAAAAAATGTAAAAAAAAAATAATAAGATATATAAAAATATAAACACTAACTATATTAATGTTTTAAATGTTACATGAATGTATTATATATAAAAAGACGGATGAAAATATAAAAAATCAAATGTTTAAAGGTAGAACTGTAACTGTGTAAAATTTGTTTGATAAAAACATGAGAACCCAAAGTTAAGTGTCAAGAAAATGAAATGAAAACTTGGATGTGGGACAAAAGTTAAAAGATAGAAACCTTAGGGAGAAATGAAAATTGGTAAATATTATTATGCGTTATATGAACGCTTTAAATATTACATGAACGTAAGACGTAAATATGATAAAACTTATTATATATTAATAACGTTACATATAAAAAAATCGGATAAAAGTTAAAAGTAAAACCATAATTGTGTGAAAGTTTTCTTGGTAAAAACATAAGAACCAAAAAGTTAAGTGTCAATAAAATAAAAATGAAATTTTGATTTGGGACAAAGTGAAAATATAGAAACTTTAGGAGGTTAAATTAAAAAAAGGTAAAAATTATTATGTGCTATAGAAACTTGTATATTTCATGCATAAAGAACTTGTATATTTACATAGGCTTTTAGGAATATATTAAAAACATTAGATATCTAAAAAGGCGGATGAAAATTAAAAGTAAAACCGTACTGTGTGAAAGTTGTTCGATGAAAACATAAAAAGTCAAAAGTTAAGTGTCAAGAAAATACAAACGAAGACAAAAGTGAAAAAATAAAAACTTTAAGGTGTTAAAATGTAAAGTTGGAAAAAATTATTAGGTTTTAGTAATATATTAAAATAAATTAGATATATAAAAAGACGGATGAAATTAAAGTAAAACCGTAATGTGTGAAAGTTGTTTGATAAAAATATGAGAATCCAAAATGTAGTATCAAGAAAATATAAACGAAAACTTCTATGTGAGACAAGAGTTAAGAGATAGAAAGTTTAAGTGGTTAAAATGAAAGAATGGTAAAAAATATTATGTGTTATAAGAACTTATAAATTCCACACATAAAACACTTGTACATTCACATAAGTTTTTAGTATATTATAAATCGGCTGCCTTTGGGCTCGGCCGGGTGGTAAAATTTCAACAAAAATCTTTCATTTACACTACATTCTCGAGTTTATAATGGAAAGAAAAAAATTAATAAAATTGGATAGGAAAGGAGAGGGAAAGAAAGTGTATACATATAATGCATTCTTAAGTTTAATGAAAAATAAAAGAAATGGAAAGAAAAAAAAGAGGTAATTATATTCTTGAGTTTTATGGGAAAGAAAGGAAAGTTAAAAAAGATATAATTTTACAAATATAGCATTTTTGAAAAAAAAAATAGATGTGAAGTGAAGGGTGAAATAGTAATTTTATATATGTATCATTTCCTTTCTAACCAAATTATGCCAAATTAACAAAAAAAACTTTTAGTTTTAAAACACCTATTTTATCCTATTATTTCCTATCATTTTTTTTATAAAATAAAAGATTTGAAAGAGTTTTTTTATCATTTCCTTTCTTAAATGAAAAAAAAATTAAGAATGGAGTGAATATTATAGAAACAACTCGAGAAGGGGGATGGAAGCATCCAGAACAGTCCCGAACCACACTCCGAACCTATTGCCCCGTAGAAGAACCTAGAATCACCACCACCTTTCTCCTTCTCCATATAAATCCCACCCAAATTCATCTCTTTCCCTCATCGGAAAACTGAAATTCACACAATCTCTCTCTACAGTTTAAGCACACATTATATAATATAAAACTCTCAATTAATCTTTTATATAAAAAAAAATCTTTGGTTAATTGAATGGCGGAAGTACAGATGGCAGATGCAGAGACGTTTGCATTCCAGGCAGAAATCAATCAGTTGTTGAGCTTAATCATCAACACTTTCTACAGCAACAAGGAGATCTTCCTTCGTGAATTGATTAGCAATTCTTCAGATGCGTTGGATAAAATCCGGTTCGAAAGCTTGACTGATAAGAGCAAACTGGATGCGCAGCCGGAGCTCTTCATTAGGATCGTTCCCGATAAGGTTAACAAAACTTTATCAATCATCGATAGCGGTGTTGGAATGACTAAAGCAGGTATATTACTTTTTTCTCTATCTATTTATGTATTGATTTGATAATACTACTGTCAGCTTATATAAACATGCATGGCATAATTTTTACTATAACTCATAAGTTTGATACTATTCGTTTTTTATTTTAGGTTTTTTTTATTGTAAATTACAGCTATTAATTTATATATTGATTTTTTCCTGGTTAAGAAGGAATTTAGAAAAAATATATATATAAAAAAACCATTGTTATCAATATATTATTTAGTTAATTATAGGCATGTATGTATATGCGGGTTTTGTATAAATTGACATATAGTCTTGTCTCTGCTTTGATTTATATTGATATTTTTTCTAGTTATGAAGGAATTTATAGAATATTTTACGGAATTTTGTTAGCAGTTAAATATAGGCATGTAGGCTGTCGCTATGTTGATTGTTGAGTTTTATATGAATTATGATGAAGTAACATAGGACTCCGTTATTTATAATGTTTTTTTCCTAGTTATCAAGGAATAGTCTAGTATCAGTTGTGATTATTGATTTTTTCTAGTTATAGTTATGTGTCTAGTCTTGATTAGTGTAGACTAATCTATAATAAAGTCAATTATTTAGTTGGGAGTATATTAGTACATGAGTGCGTGCTTGAAATTGTGCATTTTAGCTTCGTACTTATGATGTATTTTTTTTTTGGGGTCATGTTCCTCCGTCCCAGTTTAAATGTCATAGTTTGACATTTTTGGTCTTTCATGGTAAACTTTGATCATCTAAAATTCTATTTGTATTATGTAATACTTGTTATAATATATATGAATCGATTAAGTTTTCAATGTATTTTATAATCATATAACTTTCGCCAAGTATTATAAAACATAAACAATTATATTAATGGTCAAAGTTACGAGAAAAAGACTTGGAAAGTCAAACATGGACATTTAAATTGGGACGGAATATATGAAAGTAGGTTATGTCAGTAAAAGCTGGTAATGTTGTGGCTGCAGGGGGTCTTATTTAGGGGGATTTTTATTCTGAAATTAAAATTTTGTTGGTTATGTCAGTAAAAGCTTGTGTTGGTAATGGGAAGTGATCTATCATTGGAGTCTAATTGTGTCATTGTTGTGTGTGTCTACAGATTTGGTGAACAATCTAGGAACAATTGCGAGGTCTGGAACAAAGGAATTCATGGAGGCACTCCAAGCTGGGGCTGATGTGAGCATGATTGGGCAGTTTGGTGTTGGTTTCTATTCTGCTTATTTGGTTGCTGAGAAAGTCATTGTGACTACAAAACACAATGATGATGAGCAGTACATTTGGGAGTCTCAAGCTGGTGGTTCATTCACGGTTACTAGGGATACTGAGGGTGAGCAGCTTGGCAGGGGAACCAAGATCACTTTGTTCCTCAAAGAGGATCAGATGGAGTACCTTGAGGAAAGGAGAATCAAGGATTTGGTGAAAAAGCACTCTGAGTTCATTAGCTATCCGATCTATCTGTGGACCGAGAAAACAACTGAGAAGGAGATCAGTGATGATGAAGATGATGAGCCTAAGAAAGAAGAGGAAGGTGACATTGAGGAAGTTGATGAAGCGAAAGAAAAAGAGAAAGGCAAGAAGAAAAAGATCAAAGAGGTTTCTCATGAATGGGAGCTCATCAACAAGCAGAAACCAATCTGGTTGCGCAAACCAGAGGAGATTACAAAGGACGAATATGCTTCTTTCTACAAGAGCTTGACCAATGACTGGGAGGACCATCTAGCAGTGAAGCACTTCTCTGTTGAAGGACAGCTTGAGTTCAAGGCGATCCTCTTTGTGCCTAAGAGGGCTCCATTCGATCTGTTTGACACCCGTAAGAAGATGAACAACATTAAGTTGTATGTCAGGAGGGTGTTCATCATGGACAACTGTGAAGAGTTGATTCCTGAGTGGCTTGGATTTGTCAAGGGTGTTGTGGACTCTGATGACTTGCCACTCAACATCTCTCGTGAAATGCTCCAGCAGAACAAAATCCTTAAGGTCATCAGGAAGAATCTTGTCAAGAAATGCATTGAGATGTTCAACGAGATTGCAGAGAACAAGGAGGACTACAACAAATTCTATGAAGCCTTTTCAAAGAATCTGAAATTGGGAGTCCATGAGGATAGCCAGAACAGGGCCAAGCTGGCTGATTTGCTCAGGTACCATTCAACAAAGAGTGGTGATGAAATGACCAGCCTGAAGGACTATGTTACCAGAATGAAGGAAGGTCAAAAGGACATCTATTACATCACTGGAGAGAGCAAAAAAGCTGTTGAGAACTCTCCGTTCTTGGAGAAACTCAAGAAGAAAGGTTATGAAGTTCTGTTCATGGTGGACGCTATTGATGAGTATTCGGTTGGGCAGTTGAAGGAGTATGATGGGAAGAAGCTTGTGTCTGCAACAAAGGAAGGGTTGAAGCTTGATGACGAAACAGAGGAAGAGAAGCAGAAGAGGGAGGAGAAAAAGAAGTCTTTTGAGAATTTGTGCAAGACAATGAAGGACATATTGGGTGACAAGGTGGAGAAAGTTGTGGTTTCTGATAGGATTGTGGACTCCCCCTGCTGTTTGGTGACTGGGGAGTATGGGTGGACGGCTAACATGGAGAGAATTATGAAGGCACAAGCTCTAAGGGATACCACCATGGGTTCCTACATGTCTAGCAAGAAGACTATGGAGATCAACCCTGACAATCCCATCATGGAGGAGCTTAGGAAGAGAGCTGAGGCGGACAAGAACGACAAATCTGTCAAGGATTTGGTGATGCTTCTGTTTGAGACTGCTCTGCTAACATCTGGATTCAGCTTGGAGGACCCTAACATGTTTGGAGGAAGGATCCACAGGATGCTGAAATTGGGTCTGAGCATTGAGGAGGAAGAAACCGGCGATGATGCTGAAATGCCTGCTTTGGAGGAGGAAGCTGCTGAGGAGAGTAAGATGGAGGAAGTTGATTAGAGGCTGTTGGTTGCTGGGGAAGAAGAGCAATCGGTCCGTTCAGAGTTTTGTTCAAATGGTCTTCTAAAATGAGTCTTTTTTCTTCATGTCTAGTGTTTTAAGATGTTTTATCTTTGTCTTCGAAACTGTTTTAGTGTGTTCGGGTCTGATGGAGATAAAAAGTGAATATTTCTGGTTTTTGTACTGTTAGAACGTCGTTGGAATATATCCTGGTTCAGTTTATCTTGTGTGTTTTGGATTTACTTTTTATATGATTCTTTCTTTACTTGAAAACTGCATTAACTGATTAACATACAAGAGATACGCAGAGAAGGCTTGTTACCTATTATGGTGAAAATGGGCAATCGCTAACCTTGTTTTCACAATTATTAATCGTATTTCTAAATTGCCGCAAATGGTTAAAATTGAAGTTCAAAAGTTCCCTCTAAAGCAGTAAAAGGGATCAACATGCCGTATCCAAACACTATGATAATCCTATATCTGTCATCTATTTGCCGCATGACTGTATTTGATTTGCATTTCAGCAAGTCATATCTCGCATTGTCTGTGTGGGTCGAGCAATCTCAAGTTTGGACCAATGAATTAACCATTCTCTAGCCATCTCATGTTTATGGGTGAACCAACGAATGAACTGGCATCTAATCACAATATTCTCTTATATAATTCTGCACAGTAACTACAGATGATAGTTTCATCCAGTTCGTTAAAACATCGTCACCGTATTAGTTGAAGCACCATATTATACAACACACTGCTGAAAACTTCAACTATGTCAGCTGTTTTACTGTTTAGTTCAGAATGGCAAAGGTATATTGCTTCAGAAAAATAGTGGATGTATTTCATAAAGAAATCGCAATATCACATGATTTTAATGATCTCTGTTTCATCTGCAAACTCCTGGTATGTAACTATGTTCTATTAAACATAGCACTAACATGACCATATTAGAAGTCCAAAGTTCAATTGAACATGACTACATGAGTCATGCTTCAAGTCGGTACACTAATATGATTTTGTATGGTGTTTTGGATCTCTAGAATGACATATCGATATCAGTAAGAGAAAGAGAAACGAAGTCTGGTTAGATGGTATCCGCTGCAAGAAACTCAAATTGTGGCATCTTACTTTTAAATTAATCCTACAAAATGAACCTACTTATTTAACTTTTCTTTTAAAAAAGCAAGCAATTATTTTGAAACTAACAATTGAAAAAGAAAAAAGGACTCCATGACAGCAACGTTAGGAAACCTAGAACTACAACAAGAAACCTTTTTTCATATAACCTAGTAGTAGTTGCTCTTGTACAGAAATTATATGCAAGCAAAGCCACCCAGACCATTCATCATACTTTATATCGACAAGTCTTAGTAATATAAATGTTTGAGAGTTTAAAGTTAAATTCTGGTATTTTGGGACTTAAATGAGCCAATGGCAGAGATACAAGCATAGGTCTTCAAGAAAAACTAAACAGTGCATTTGATTCAGAAAATAAAAAATATATAGAACGAGGCTTGATGTGTTGCACTGAATAAAGTTGTAAATCTAGCAAAACCACATGGATGAGTTGATGGCATTGCCGGCTAACGTTTTAGGGACCATGGCAAAACGTTAAACAAGAATTGAAGGCAATTGCTCATCCAAATGTAACGGGTGATCATGTTTAAATGCCAACATACCAGAGATAGAAACAGTTACAAATAACACAACACCAAAGATAATCTTAACATTTAAAAACATACGATATTCAAAACTAGACAAAATTGTCAATCCCAGGTTCTATAACAGTTACATCATTAAGCATCCATAAAACTCGAATTGGACAGCATAGCACAAAACGTTTTAAGAAAAGCTTGGGCTTGGTGGAGCAGCACCACCATAACCACCACCTCCACGACCAAAGCTAGGCCTCCCTCCAGGACCCTGCAAATTATAGTTTATTACAGTTAAGTCACAGATTGTAAATAGCAACCTTCACTCTCTTAGTATATAAGTTAGTCTAAAGCACACTAACTTCACAGATCAAACATATCTTATAAATAAGTAAGTCTAAAGCACGCTAACTTTACAGATCAAACATACAATATTCTTGCTTATCTATGAGCAGTGTTCAGTAAGTGGTGAAAGTGTGGTTTGTACCGTGTCATGCTTTAGTGCAAAAACATTGGTACAATTGTAAAAGGAAAAAAAATGTTTGCAGCTATAGTGCTTATTACTTAATAAGCACACAATCAGAGCTGCATACATATATGCAAAATATAAGAAGCACCACCTAGAACTTGAAACAAGAGATTGAAGAAAACCATATACCTTTTAAATTTATATATGAGACATTCATCTAAAGAACCAATATGATTCCTTGTCTGGACAGTTTTGTCTAATTCAAATTTCATTAGTTACACATGTATATAATGTATATAATCTTTATCGAGTACTTGCAACATATCTATTGCAATGTGCCAACCAAAACTGTGTCTATGGTAATCTAATCAAATGACCGATATAAGTTTGGGAGGGTTCCACAAATTACAAGTAAGAAAAAACAGAAAAAGATCACAGGCAGCATGACTTAACATATGAGCTTGGCCTGACAACATTTCAAAGTTAACTAGCATACCATGGTAATGCACACATGCTAAAAGATTCGTATTCTCACTGACTTTGTGGCACCATAAATGAATGCCAAGACAAACATTTCCAAATCGAATAACATATAATTAACAGGGTCGATTCAAAAACTTGGAATGAAATTGCCAGTAGGCACGAAAATGATACAAATGACTGGCAAATCAACTCCAACATAAACAAGCAAGCAA
Organism: Erigeron canadensis; assembly: GCF_010389155.1. Lineage (NCBI taxonomy): Eukaryota > Viridiplantae > Streptophyta > Magnoliopsida > Asterales > Asteraceae > Erigeron > Erigeron canadensis. Next base: position 43,980,279 of record NC_057766.1, read on the forward strand.
TGAATAAACACAAAAAATCAATTGCTATAAACAGATATCACAAACAACAGTCAAAGCATTACACAAGTCGAACCAGATATGATAAACAGCATATGAATAAGCACAAAAAATAGTGAAAAACATTACCCTGTTGAAAGCAGGCTGGTAATCAGCTGGAGCGCCACCTTTGTCTCCACCAAAATCTCCAGCAGGTCCTCTAGGTCCACCACGGTATCCATCCCTATCACCGAACCTCGGTCTATCCCCTTCCCTTGGTGGGCCACTACACATATTCACACAAAACCCCATAAATTAAACCACATCATTTCCATTTAAAAATCACATCAATCTTCTTTTTATAAAGACATGAACAATATGTAGACAGTGCTGAAACTGTAAAATAATTGGGAAAAAATAAAATATACCGAGGGCGATCACCGCCGCCCATGGGGCGGCCAAGAGGCTTGGCAGACTTCTTGAGAGTAGCGGGGACAATGTCAGAAGGGAGGTTCAAGTAAGTCCTCAAAAACTCAATGCCGTCGTTAGTGAGATACCAGTAGTAATGCATCCACGCAAATGTTTCCTTGACGTATTCCTTTGATTTGAAGCTTTGCATCAGCTTTATCACCTGCAAATTTGGTACATCTATTTCTGGATGTTTTGCCAAATTGTAATCCTTCTTTGCAAAACACACTCCCTCTGCATAACAGCAATTAATTTATTATTATCAATTTGTTAGATTTGCAGAACTAGATAAAAATGATACCTTGGAAGAGGTATTTGGATATGGCTTTGCGGTTCTTGTCAGGGATGATCTGTAGATTTTACACACACAAAAAGAAACATATATAATTAATAACTATAGATAATGATTGTTTCATGATATTATTTTTTCAACAAATGAAAAGGGAGAACTACCATGACTGCGGCGGCTGCTTCAAGACGGCGAATGGACGAGAGTTAGAGAGGAAGGTTGTGTTGTTTGTGTTTGTGAAAAAGAAAAACAAAAGAGAACCCTACTTAGATAAGGTGTTGTTGTGCGGATCGACTTTTGGTTGTTAAATTTAAAGCCCGTTTTTTTGGGCTCTTGAATTATCCGGGCCGGGCCTTTTCATTTTTTTCCAATTATATCTACCACATTTTATTTATGAAAAATGATAAATCCTCCCAATAATATAGCCTAAAAATCTTCTTAAGACTATAAGAATGTGACATGTGTTCTCTTTCTTAATTTTGTCCCTTCATTTTTCCATATGTCACCATCCTATAACTTGTCACCATCCTATAACTTTTAAGTTATTTTATTAGAAGGATTGATTGATTGTTTCTCTTTAATTTAACATGATTTACTGTATTTAGACAATGATCTGTTATCTCATTTGACATAAAAGGATAATCTTAGAGAGGTCCAAACATACTTTTAAAACTATCATTCACTTTAACGGGACATTTATTTATAAAGTTTTAAAAACTTAAGTCATACTTAAGATTGATTTTTTTAAAAAATTTCTAAGTACTTACAACAAAATCACTTTTTTCCATTCACACAAATCTATCTTACCTATCATACATAAGTGTCAACTATCATTGCTTGTAAGTTGTAGCAAAAACTACAAACACCCACCATTGAAATTGCCAAGACAAGCGAATAACGCTCAAAATCATCCAAAAATACTAAAAGTCACAAATAAACTCTTGATAGATCAAGAAATTATTTGTATCCCATCTACTAAAACATTTTCTCCATAATTTGAAATACTTGTATTCCACATATAGGGCAAAAAAAAAAAATGCTACATCTTGTTCATACATTACAATTAAGGCAAGAAATAATTCTCTATTTCTCTAAACCCAAATGCCCGACAAATTAAAAAGAAATCAGTTGTCCAAATATTGTGCTCAAATAACCAAATGTCAAGCTTGATTACAAAAATGAAATGCTTCAATAGTATTCTAATCTTATAAGTTATTGATATGTGAGATTTTCAATCATAAAAAACACACTTTAGACATTATATATGAGCAACAAAACTATGATTTAGTCTAATCACGATGAAAGAATGAACTACTAAAATCAACAATGACCGTGTAGTGAACTTGATCTTTTCTATGGAATCTATTATGGCCAAAGGGTAGAGGACAACAATACAGTAAGATAAATTACCTTTGGATTGAAGACCATGTCCTTTGTTCATGAAGTTCAGGAACATGTGGTTTTTTGAAAGAACATTCGTTATTGCTGCAAGCCTGCAATAGTTATTAACAGTTGGTTGTATTTGGGAATTTTTATTGCTTGTGAAGTACAAAGTTCAAATAATGAACATTTTGAATTTGAACTGGATAACCCTAATAAGTTTTTTAAGTTTTCATAAACAGATTTTACATATGGTCATTTTTTGGTCAAAAAAAAATTTATTTATAGGTAAATTAACTATTTACCCATGCCTTTTACAGATTGAGACAATATTTCATTTCACACATTTGTTGTAGTCTCAAAATAACAAAAATGTCTCGTCGAGTCATTTTATTTAATAATTTCATAACCAATCACAATTTGCCAAACATAAGATGATTTTTTAATTTACCTATAATACATAATAAAGGAAACGGTTTTTAGAAAATCTCAATGAAATATCTAAAATATTCATTTCTTTTATTAATTTTAAGATAAACATCTCTGCCTATATACTTATAATATCTTAATGAAATAATTTACAACATAAATTTTCAATATTTAAAAATAACTATACTACTTACTTTAACGTCATTTATTTTTACATTCACTACTATTGCCGCCCACCACCCGCCACTGTCGTTATTCGTTGACGCTATCATCACCATCATCACCCCGCGTCACTATTACCATCGTCGTTGGATTGCGTAACCATATGAAAACAGTTGTACCATATAAAACCACAAATATTTAGAATTCATCCACTATCGAACTAACCTCACATACTGCTAGACCAAAGCCCTTCGAATTACTCAAGTCGTCTTAATAATAACACACTGTCATTTTACAGTAACAGGGTGCATCCACATATCTCGCATATCAACCCTAATCACCAATAGCCCCTGCTGCTCGCCCAAACGGAGATAACACCACCCGCCAACAAACCCCTGAAACAATTTCTCGGAGCATTTAGAGCTTTATACTTTGGTCTTTCTTCCGTCGCTCTCTGGCTCGGTGCTCTTCCTCTACATCTGAGCACCTGCAGTAAACTCGATGGTTGCACTTGCGGAGTGAATTTCAAGCTCTATCAGTCAGCCTCGTAAGTGTCATTCTTTAAATATATTTACATTTTTTGACTTGTAAAATTGTCAATTTCCTATATTATTTTAAAATAAAATTGTGCACTGCAACTGTTTGATATTTTGCCTCTGAGAATGATTTTTACATAGCTTTTATTTTCTTTCAGTTTTTTTTTTGTTGTCAGGATGCTTATGTTGAGCTGCTACTACGCTACACCAAATTTAATTGGGAGATTGCCATTCATTGAATTCCCAAAGAAAGCTAGCAACTTTGTGGTAAGCCTTACTCTACTGAACTATTAATCGAATCAGATAAATAGCTCGTTGGCATGTTAGGTCAAGTTTGTAGATTCCACTGTTAAAATCTGATGCTTTTTGCCCTTAAAAAGTAACTATCGCGGTAGAAAATTAGAAGCGAAATGAGTTTGTGAACGCTGCTGCGTCTTGCTAAATCTGTAGTTTTGGTGATGGTTATCCGGAACCACTTATCATGAGTGTTCTTAGAAGGTTTAGATGTTAGTCTGATATTCAACTATTATAATATGAAAGTAGGGATTTCAATGGCTGTCATGAAATATGAGAAACTGGGTTGTTGCAGTACATGGTTAAGCGCCATCAGTAGTTGAGCTTTTCATGATAATAAATGAGTTATTAGTTTTAGGATCTAATTCATTTGATGGGAACTTCGGACCTTTTTTTCCTCACTAGGGAAGCCAAATCACCACCTCTCTTTTCCGTTTTGCATTAAATGGTATGTCTGTTTCTTTGTCAGATCAGCTACCTTTTCAAAGTTTGGATAACAATTAGGCTTACCTCTAATAACCAACTGTTAAGGTTTATATCCATTCTGGGACCTCCCGTTTGGGTACACGTGCTTCCTGAATTCTTGTAAAGTGTGACATGTGTTACGAGTTTCTGTCACGAATCTTACGGCATGGCTTGTTTTAACTGAATCTTCTCATGAAGAATGCCAACTGGTTTGCGGTTTCTGTAGGCGTTGGCATGTCATACTCGAATTCCTTATAACTTGAGTTAATAGACAGGTTGACGAAGATAGAAATGAATGTCTATATAAATGTCCATCTAAACTGTTCCCTTAAATATGCAATTATTGTTTGTATCTGCAAGTATTGTTGTTGTCAGAAAGTATTACATGATCATTACTTTTGATTTCTTGATTTTCGTCCCTCTTTTTTACATCAGTTGTAGCAAATTCCAGGTATGTGCAGCGAAAGGTCCTCGGCCAAGATATCCACGAGTTTGGAAAACAAGACCCAAAATCGGAACTGTTTCTAAATCGTTAAAACTTGTCGAATGTGTACGTTTTGTGTTTACTAGTCTTAGAGTAATTGGTTCTATAATAATAGCCTTTATGATGTTTAAACTGGGTTTTCATCATTTTGTACCAGATAAAGGGATTATCAAATGTCAAAGAGGAAGTCTATGGGGCTCTTGATTCTTTCATTGCATGGGATCTGGAATTTCCTTTGATTACCGTAAAAAAAGCATTAAAAGCACTAGAATATGAGAAGGAATGGAAAAGGATAATACAAGTAAGAAGTGACTGTGACTCCGTGTAACATTTTTTATTTTCCTTTCTTTTTGTCCGTTATTTCAGTTTGCTGTTTGAGTTTCGTGAAATTTTTTCTAAATTAAATGTGTAAAAGGTGACCAAGTGGATGCTAAGCAAAGGCCAAGGAAGGACAATGGGGAGCTATTATTTATTGTTATATGCATTGGCGGAGGATGGAAGAATCGATGAAGCCGAAGAATTATGGTCGAAGTTATTCTCTGATAACTTAGAAAGTATGCCTCGAATGTTCTTTGATAGAATGATTACCATTTATTACCAGAGGCAAATGCATGACAAGATGTTTGAGGTACTTTTGCCTTCCTTATCAGTTATCACTAATCAAGTGGCAAAATCGGAGGGTCGGATTGGTTAGTTAAAGGGTCATTTTTAGTACTGAAACAGGGTTGTAGTGGATTGATCTGCTAACACTTTTGAAAAACAATGTAATTGACTATTGATCAGAAAAACAATATAATTGACTAATTGTAATACTAAATCTATATCTTTGAATAAAACAATTTGGGGCGGTCGACTTTCGACTCTTTCCCCTTTAAGCTATATTTTTCTATTTGAACCATTTAGAGACCAAATTATGATCCAGATCGACCCATTCAAATGTAAATGGGTCAAAATCGAGCGGTCTATTCGTTTGTTTGATATCTATTTAACACTCTTGAATTTGCTATTAGGTTTTTGCTGATATGGAAGAACTTGGTATCCGACCTACTGTTTCAATCGTTAACATGGTTGGAGATGTATTTCAAAAGTTAGGAATGTTGGACAAGTACCAAAAGTTGTTGAAGAAATACCCTCCACCTAAATGGGAGTATAGATACATAAAAGGGAAACGTGTTAAAATCCGATCACAGAATCTAAAACAACCTGAAAATGATAACAAAGAGGTCATTGAGGTTAGCAATGAAGCAAATGACGAGGAATCCAGCTCAGATCAATATGAAGTGGATGAAAATGATCTTCTATAGCTGGATGAACATGGTGAATAATTTTCCTTTGGTACAATGATAGCTGGAAATATATGAGGTGATTAGGACTTCCTTGTTAATTTTCTGTAATCCTTATTGTACTCTATGTCAGTTGGAATACGAGTATAATACATGAAATTATTAACGGAGTATTAGTATACCAGATCAATTACATGTGTAAATGATAATGATAAGTATGGTGTCCAAATTTGAGTATAAATCGTTTTGATTTTTGCATTTTGATTCTTTCATGTTTTTTTTTTTTTTTGTTTTTTTGTTTTTTTTTTCTGAACGGCCAACAAACAACATTCATATCATTATTCAAAAATAATACGAGTACATATCAACCTAGAATGTTTGTTGTATCTGAAAAGCACCAAAGACTACACAATACCATATTTTTACTTTTTCAGAATGAAATGACAAACTCAGAAGTTTAGAAAGACCTCCTTTGCTCCCATTATAATGCGTTGAATTTCGCCTAATTCATGTGTTTTATAACTATACTTCTATGATTGTTTTAGGCCCAAGCGTTGTTACTTTCTCGTTTGACTTGCCCTATGTCTCAATTACTCTGACATAAGTTCAAATAAATTTACACGCTTTAATTTGTTAAAGACACAAAATAAAACTCAAATCTACCTGTTGTTAAAAACAAAGTAGGCGATGTTCGATGTTCGTTACCCACATTGACAGATGGTGCTGGGGCATTAGCATGATAATGATGTTCTAATGATTATGGTTGGTTTAGAAGGACGGAGTTGACTTTGTATTACAGTTCCTGTTTTTATCGTTTGACTTTGGACGTCTTTATATAAGTGTCCAGTTTTATGTCTTTTCCTTTGTAAGCATGGGGGACTTTTAGTTAGACGTGGGCCTTCAGTTTTTTACCTTGTCGTTTTTCCTTCTGTTTTAGACTTTCCAAAGTCCAGTAGATCCTGAGTAGTGTCGTCTGCAGATATTGATTAGAACTAAATCTTTTCAAGATATAATAATGTTTTTAAACTAAAATTGGGTGCATGGATATTTAAGATGGATACTTTGATTGTTATATAAATGGACATCTATATATGATGGATATAAGTTTTCATTAAATATGATAAAACTGTTATTCTAGCTAGCTAGTTAGTGATCAAAGAGCCAGGGAACCTCTTCTGCATGCCAAACCCATGATGTGGTCTCTACCCCAACACTACCACTAAACGTGGCCCATCATCTTATCTCTCCAATGTTTGACAAGACTCGAACCTTTGTGACCCAATAGTCAACCACTTAAGTCCTCTCCCCCCATATTGGGTTCATGTATTTTCCATTTTCTATTTATTGTAAATTTGGAATATATGATCCATCGACCAAAAAAAGTTATACGGAGTATATATTATCACATCTTATATAAATCAAATTAAAACGTGATATATTGTATGATATTGATATTTACCTTTCTCTTTTTCAAATATTTCATTGGATATTAGATCAACTAGTGACCAAAACTCAAAACAAAAATAAAACATTAACTTCAACATAACTAGGGTATTTACACGTTTTATTTCAACGTAAAACAAACACTTCTTTAGGTTGTACATTCAACTCATCAGGAATTAGAACACTTTCAAACAGCCAATTTAAATATAGTCAATTAACTCTACATTTATATTCAAAACGATTGCTATTTGGTTTTTCTCACATGTGCTTGCAAATTTGCACTTGTTACCAAACTTAATGTTGGAGCTTACGAAGAATAAACATAGTTCTTAGTAACATACATACATACATACATAACATATGTTGTTTTTATGGTATATCTTTCAAGGAAACTAAAAGCTAACGACCCTTTTAATTTCTCACAAATGTTCCTTTGCATATATCTGTGTCATTACTAGTTAATACTACATGTCTAAATCTACTAATCTAGTATAGACGTATACTGAGGAAATTATTGTAGGGGGAAATGGGGGTGGGATTTAGTACCAGAAAAATCTACAAAAGATTGGAGCACTTACAAAGTGGGTCCATACTCATATCTTATTGGGCCATTGACAAAAAAAATTTACCAAGTTGTTAACATTTTAGAACACATTATATATGTAGTTTGCTTATATATAGAGACATAAAACCGGTATAAAAAGGTGATCCATATATGGAAGCAGTAAGCTACGTACCCAATCATTTATTCACTTACACTTGTTTTTAACAATTGTGAAAAATTTGCTTAATTTATTCATATTTAAAAAAGTATAAAAAATATTCACCTATAAAACTATGAAGAAATTTGAAAAATTATAACTTTTTCACACTTATATATTTGAAAAAAAAAATTTCCACACTTTTAAATGTGTAAAAGTATATTAATCGTTCACACTTAGAAGTGTCATGATTAATTTGTAACTGTGAAGAGAAATGTGAAAAATTTAGATGTTATAATTTGACTTTCACCTTTTTAAATGTGAATATGTTTGACATTTGTTCACACGTATTTTTGGATGTGAACTTTTTCTTTCCACATATATAAGTGTGAAAAAATTATAAATTTTTAAATTTCTTCACACTCTTAAATATGTATAATTTTTTAAATATTTTAAGTGTGAACAAATTAATAAGTTTTTCCACACTTCTTAAAAGTAGGTATGAATAAATGACATTTTTGTTGTAGTGTATTAGATTTATATCACAAATCCACAAAGTAAGAAATTATGCACTTTTAAACCATTAATTAATACATAATGAGAAATTATATACCTTCTTCCGAATGAACCATTTATACATGTTAGAAAATCATTTATGAATGTGGATCAAATCTTCTTATAAGTGACTCACTATCTCCATCGCTAATCAATTAAAGTATATCAAGGATCTATTGTAAAAAATAACTGGATTGTCTTGTAGTAGTATTTAAGAGCATGCTAGCTGCAAATGGGTGAAATGGTCCATACACCCACCAAACCAAAACACATACAAACAATCGCATTGTTGGCTTGGTGAAAAGCAAAGATGAATTGAAAGCGGCCTTCCTTTTGACTTTTTTTTTTCTTCTCAATTGTCAACCCTAAACAACACAAAAAGTTAGCATACACTAGTATTCTTCCATTAGTAGTAACCCGGCTACACACTATATATATACTGCCTTTTCTCTATATTGATACATATAATAAAGTCATATATTTTTATATGACTTTATTATATACACTGTTTTTAATCTCTCTGTTTTTAAAGTCAACGCTGGTAATTTTAAGACATATATATACACTTACATATATAATACAGTAAGTTTTAGGGCGATTATATTTTTATATATGGATGATGATCAATGGGATCTGCATGCGGTGGTGAGGAGTTGCACCACCGCTGGTGCGGCTGCTGGGAATGCCAGGCCCACCACAATAGAGGATTACGACGATGGTACGTACAACTTGGAAAGTTTAGCGTCGGCATCTGAAAATGAGAGCAACCCATTTGCATTATTTTCATCAACAAATTCCGGTGGTGGATTGGAGGATGTATACAAAGCAGGGTGTAGTAGTAGTATTGATGTGGATGGTGAAGGATTCGTAGTACACCAACAATTACCGATGTTGACAGATTCTCATTCCTTTTCCATGCACGCCATGATGAATTCTAATTCCACACGTCCCAGAAAAAGGTATTTAATTATGCACACTCCAATTAGGGAAGTGATCTGTACACCACTTGATTTTGACCGTATACCACCAAACATGCTATATAGTATTGTACTATACAACACTATCGACTTTTCTAATTAAATAAAGCTTCACTAACTGATTAATTAGAGATTTCATATAGTTATGGTCTGAGTGCATTATTTTTCACACAGATTATTATTTGATAGGACGGACAATTGTTGATGTTTAACTATACGGAGTAATTAATTAAGATTGATCAGGTCATCAGGGTCAAGTAGTACTCGATATTGGTACTAAAGTATGGGATGATTAATTCATCTTTTAATGATGTTATCAATATGAAAGTAAGATTAAATTAAATTTGAAATTGAAGGAAAAACCAGGAGAAGACGGTGTTTCAATTGACACAAGAAGACTTAAGTAATGATTTGTGGGCATGGCGGAAATACGGTCAAAAACCCATCAAAGGATCCCCTTTTCCAAGGTATAGTATAGTATATCTTGAATTAATCTTTGCTATAATGGTATCTACATGTGCTCCATTTAATTTGTTGTTTTCCTCCGTTTTCACTTAAGTTACATCTTATCACCATATATAAACAACAAAGAATTAATTAGTACTACTACGGATAATTACATGTTCAGTGTACGTGGAGATATACATTGTGAAAAGTATAGAATTAGTGGTAACAATTTTAGAAAATGTAATCTTGGCAATTTCTTAAAAATTAAGAGTAATGATTTTTTGCTTTGGATTGGATTATATATGTTCAGAAACTACTACAGATGTAGCACAACAAAAGCTTGTGGGGCAAAGAAACAAGTGGAACGGAGCCCCGTGGACACAACCATCTTTATAGTTTCATATTCGGGTGAGCACATTCACCCTCGACCCACTCACCGCAGTTCTTTAGCCGGCAGCACAAGGAGCAATAAATTCAATACTACTACTAATGAAAACAGCAGCAAACCACCTACTCTTGCTGCTGGCGATACTAGTGTTGCCGAGCACCCTCCATGCTCTTCCTCTTCTCCAGCCTCTACTTCAAGCTTCTCATCAACGACGTCCTTTAAAGATAATGACGAGTGTGAAATCAATGATGAACGACGTAGTGGATACAATGAAAACATCCTCAAACCGATGCATGAAGATGTATTAAAAAGGTTTCGAAACCTGAATAGTAGCACTAGTAGTGGCAGGGGCAGTAGCTTTTAATCTTAACAATTTTTTTTCCTTTAAGGCTTTTCAAGATACACAATTTAATGTGGAACTCTTGAGAATGCTAAAAGATATATAATATCAATAAAAAGTTACAATTTATTCTATACAAATTGCAACTTTCTTTCCGTGCGTTTATATTTTTGTATGTCAATTTATTAATTCATGAATAATGTAGTTGTAGATTCATATACAGAAGAGTTCGGTGATTTTAAATAGAAATTTGCTACAATGACAACATGGTGCTGGTATATATATTAATGTGTATTTTTCTTGCATCAAATTCAAAAGTCGGGTAATTTTATATGAAGGGTATATGTATATTACGGCAGTGATATTCATAGAACAACATTTAAACATCTACAATATAAATATAAATTTTAATACACAAAATATAACTAATACTGCAATATTTGTTGTAAATGTATACATTTTGTTGTAGCTATATCATTTCCCGTATATGTAGGTTACTGGTACGTTTTAGAGATGTCTTTAAGAGAAATCCTTTTAAATCCAATGATTTTAGTGATGGTTATTGATAAGGTTTTTGATAATAAAAAAACAATCAGATTTTTGTAAAATTGAAGTAACATATATCTATACTTCTATACTCCTTATTAAAGATTATACACCCCTCTCAAAATGGAAAGTGTTACCAAAATGTCACATGCGAAATTACCAAAATGTCCTTAATAAACACCTCACCATGGAAGGGTTTTTATAAATTACCAAATTTACCTTTAATGAATTAATTTACATCCTAAACCCTTATCTTGTTAATTTACATTCTAAGTTCTTATCTTATAAAATAGTTCTATTATATAAACATCAACTTACACCACTCGACACCAATTGTCGATGTCATCACCACGCGTCACCAGCCCCACTACACCGTCGTCGCTGTTACCGCCGCCGCATTGCGCGGATACCATGCTTGTTATTATCTATATGAATAGTAAAATTGAACTAACATTATTATCTATACGAATCTTATTGTGGGGAACCTCCCTCAATTTTTGTTCGCAAACGATAGGAAATAACACCCCACCCCCCGTTTGACGTTTATGTCCCTCAAATAGTTAGTCCAATTTGTTTTAACTCCACCCAATAAATCTCTAATACTTAGTGAAATATTGTAGAGATGTATGCCCATAAAATAGTTATATTGACCTTTTTACGTTAATAACAAACTATCATTGCCACTGCCGTCGTCACCGCTATTACCACCATATTATCGTCACTATCATTATTGTCACCGCATCACACGTACATATGTCTATGTCTAGTGCGTAATAAAAATGTGTTTGCTCTAACGACACACATAAAAGTGCAATTGATGCACATCTGAAAATGAAAAATATAACGAGATTCTTTTTAAAAATTGTAAAAGATAACAAGTTTTTTATTTACGAATGAATTTTTTAAGTTTTTGAGAAAAATTTCTTTTCTCTTTTTCAAATTTCAAAAGCATTTTATGTGTACTTTGCTTAACATCCCAATCCATTATATCCTAGCTATAATATAAGATATTATAAACAAAACCTTTTTTTATTAACTATTTATACATCTTATAAAAAATAGTCTTATTTTATATGGAGAAAAGGTTTAAAATACGCTCAATATTATATTACATTATTATTTTTTATTCTTTAATAAAATTTCTATTAACTATTTACAACAATTACTTTTACATCAATTATTTACACAACTATACCACTAAAATGCCGCTCTGCCACCAACAGTCGTCTGTCACAACCACATCGTTACCGACGAACATGGTGGTGTTCGTAGAGTCATACCACATCATTATTGTACAGACACGGTGCTAGTGTTATGTTAAGTTAGTCAATCCATTTCAAGCTCATTTCGTTAATTAATTTTAGAAGGTGATGGCTAAATAGTAAACAAAAAACAAATATAAACGAACGTATCAAATGGGCCTAGGGTTGGGCCTTATATTAATGATCTATAGGTTTGGGGTTTTACATTGTACGGTGGTAAAAATAAGAGGATCATAAACAACCAACCAACCAACCGACCGACCGCCGTGGGAGAGAAACAGGAAAGATGTTTTTACGAAAGTTTGCGAGGCCATCAATGATGATGAGGATGAGGATGAATCCAGCGGTGGCGGCGGCAGCTAAGGAAACATCAACAACCGGTCCGGTGGCAGAAGCAACTAAATCAAAAATATCGAGGCCGGTGCAGGAACTAATTTATTTATATGAAAGAACGATAAAAGAGGTGCAGAGTATACCTGAAGACGAGGGTTATCGTAAAGCCCTTGAAGCCAACACTCGCCAACGCCTTGACATTTGCGTACGGGAAGACTACGACCCTCAAGCCATCGAGAAGCGAATCGGTTGCCAAGAATTTGATGACCTCCTTCGAGATGCTCGGTTTGAATTTAAAATCCTTAGCAATTTGCTCGGTTCGTACCTCTCTCTCTCTTTTTGCTTTTGCATTTTTTCTCATATTTATTTGATAATTATTACTGTTGAGAAGAAGTAGTGTTACTATTACTATCGGATAAGGAAATTCAATTGTTTGTTTGTAAAATAAAATGAGACTTGTATCTTAGGGTTTTAAGATAAACCCATTTTCATATACACGAGTTGCAATTGCCGCTTCTTTGAATTTAAAACACCAGTAAAATGAAAAAGGAAGGGAAAGATGATTTTGATTGATCTTCTTTCACCTCCTATTTTTATTAAAAAATAAGCTTGTTAGCTAAACGGCGAGATTAATGAAGGGTAGATCTATGTATCTCACAAGTGTGACCACCAAACTTATAATTATTAGTACTAGTATTATCTGTTTCTGAAGAGGATCGAGTAATAACCAAATGTCGTTCGTAGGATCATATGTATTGTTATTAATGACGTTATTGTCGCTCCACCGGGATAGTCAGATTACGTATTGTGTTGGTTGCAGAATGGGACCCTTGGGGAATAAACCCAGACTATATATCTGATGTAATCGATAAGTTGGATCAACCGCCAAAGGTCAATTTAGGTAGTATTCCTGAAGAGTTATATGAGAGGCTTAGAGATCTCGCCAAGGCTAGTTGTGAGGAAGATAAATACAACCCCAAATACAACTCCAGCTTTTGTCGCAATTGTTTAGAAACCTCATATAGCGATGAGCCAATAGAAGGAACGTCTTCATCAGACAACAACTCACATAGTGACAAGCCAGACGGAACGTCTTCAGAGCCAGATGACTCACATAGTGACGAGCCAGATGGAATGTCTTCATCAGACGACAACTCACATAGTGACGAGCCAGAAAGAATGTCTTCATCAGGCGACAACTCACATAATGACGAGCCAGAAGGAATGCCTTCATCAGACAACAAACCTTGACTCGTATTAATATGGTTTTTGCAGATCGTTTTTTTGTCTTCCAGACACATTCGGCATTTACACATGGCCGTCAAGGCAATATAAGCATGTTTTCTTGTCATTGTGATGGTATTTCATAAATGGTAATGATAGTGGCCGGTAGGTTACAATTCTATGACAGTTGCCCTGGTCTATTATTACTCCGTTCAATATTACTCGTTTAATATTTGGTATATAACCTTGCAATTATTCTACTGTTCCTCATCCTTCTTTTTACTCATTAACCACCTTGGATTTGTCCTTTTATATATAATTAATTGATCAATTAATTAATATATCTGGGATGGGTTGAGGGAATCCTCATCCTTTGGGCTAATGACTAGATAGTATGTTTAGGATATTTATGTGTGTTTGAATCAAGTAATTTGGTAGGGATTTTTAGTATTAGTTTAGTATGGTTAAGTAATTTGTATTTGACTGATTAAGTTATTTGTATTAGTTTAACGAGAGGGGTACCCGACAGCGACGACGGGTGGTGGTAATGGTGATAACGGTGTGTTACCACTGTAAAGGTAGTTGATGTAAAAGAGGCAGTATGTGTAGTTATTTTAAGGGTTGGATATATGTTGTAAATAATTTTTTTAAGAGTATTATTGGTGAAAAAATAATTGTGAATAAATGAGAGTGATAGTTTGAATAGATAGAGTTGGAAAATATTTTAGGGATACTTTGAGTATATGTAGTGTGTGGTTTGAGAATATGTTGAAAGTTAAAGTTATTTTGAATTTATTAAGAAATAAAGTTAAAAAGGGAGTTCCATAAAAATTATTTTTTAGTTTAGTAAGAAATTGATGTTAAATTAAAAAAAAAAAAAGGAAAGAAAAAAACGGGGAGAAGTGTTGTTAAAATCAACAACTAGCATATAAAACTTGGGGAAAAGGTAGGAGTTCCCTCACCCATCTTTAAAACTTGTATAATATTGAATTATTGATTATTGTATATAATTTTTTTAACAGCCATTGATAAGTGTTGTTAAAATCAACAACTAGCATATAAAATGAAATTTAGATATTTAAGTTGATGCAAATGACAATCTAATTTTAATAAGCGAAACTATACTTACAAAATTTAGTGTAGCTATTCGGCGTATAATATTTTGATGCAATGCATTGAAGATCAAATTTTATTTTCTATATTTGTTAAAAAAAAATTATACCAAAGAAGTTGCAAAATTTTCTTTATTCTGGCAAAAAGTATTGTATTTTGATAATGTGTGAAATTTTTGATAGAATGTGAGTATAGATTTTTTTTAAGATTATTTTCAATCAAATGAAAATCAGTAAATCACACATCTACATATATAAGCCTTACTTTTCCTTTTTCCCAATGTGAAAAATATATCAACTCAAAATTTGCAAATGTTAGAGAGACGAGCTACTTAAACATCCCCATAAACTCATTTATCAATACTGGTATTGGATACAACTTGAAAAAAAACATACAATTTTATTCGCCAGAAACATATTCCAATCTCAAACCACATGGCATTATGGCAATATGGAATATTTGAGAACTTATGAGGCAATTCAGGAGTAATTAATCCAACCCAAATTCTATTTACTAGCTATAGGATTGTACCCGTGCAAATGCGACGGCGGTCACGGCAACGGTGGTTTAGTGGTGTCGGTGATGGGTGGTGATCGATGACATCGACAATTGGCGTCGAGTGGTCTAACCGTGTAAGTTGATACAATGGTGATAGTGATATTTTAGAAAATAAGAGTTTAAAGTGTAAATTTATTCATCAAGGATAATTTTGATAATATCTAATAACCCTTTCTTTATGGGTTGTTTATTAAGGGCAATCTAGTAATTTTCCATCTAACTATTTTCTAACCCTTTCCTAAAATAGAGGTGAATAATTATTATAAAGAAATATTAGATATTAAGCACACTCTTATTCTTTTTTACTCTCCTTGACATCTAATGACATCAAAATTGCTTCGAATACTTTCTTTTACAACCTTATACATAATTTTCTCATTCCTTTCTTCATTCATTCTCTCTTTCTCTTTTATTTGCTACCATGTCAATGTTGTTCTTTATACTCATAGCAACAATTAAAAAAATAGTGTTTTTTAATAAACTCGTTTGTTCAAGTGAATTAGAAACAGATAAAAAGTTTTAAAAACTAGCGTAACCTTTACAACTTGTCTTCTAAAAAACTGAGAACTACACTGGTTAAAAGTGAATTAAATAACAAACGTTATTTCGTAACATTTTATTTTATTATTAACTTTTATTTTTAATTCTTATGAAATTTAAGCGTTATCATTATCGACGAAAACACCCCTTTCTTTCTTTAAATTTAAGCGTTGACGTAGACTTTGATTATTTTTCGAGGAAATTAGGTTTTATTAATATTGGTATAGTAAATCGCAAACTTTATTTTTCCTATCTATCAATCTAGTAATAACAAGGTCCTAAATTTATCCCTAAACAAATAGAAACTCTTGGATGAGTTCCAACTTTGATTTAGAACCATTAAATTAAATCTAATTATTTCATGTTTACAGATGGACGACATTAATACTTTCACTCTATATAATTAGTCAAAAAATCCCCTTCTTAATTATGTATTGTAAATCGTAAATAATATGTCGACATGCTTGGTAACATAAATTTGTTAACTATTTATGGATAAAATTAAATTGTAAACTTTGACCTTGTATGTAAGATAAAATCACATGATCCAAAGTTAATGTAATTTGATATTTTATAATTGTTTTTTCGTCGTGAAAAACATATATTATTTAAACTTTTTGAAAACTTTCTCCATATGGATCACTATTTTTCTTTAATTGTTATATATATTTTTTATACTTTTAAGATGTTTTATAAAAGATGATATTATTATTATTAATTATTACTATTCTTATAATTATCGCTATATATATATATATATATATATATTATTTAAGACCTATGTTCCCGCAATGCGACGGCAATGGGGAGATGGTGGCGATGACAGAGTATTAGGCTAGAGGATGGGGATTAATAACAATAATAAAGATTTTTTTATAAGATTTAATAACTGCGATGCTTTGAAAAAGGCTAATGCGATACGAAGTATTTTAAGAATGAAACATAAAATAAAGCATGGTTATATATCATAAATTTTGCAAAGTTTTTATAGAATAAAATTTAAAATCAATACTAATGCGTTGCCTATGATGGATTCTAACTTAGGAATTCAAAGTATTTAAGATATATTATTTTTCTTTATTTCGATTGATAAAGATCACAATTTCATATTTTTTGTGTGGAGGGATTAGGGAGGAAGGGGAGGGGGGTCGAACTCGAAAAATGAAATGTAAGTCGATCGTCAAGTAAAAAAGTAGGTGTTTTAGGTTTTGGTGGTATGAATGCTCTTAATTTAGCATTGATATGTACAAATGGATATGACATATGGTTCAAAACATGGATGACGTGATGTTCAAAATCATCCATGTGATTCATGTTTATGAGTTTGTTTTCCTATGTAAAACAAATGGTAATAACATATGGGCAAATATATGTTCCTCATTCTGTGAGGCATATTTGATTGCTAGCCCCTTAAGATATTATTAAAGAACAGTTGAGAGTGAATGTAAGACAAGATTCTGGAATGATCATTGGCTTAATGGTGACAATCTTGCAACTCGGTTTAGAAGGTTGTATGTTTTGGCACCATCTTAAGAATGTGTCATGTGTGATATTTTTTTATGACATTAAATGAAAATCCGAATGACATCGAGATATTTGTGATGATATGGATAAGCATTAACTTTTGACATGAATAATCTATTGAATCAGGAAGACTTAATGAACAACACAATAAATGTTTGTGAAATTATCAATGTAAAAAAAACAAATGTTAATAAAGTGAAATTGAATATTCTAATTGGTTAACTATTACTTGAGAAAATTGTATTTTTGATATATTTAAGTATAAAATTATATTTACTGTTACGCGGGACAATAATGTAGTGTATATATATATTTGTAATGTAAAAAGTTGTAACACAACACACGCAAATCCAATCGTCTACTCATACATTTCGTTGTTTCAAGTCAGGCATATTATCCTTCCCTCCCTTCCTCCATTCGATATTATAAATTCCAGAACCTTGTTCTGCAGCGATGGCGTCGGATCTCGCGGCCAAGGCAAAGGAAGCATTCATTGACGACCACTTTGAACTCGCCGTTGACTTGTATTCACAGGCAATCTCTTTCGAGCCTAACAACCCCGAGTTGTACTCTGACCGTGCTCAGGCTAATATCAAACTCCATAACTTCACCGGTATCTCTCTCTCTCTCTCTCTCACTATATATATATATATATATATATCCTTATAATATGCCCACACTGATTATATATTTTCCGTCACTCCTTTTTATTTGTAAATTAGTGCTGAGTTTAGCGCGTATATATATGCCTTTTGTGCGTTAGATTTTGGTTATGTAATGTGGTGACACTATATTTAATGCTGATATCATTAATTTAATTCTGTCAGATTTACGTACTTAATGTGAATTATATATATATGTACACACATCTTGTTTGTTCGCCTTAAAGCTACACTAGTAGGATGTAATGTAATGTTGTTGTCATATTCAACATAGCAAAGTAATATCATCAGGAACTATTTGACTTTTCGTAGTATTAATGCATACATGTTTTATTGCTTGTGTTTTTGGGGAGCAGAAGCCGTTGCTGATGCAAACAAAGCAATTGAACTGGACTCCTCAAATCCCAAGGCATATCTTCGCAAAGGGTGAGTCCTCTTAACCAATTGTTATCCATTTTTTCATATGTACGTAAATAATAATGTGTTTGTATATCTCTGTCGTGATCTCTAGAATGGTGGGCACATTTTCTTCTTATGTATTACTTTACCTTATGGTGTCTATAATGTGTTAATATTTTAAACGCTGATGACTGCACTCTACATTGTGTCCCTTGCTTTTAGTCACATGATTTTGTGAATATGTTATTACTTCTTGATTTTTCCTACAGGTCGGCTTGTTTCAGTCTTGAAGAATACCAGACTGCCAAAACAGCATTTGAAGCTGGTTCTGCATTAGCTCCAGAAGATTCAAGATTCGCAGATTGGATGAACAAGTGTGACAAGTGCATTGCAGGTAAATCAGACATGTAAAAACTTTGGAATCTGGTTTGCCATGTACATATAGCCATCTCGTTGTTTGGAGGATATATCATTTATTTAATTTCCTGGATTATAACCTCCTTTTTTATATGATTAAAATGACCCAATAGACAAAAGCCGATAAAAGTTAGATTACACGGTGTCATAACACTTTTTCAGTTGAAAATCAGTTTTCTCTTTCACACAATTCCCATATTATGTATTTTTGTTTGATACACTAGTTAACCGAAGTTTCTGAAGGTGGATTTGTGTTTTAAAGACACTTTTTAGTCTCTAGTTTCTACACATCTAATTGTAACAATACTATTACCCATAAAACTGTTCATGAAAATTGAGGTGTTGAATTAAATGCATCTTATTCTGATTTAAGTGCACATGCTATTGCCTTTAACGATGAGTGTTAAATTTCCAAAGCAGAGGAAAATGGTGAGTCACCAACACAGTCACCGGATGCAACCCTTACTAATGGCGTGGCTTATAATGCCCAACAACCAGAAAACATTGATGCAACTACTAAAGATGCCGAGCATGTAAAGAATAGTGAGATGATCATAACACCAGCCAAACCCAAATACAGGTCTGAACATGTTTTTGAATCTAATACTTTCCAGCATCAAATCTTTTTTACTGCTTATGTTTCATTTACATTGACTTGTGTGCATAAAGCCTTGAAGTGTCAAAAGGGCTATTTTTGGTTTGGTGATATGGGTGTAGCTAATTTTGGACCCATATATTATTTGTTATTTTGATTCTGGCTGCATTGGACAGTCAAGGTATACCATATAGCTTATTTGATGTTGTATATTTGCAGGCATGAATCAGAAGCCAGATGAGGTTGTCGTGACCATATTTGCCAAGGGGATACCGACTAACAGCGTGTCTATCAATTATGGGGAGCAAATAGTACGTTGGCATTTTACTTTCATTTAATCACTATATACCTGTGGTTGCAATTTCGACCAATTTACTTTTGAATGGGTTGATTTGAATTAAGTCCTGCCTTAGGGCGCTATGTTTAATGTTTTCAGACACATGTGAAGTTATTGTACATTAAGATAACCTCCCTCTAAAAATAAGGGTGAACTGCGATCAATGATACTTATATGCGTACCTGAACCAATATATACAATTAACTAAAAGGGGATGATGGGTATGGGTCAAGCATGGTTGAAGTCTCTTGAAGTATACTGTAATAGAATATATATTTTTGTACCTACAGTTGATCCATTACTTTAATATTTACTTGTTAAAAATTGGACAGAAAGGGTTTTTGGGTCAACCCAATTCAGCTTGTCTATATCAACCCATACTGAAAAAGCACCAGCCTGTATTGACACATATCATACTCTTTTTCTGCAATTTTCATGGCTATCCTATAAAGGAAAAGCTGGTATTATATTGTGACACCTTTATATGTTGTTGCTTTTCAGCTAAGTGTAAGTATTCATGTGCCTGGGGAAGATTCATACATTTTTCAGCCTCGCTTGTTTGGAAAGGTGATGGACATGAACTTCAATTCTAACAGTCATATGACTGATTTGATTAAGCTCATTTCTTTCTATGAATTATAGTTAATTGGTGTATATAACGGAGTCTAATATCATGCTTTAAACTTTTACAGATAGTCCCCACTAAGTGCAGATATGATGTTCTCTCGACCAAAATTGAAGTCCGGCTTACAAAAGTTGAATCTATCCATTGGACATCTCTCGAATACGTTAACAACAGTTTGGTTGCTCAGCTGATCAATGTCTCCACAGGTAGCCTTTTGCAATAGTCGATATCACACTAACATCTGTAACTTTGTGGAGAGGCAGCAAGATGTGCAGGTGGGTAACGGGTCAATACGGGTTGGGGTTGAAACTGGTGGTAATTAGTCTTGTCCAAACGGGCTGGTTCAGGTTGACCCAATAACACTTGTTATTCATTTTGAATGCGTTACGAATGGTTCAGGTTTCCCTTTTAGCTAATTTTTTTACCCGTATTATGAAAGAACATTGAAATTGACCAATTCATAAGTAAATGCGTTGAAATTGTCCCTTTTAATATGGCTTATGTTTCTTTGTAGTGTAAGTTTGTTGTTCATAGTTCATTTTTCTCACGACACTGGTCATGTTTTTTCTTTGCTATTTAGGTAATCAAAGGCCAACATATCCTTCATCCAGACCAACCAAGGACTGGGATAAGCTTGAAGCTCAAGTGAAAAAGGAGGTATGGACTTTGACCTGCTAACTCACATATGTTATGTGCCTAAGACTATGTGAGCCCTGTGTAGTGTGGCTAATTGAGCTTATTTTCTCAGGAGAAAGATGAAAAACTAGATGGTGATGCAGCTCTTAACAAGTTTTTCCGTGATATATATAAAGATGCAGATGAGGATACAAGAAGGGCCATGAGAAAATCTTTTGTAAGATTATACTTCCCTGTATCTGAAAATTAGTCTCCTTGGCTTTGGTGTTGATTTTTTACTTTAATAGTTTTAATTTTAAAGTTCAAAAGAATAGACAGTCTCAACCTGACACTGATTTGACACGAACTTGTTTTGATTCCTCTTCAAATCTACCGATTTTGTGCGTTTAAACCCATTTACGGTTGACTGGGTTGATTTGATTGATAAATGGATAAATGTTGCCATAAGCCCATAAGTATATATTATCAATTATGTTTATAGTTACGGTGTGTTGTGTGAACGAACAGGTTGAGTCGAGTGGGACAGTGCTGTCAACAAACTGGAAAGAAGTGGGATCTAAAGTGGTGGAAGGAACCCCCCCAGATGGTATGGAAATGAAAAAATGGGAGTATTAAGTTTTGTGTCGAATTTTTATGATTTTTTGTGTTTTGCTGGATATTTTTCTGTATTAGCTTGGCTATGCTTTGAAGCTGTCCATAGTACTGTTTTTGCCCAAGTCTAAAAGAAACCTGTTCAGTCTTTAAATCGCTAATGTACTAGTTTGCATTGAACTGTATGTTTTAGCATGTTTTGATCAATGGGTAATTCTGGAACTTATAGAACCTTAGTCTTCTATTTTATTTGTCTGCTAACATTATGACCTTGAACACTCTAATTTATGCATAGTTAAATGAAATGTATAGAGTAATGGCAATCTCAAAGCAATTTCTTTTTATTGGATTAGGCATAGAGTAAAGTTTAAGGACTTGACTTTGAGAAATTGGTGTTCATTTTCCTTCTAAAGTGTATATTGTATCTGTATGGTTCTTGGCTCGGCTAGCTTCTAACTAGCGAGTCTTTTCTAATGAAATTTGCAGTTCAAAAAAAAAATGGAACTTTGTATATATTTTAGGTTACAACTTGTTATTGTAGTTATTGTATTCTTTACAACCTCATATAGATGTGAACTATTTGTGTAGTACTGACTTTGATGGTTAGTCAATCAAAATGCGGAGTCGTTAGTAAAGATACCCTTTACCATGGATAATAAGTTTGATGCACGCTATATAACAGTATTTTTTTGGGTGAAGTTTAATACATCTTGAAACGTTATAGTCAATGAAGAAAAATGATCAAACTGAGAAATAATCAAGTAAAAGCTGGTTATGTGCAATTCGGCTTTGCATAGGTGGCTGAGTGTAAATTTATATAGATCTGCTTCAACATGGGACAATGTATTCTGGTTAGTGCAATGTATCATGAATCAACCAAATTGATCGTTTGTGTAAATGCTACTGATTTCTTACTTTTACGTACTTGCTTGTGTATAGAGTTATCACCTTGAAGATCATTATTCAGTTTGTTACTATAATTATCAATTTTATTATTTTCCCACAGCTGTAAGATATCAATGATTAGAAAAAGTAGTTATCTTGTCTCACTTGTATTCAGTGCTTTTAAGTATTAAGGTTGCATGGCACTCAGCAAGACAGGTCCTCCCTGTTTCTTGTCCACATACCTTTGCTGATTTTTTGTTTGTTTTGTATTTCCTTATCTCCTTTCCAATTCCATTGTTTATCTCTGCATTTTTAACCTACCCAAGCTGCACAAAAAAGAGAATTAATGGAACCTGCAACAGTGGTTCTGTACCCTTTTCTGGCAATGGGCCACCTGGTTTCCATGGTGGAACTGGCTAAACTGATCCACATCCATCACCCTTCACTCTCTGTCATCGTCTTCATAACTCCAGAACCTTATGAAACTGGTTCTATCACCAAATACGTTAGCACCATCTCAGCTACAACCCCTGCCATCACTTTCCACCACCTCCCTACAATCTCCCTTCCACCAGATTTCTCTTCTGAGTTCACGGACCGTGCTTTTGGGTTCCCAAAGCTTTACATCCCAATTGTTCACAAAACCCTGTTATCCATCTCATATAAATCAACCATTAAAGCTGTTATTCTTGATTTCATTTCAAATGCTGCTTTTAGTGTCTCTACAAGTCTCAACTTACCTACTTATTACTTTTATACAAGTGGTGCCTCTGCCCTTTGTGAGTTCTTATATCTCACAACCATCCACAACGCCACTTCCAAAAACATTGAAGATCTTGACATGTATTTTGATATTCCTGGAGTGCCTCCTATTCATTCTACCTACATGCCTGCAGTTATGTTTAATAGAGAAACCGACGTCTATAAAAACTTTATAGACACTGCCAGTAATATGGCAAAGTCTTCTGGAATCATAGTAAACAGCTTTGTGGGGTTAGAAGAAAGGGCTGTAGAGACACTCCGAGATGGTAAATGCGTCCCGGATGGTCCAACTCCACCTATTTACCTAACCGGGCCTTTGATTGCGAGTGGCAAGCAAGTGGACCCTGATGAAAGTGAGTGTTTAAAATGGTTGAACTCGCAACCAACTAAAAGTGTAGTGTTTTTATGTTTTGGGAGTATGGGTGTGTTTAAGAAAGAGCAACTCAAAGAAATTGCTAATGGGCTAGAAAAGAGCGAGCAAAGATTTTTGTGGGTGGTGCGTAATCCGCCACCAGAAGATCAAAGCATGTCAAGTTTAGGCTCAAAAGAGTTTGATCTTGATGCTATTTTACCTGAAGGGTTTTTAGCTAGGACTAGGGATAAGGGTCTGGTGGTCAAAACATGGGCACCTCAGCTGGCCATACTTTGTCATGACTCAGTGGGTGGTTTCGTGACCCATTGTGGGTGGAATTCTACGCTTGAAGCTGTGGTTGCTGGTGTGCCAATGTTGGCGTGGCCATTGTATGCAGAGCAGAGAATAAATAGTGTGTTTTTGGTTCAAGAGCTGAAGGTGGCACTTGCATTGAAAATGTCGGCAGATGGCTTTGTGAATGCAGAGGCCGTAGAGGAGATGGTTAGGGAATTGATGGCGGGTTTGGAAGGGCGGGCAGTTAGAGAACGGGTTTTAGAGATGAGTGTGAAGGCAAAGGCTGCTGTAGATGATAGTGGTTCCTCCCAAGTTGATTTCTTCAGATTAACGAAGTCATGGAATCATCATGATAAGTCTCTAAATTCAGATTTTTAAGTCATGATTTTCAACACAATGTCATGCATTTTCTTTTACCCCGCTTGTCTTTCTTTGACCAAATTTATTTGGCCATTAGCTTTAGTATATTTCTACCAACTTCAAAATCTTTCCCACACTTTTAGTTCTTATGTCATATATCTGAATCACCGTTTTAGCTTCTTTGGATTATACCTAGGCACACAATCAAAGTAGCATTTATATATATTCACAATATAAATGATGGCGTGAAGCCATGGTTGCTAGTGTGCCGATGCTGCCATGGCCATCGTATGTAGAACAAAATATGGATAGGGTGTTTTTGGTTCAAAGCTTGAAGGTGGCACTTGCATTAAAATTGTCTGCGGATAGGTTTATGAGAACAGAGGCTGTAGAAGAGAAGGTTGGGTAGTTGATGTGGAGGATATATCGGGTCCCCACGAGTTGATTTCTTGAAACAAAGTTATAATATTGTCATGATAAGTTTTAATTAGCCAAAGTTATATAAGTTAAAACCCATGTTTGGTACTTGAAGCAAAAATCCTTGACATACTCAGCGATTAGAGTAGTTGTGTCCTAAGTGTGTCATTACTTTTAATTATCTTAGGTGGTGTTATTGGGTAAAAACGTAAAGTTGCTTCGTCATCTCTTTATTTCAAAGCTCCAAATCTGATAAAGCTCATTAGAGACGTCAACTATTTCGTTTGGCTTTAAAATTTAAACGAGGTTTAGACGAGTACAGTTGAATGTAATATGAAATTTTTAAGCTTGGATCATTTTGGTCTCTATCTCAAAAGACAAGAGAGTGGGGTTTGGATCATTGGAGTTTTACAAAGTTAATGGCGTAGTAGGTACAATGCAGTCCACGTCACCTGTCAAATTGCCATGGAGTTTCCTGAAACGTAACACTACTATGCTCCAATCAATATATGTATGTGTTTTATATGTAAATGTCATTTTTCAATCCAAATTTAATTACATAAAACACTACGTACCATAATGTTATCATGTTTTCTGCCTCCTTGTCTCCTTGCCAACTCTATATATGATAAGTTAACATATGCAAGACACAAACAAACGTAAACTTATAGAACAAACGTACAGAAATGGAATCTGCTAAGGTAGTTTTGTATCCTTCTCCAGGAATCGGCCATCTCGTTTCGATGGTGGAGCTTGGTAAACTCATTAATACCCGCCATCCTTCACTCTCTGTAACCATTCTCATAATTCCAGCACCTTTTGAAACCGGCTCAACGGATGAATGCATCACTAGCGTCTCTGTTTCCACCCCTGCCATCACTTTCCACCACCTCCCAGCTATCGCTCTTCCACCCGACTTCTCTTCTGAATTCATAGACCTTGCCTTTGGGTTACCCGAGCTTTACAACCCGACCGTCCACAACACACTCGCAGCCATCTCAGAGACATCAACCATCAAAGCTGTGATCCTTGATTTCTTTTCAAACGCTGCTTTTCGTGTCTCTAAATTAGGTCTCAAGATACCCACTTACTATTTCTATACAAGTGGCGCTTCGGGCCTATGCTCGTTTTTATATTTCACAACCATCCACAAGACAACCACAAAGAGCTTTAAAGATGTTGATATTTTCTTTGATATTCCAGGGGTGCCTCCAATTCATTCGTCAGATATGCCATCGGATATGTTTGATAGAGAAACCAATTCTTACAAAAACTTCATAGATACTTCTGCCAACATGGCAAAATCTTCCGGAATTATTGCAAACAGTTTTGCAGGCCTAGAAGAAAGAGCTGTTAAGGCTCTCCGGGATGGTAACTGTATCCCGGATGGCCCAACCCCACCTATTTATCTGATCGGGCCGTTGATTGCTGGCGGCAATCAAGTAGATCCTAACGAAAACGAGTGTTTAAGATGGTTGAACTCACAACCTGCTAAAAGTGTTGTGTTTCTATGTTTTGGGAGCATGGGTGTGTTCAAGAAGCCACAACTGAAGGAAATGGCTATTGGGTTAGAGAAAAGCAGGCTTAGATTCTTGTGGGTGGTGAGAAATCCCCCACCAGAAGACGAAAATGAGAGGACTTCTAGTGCTAAAGATTTCAGTCTTGAAGATATTCTTCCACAAGGATTTTTAGCAAGGACTGTAGATAAGGGGCTGGTGGTGAAAAACTGGGCACCGCAACCCGCGATACTTAGTCATGACTCGGTGGGTGGATTCGTGAGTCATTGTGGGTGGAACTCGTCCCTTGAAGCGGTGGTCGCTGGGGTGCCAATGGTGGCATGGCCATTGTATGCAGAGCAGAAGATGAACAAGGTTTATTTGGTTCAAGAAATAAAGGTGGCACTATCATTGAAAATGTCAACAGAAGGGTTTGTGACAGCAGAGGCTGTAGAAGAGACGGTGAAGGTTTTGATGCAGGGTGAACAAGGGGCAGTGGTCAGACAACGGGTTTCACAGATGAGTAAAAGGGCTAAGGCTACGTTGGAGGATGGCGGCTCCTCCCGAGTTGAATTCAATAAATTAACCGAGTCATGGGGAAACATATAAACCCTATATGAAGGATGATATGAACCCAAATCTAAGGTAGCTTTTATTGGAAAATATATAGTACTAGTATTATTGTTTTTGTTTACAAGTTTACATTGCAATAACAGACTTGGGTGTGACGTACGATCATGAAAGCTATCATTGGACTGTAATGTTTTGTTTTCCGAGCTTTTTATACCATGATTAATTAACAAATATGCTAATAACTATTGATAATACATCTATCTCACTTTGAAGCAAATTATAGGCATATGTGAGGGTCAGATTGTATAGCCAACTCTCCCTAATTAATTATTAGTTGTATCCCATAAAGGAAAATCTATCTAAATCACTTGGAGTCAGTGGCCGGGCCGGGGTACCAATGATGGCATTGCCATTGTATGCAGAGTAGAAGCTCGATCAACATATGGCTCAAGAAATATAGGGTCACTAGCTAAGCTAGCATTGAATAACCTTCAATACAAATATCTATAGACTGGTGTGTGTTAACAAAACTGAAATGGTTAATGCTGCCTCTACAACGTACAAGCTTGAAGATACTTGACTTGCACCAATCAGTACAGGACATTAATGATACTTGACTTGCCCAAATCAGTCCGGGAATACATTCTTTACAATCATTCATTCATGCCTTTCCCATCAACTCTATATTCTCTTAAATTACTCCAAATAACGTGACAAATTTAACAAGTCCATCTATACATCACAACCATTTAAATGAGTGCCAAAATTTATTATGAAACTCAACTGATGATTTTACATACCTGAAGTTTGTGCAACTGATCATGGATTCTACGATAAGAACTGATGACTTCAATAAGAGGAGGAAAGCTACGTGGGCTTCATATATAATCGGTGGGATCATATTCCTGATATTCATTATCCTTGTATTCCTTTATGCAATCCTCCGGGTTAGAAGCATAAAGATCCATCTCCAATCAGTGAATATCAAAGACCTCGTGACCAACAACAGATTGTCGCCAGCTGCTTCCTTCAGCATGTTACTTAAAGCACAAGTGACCATCAAGAACTCAAACTTTGGGCATTATAAGTTTGAGAACAGCACACTTGTTTTAGCCTATAGAGGAACCCATGTTGGTGAAGCTGGTATTGGAAAGGGGTTGGTCAAGGCTAGATCAATGAAAAGGATTAATATTGTGGCCAAGGTGAGTTCAAGTTCTTGGAAAAGGGACGACGTGTCGTCGGATTACAGGGCTTCTTCACAGAAGATCAAGTTGGCGGCAAGCGCACAGGTGACTGGAAAAGTACATGTGCTGAAAATCATCAGGAGAAAGAAGATAGCGAAGATGAATTGTATCATGGAACTTGATACAAAAACTCAAACCATTGATAACATGCATTGCAAGTAGTTCCGGCTAACGTAGTATATATATTCTCTTGTTCCACACGTTTAAGATCGAGTAGTTGTTGTAAAAGTATATTAGCATTCGTAATCATGATTCAATAATGAGGTAGGAAGTTTATCACTGATGGCAAAGGCCTAACTTAATACAAGTGAAATATGTTTTCTGCTGTTTTGTTTGTATAACTGTATCATATGCCCTCAAAAATGAAGTGTAATGCTTTTTTTTTTTTAGAAATATTTAATGTCCAAAAAGAACTCGCCCAATATCTGCGGGTTACAACTAAAACCATGATACAAAATATTAGTAGCCCATATCTTTGAGCTCACAATTACGGCCTCAAATTTTTATTGTCTTTCCAGTGTGGGTCGGGTTATGGGCATCAATGTTTTCTAACGATCGTTCAATTCTCTTGCATTTCTTTGTTTATGTTATTGTTCATATTGTCCCAAATAGCTAGCTAGCTTCTTTATTTAATTTTGGGAGGATATTTTCTTAACCTTTCAGGTATAACTGTATGACCGTATGATCGAGTATTTCAATTCTGACGTCCACCGTCTCTTGATGTTTAAATTAGATTTATATGTCGAATGACCATCAGGTGAGGGGCTGCTTAAATATGTTCCTGAATCTATACTTACCCGTGTTGAAAACGATTTTCGCGTGGTTTTAGCTTTAAGTTTGTTTTTTTTTTATTTCTGATAATATTAAACCTTCAAAAAAAAGTTTTATTCAAATATACCTTTTTCATGATTACTTCTTTTCTTGCAAGGTTGAGTACATATACATTTTATTGGAAGAGGTATTTATGTTCAAATGATTCGGGAATGAAATGATGAATATATATATATATATATATATATTTAGTTAAATCTTCCGTCAATATGAACACGTGGTCGTTCATATTAATTTGTCAAATATATATTACTCGATCTTCTAATATATCTAGACATCCGTGATCAAGTAATATAGTATTAAGTTGTCAACCTTCTAGTATTAACATCAATTCATGGCGTTTTACAGAACTTTCCAACATAACTAATATGGATCAGTAGACTTTTATTTCTCAAAACTAAAATGCATTGTGTAGTGTATATTTTGTGAAGTCTATAGTTATAGGTTAATTATCAGATATTATAATTATAATATATATTAAAAACAAAGTTTCGTAATCCGTGTAAAGAATAGTAACTTTTTTATTTTTTTTATTTTCACCACATAAGTTTCAATCTTTACATTTTTAACACTAAACTATAATACTTTTTAGTAAACTTTTTGTTCTATTTATTTTCACCGCAAAACTTTCAATCTTTACAGTTTTAGCACTAAACTATAATATTTTTTAGTAATGGTATGCTTTTTATTCTTTTTTTTTACTTTCATCGCAGAAGTTTCAATCATTACACTTTTAGCACTAAACTATAATACTTTTATTAAACATTTTAGCGTGTAAAGAATAGTATATTTTTTATTTTTTTATTTTCACCACATAAGTTTCAATCTTTACATTTTTAGCACTAAACTATAATACTTTTTAGTAAACTTTTTATTCTTTTTATTTTCAACACAAAACATTCAATCTTTACACTTTTAGCACTAAACTACAAAAATTTTTAGTAAACTTTGTATTCTTTTTATTTTCACTACAATATTTTAACTTTTTACACTTTTAGCATTAAACTTTCATAGTTTTAAATTTTCTTTTATTCTAAGGTACGGGAAAACGTGTATAAAATAGTATACTTTTTATTTTATTTTTTATTTTCATCACAATAGTTTTACTCTTTACACTTTTAGAACAAAACTTTGATAATTCTTAGTAAACTTTTTAATCTTTTTATTTTCACCATAATATCTTAACCCCTTACACTTTTAACACTAAATTTTTTTATTTTTTGATAATCTTTTATTTTCACCACAACATTTTAACCCCTTATACTTTTAGCACCAAATTTTTATACTTTTTGATTTTCTTTTATTTTCACCACAACATTTAAGTCTATTACACTTTTAGCACTAAACTTTTATGTGAACGACTTTCACTTTCACACAAAACTTTTATATTTCATTTTTTAAATGACAAATGTCAGTTTTTAATAATTTGAATAATACGTGTTTTTTTCAAAAACTTTATGGCACATTATCTCTTGAATAATATTTTTTATTAAATCGTTAACAAATGTAATGTCTCCCAAAACAACGCCCGGATGACATATCTCGTTTAAAGTATATTATGATTTACTGTAATATATATATATACTCCGTATGAAAAACATAATGAATTAGACAACTAAGCTTCCTAAGAAATTCCGTGCGACAACTCGTAGAAAATAAAATAACAAAACTGATCGATGACCAAATTAAGGTCGCGCTGATGAATCAAGCTAGCAAGCAGCCAATTAATTAAAGATAATTCAAAACATCTAGAATATATGGATACATTAGTCAACAAAATTGTACTCAATCCACCTTGTTGTATATATATATCTGATCTGATACATATATTATTACCTACCCTCTATAATTAATATTAATATATATATATATATTTCCTTCGATTACAAAGACACAAAATACTATTATTATTTACTAATTATTATCATCATCACTATACAGCTAGCTAGATCATAATATATCACATAATTTCTTAATTCATCAAACAACAACATCCTAGCTACTATTAACAAAAGCATGGTTCCAACAAACCCATACGGCCATGTCAATGAAGACCTATCCGTCGTAGCCAACGATGCTCGGCGGAAAAGACGAAGGCGGGTCCTCATGTCCGTAATCATCATCTCCGGTTTCGCAGCCGCCATCATCATCTTACTATCCGTAACCGCCGGCAGGTTTCGAACACCAAAGTTCCGAGTCCGATCAGCCACCTTCGGAAGCTTCAACCTCGTGAACTCAACAACAACCCCTTCCTTCAATATAGTAATGAACACGGAGCTAGGTATCAAAAACACAAACTTTAGGCGTTTTCGATATCGCAGGACCACCGTTGACTTTTACTATCGGGAACAAAAAATTGGTGAGGCGTTTGTTTGGAACGAAAGAGTGAAAGCCAGAGATACCAGGAAGTTTGTTGTCCCGGTGGTGTTGTCTTCCGAGAACATCACGTCGGTTTCGGAGTTACAAAGGGATGTCAACGGTGGCGTTTTGCCGTTGACCAGCAGGTCGAGGTTGACCGGAAAGTTCAAGGTATTGATAGTGATACGTAGGTATAAGCATGTTAATATGGATTGTAGAATGGACCTTGTGATTGCAAACAGGACCCTTGCAAATATCTCTTGCCGCTAGCTAGCTCGCTCATCCGCATCCATATATATATGGATTATTACGAGTATTATTATTCTACGTGTACTTACCGGCCCGTACATATAGAAACCTCGTGTACTGTATATTTGACACAATTATATCTATGAAATTTTTTTATTGTATTGTTTTAAGTTTTGTGTTTTTGTATATATTGTTTGTATATTGAGATGATTACATTTAACAGTTTTATTTAATAAATAAGATATGGTATGAATTTTTATATTGTTGATTTTTGTGATGGATACGAGTAGTCTTTTATAATGGCCGATAGTTTAATATGTGGTCATTTTTTCGTATTATCTTAATGCTAATGAAAATGGACTTAATCATCTCTTCTAATTAATTCCTTTTTGTATGTGTTTTTATAACAAAGAGCATAGCCAAAAATAAACACGTGACATCTATGAAACATAACAATTACGATGGAGACATATTCCCAGTTACAATCAAGGGATAAAATTCGGTCTTGGCCCTTTTGAACTGGTCTCCAAATCCAAATTTTACATGTAAATTTTCTATGACTAATGTCTTTAGTTTTTTTGGATCTCTATTTTGGCGGGCCTTGTCTCTCGGCCTCCATACATAAATTTGGGTTCATAGCTATACAGTCCATACTCTCATAGTCCTATACTCCAATTAGACACGGCCAAAAAATCCCGGTACCAAAAAAACTGGTCCGGATAAACTGATATTGGGACACGGAAAAACTGGTTCCACAAGTTTCAGTTCCATTTTTTCAAAAACCGGTTTCGTTTCTTTAAGAACCGATCAGTTTGGATCCGGTTTCACTTTCGGATCCAAAAATCAGTTCCTTACCAATTCTAAGGCGGTTGGGTTCCGGTTCCAACAAAAAAAAAAAAATAGGGTCCGGCCACGTCTAATTAATTACAATATATGGTTGAAAAAATGAATACACTACAAATTTGCAATTGCTAAGTTTTCAAGAAAGAAAAATGACCACTTTGTAGAAAATAGCTTCCTATTATCTACCTTCTTATGATAATAATAATCCAAATTGAACAGATAACTACATCTGAATAAGGATATTATGTTTTTTTATACTACAAGTTTGGATGATTTCACTTGCTTTACGAGCATATTTATTTAAAGAAACTCCATAGCATTAGAGGGTTTAAATGTTTCGGAAGAGTCTAGAGATTCTTGTACTTGTTTATTTTTTTGATTAATTGTAATTGTAACTATATGACGACTAGTGACTTGCTAGTTTGTTCCTCTCATTAATATAATTCTATGCCATTTTAAAAAAAATAAAAAATTGTTGGGGTTCAAATGAAACAGATTGTAATTTGTCTGGATATGATAAAAAGAAAGCGAACCCCACAAACACCAAAAAGACAAAGCAACTAAAAAGATTAAACCATTCATAAAAATTAAAAAAAAAAAAAAAAAAAAAGAGGACTTATTACGTAACTATCAGATCTTGATTGAAGAGGGCGGGTAGTAATAGGATCATCAAAGAGTACGTACTACTGTTTGATAGGTTTGGTTCAAGCGGTGCCTGTGTCTGCTCCTCTCACTTTGTCCTCTTGTTGTTGTTATTCTTTAGATTCATTATTTCTGGTAAAGTTTAAAGCTATGACATTTACTTCCCCTGCCACTTCCTACACATACTCATAAATTTTTTTTACCTGCGCTCTTCTTTTTTGAAGGCCTATAGCATAGCTAGCATACCAAATTACCAAGTATTGAATTTTTTTTCCCCCTTTTTCTTATTTATCTTTTTTAACATTCAGAATCAGATTATTGAAAAAAGAAAACCAACGAAAAGCTAAATGTACATAAATATAGTCAGGGTAAATAGGACCGAGTTTTAGAAGCTAAAGTTACACCACTTGGTCCAATTTATATGGATTTCTAGTAATATTTATCGGATAGCCAAATAAGGTAGTTTAAACTTTAATTTTGAGTTTACAATATTTGAACAAAGCACAAAGGTACATTTTCAAAAGAAATCCCAATCTATTGAATAACGGAACGGGTTCAAAAACTAATATATGTGCATTTTTTCTAGTGACCTATGAATACATCTACATTTTATACTTGTCTAATATTTTCAATTAAATTCTGGTAAAATTCCAACAACTTTCATTTTCTCTTTGATAATCTTTCCATTTACATTTCTAGCAAACCTCTTTTCAATCTTTTTTCTCCATCATTTTCAATTAATGCGTTTTCAGTACTAACCTATGTGATAATTTTTATCTTTTTTTTTTCATCTATACAACCCATCCCACCCTTTTTTTGTTACCATTTTTCTACAACATATGCGTCAATTGAAGTTTAAAAAAAAAAAAAAACAAAACCCTATATAGATTAAAGAAAATGGTAAACATGATTGTAAATAAATACGGAGTATAAAACAATGCTGTTAGAAACATGTAGAGAAAGTTTGAAATAGAAACCCGACTTGTAAATTGGAAAATATAATATGTATATTTATTCTGTCTTTACTGTGACCAAATATGTACAAACCAATATGTGTGTGACTGAGTGTGTGTGAACAGATGGTCAGCAGTGAAAGTGAAAAGGTAGGTCTCAATCAGACTGTGAAAGCATAAATAGTCGATGCATTCAACGATACTTTCATTAATGTTTTTGCAACCTAATCGATATGATATGTAAATTTTTTGGAGTTTGACGCTTCACAAATGGTGACAAACAGAACCTACAGTGCCGTTTTCTTCTCTCTCTCTCTCTTTTTTTTTTTTTTTTACTTTTACAGTTTTACTGTCATTTCTTTTGCTTTTTGAAATTTTTGGAAAACGTACAAATTTCTTCAAAATTAAGTTAACTTTCCTTTCTGGTTAACGAAACCAACTGTGCAACCCAACTGGCCAGTCTCCTTTTTAATTCATCCATTAATTACCAGTTTTTATTTTTTAATATTTATTCACATTTATATTTTGTACATTTACCACCAAAAAGAATTATGGCAATATCACGTGGTTCAATTCATTTCATAGATTCTCTTTGTTTGGTCGGGTATATATATTGTGCATGAACAAAAGAGTTCGTAAATTAAATTTGCAATAACTATATATAGGCCGGATTGCCTACAACTCGGGGATAACATATATATAGGACGATGATGGAATGGAAGGAGATATAAATACAGCTAGCAAACGCTTTTGATGAAAAATGTTACATGTCATAGTATATAAATACTTTAAGATGCAGAAATACAATAGATCGATGTGCAAAATACCCAATGCTGCAAAAGATAGAAACCCGTTGTAAAATTCCCAAATCTAGGATAACATGTTGTAAGTTGACTATGGTTGTTAGGGAGTCGAGCTTTTTTTTTTTTCTTTTTTCTTTTTTAGTAGCCCGAGCTCCAACTCGAACTACATTTCAATTAATCTATTTCTAGTTTCTACTGTATAACACTTTAGTTTTGAATCAACTACTAGTATGTTATTTGCTTAGGTCAGTAGTACATGCTTGGAAGTATCCTAATTAACGAAGGTCAACTTTGGAAACATGGTATTTGCTTTCAAGGTTAATATGATTTTAACAAGAGTGGATTTATTGGAGGTCTCATATTCAATTTCTATTTTTGCTTTTTTGGAAAAATTTTAAGGATGATTAAGAAAATGGTTGAAACATTAATGGACAAAATAACCCAATTATATCGTAATAATCGTATACACCTGAGAGAAAAAAATAATTCATGGTCTCCGGATAACTCAACAAGAAAACTTCTTACATTTGTCCGTTTTTATGTTGATTTAACATCCATTTGAAAAGTAGATTTAAATAGTAAAACGATTCTAATCCTAGGTGACTAACAAAAAACCTTTGTTGATAAAAGATTACAAAAACAAACTTATCGTTGGTCCATTTGACAAAATTAGATGGTAGTTTATGGCCGAGTAACAAGGTATTAAGCATTAGTGTAATACATGATGTTCTATTATATTAAACTAGAGGATACCTGCGCAATGCGGCAGCAAAGCGGCGACAATGGGTGATGTTGACATTAACGGTGTTGTTATTAATGTAAAGGTAGTTGACGTAACGTGATAGCATAGTTAATCCAAAGAGGCACTTGTGAAATATGAGATATGTGTGAAGATGTTTTGGTTTACGTAAGGGTGTTTTAGGGTTTAAGATACAAATGTTAAAAGGTTAGAGGTAAAAAAGTTACTTCAAAGGATAAATTGTTTAAAGGAAAAAAAGTTTTTCTCCTTATTAGATAGTTTAGATATATTGCTAACGATGTCCAACCTAGAATGTCAGAGACACTCCCGTTTTAATCGAGGTTTTGAGTTCGATCCTTAGGAATGACAAATTTTGAAGTTTTTTTCTTCCGAATACTTGTAACGACTCATGGTCAATA
The DNA here is from genome assembly GCF_010389155.1 of Erigeron canadensis. NCBI lineage: Eukaryota > Viridiplantae > Streptophyta > Magnoliopsida > Asterales > Asteraceae > Erigeron > Erigeron canadensis. The sequence goes on from NC_057766.1 coordinate 44,016,478, forward strand.
TCTTGTTGTTTAGGGTACGTGCAAGTTTTACCATTATACGATGAAGTTTATCTGATATCGTATACTGACCGAATGTTAAGAAAACTATATTAAGTATACAGACTGAATGACTCTATAAAATTAAGTTGATACTTCCACATATTATGGGTAACATATAAGACATCTCTATTTTTCTTACGTGAAATATTTAGAATTACCATTACTTAGCTTTCAATCCTTTTATTCCAATTTTTTGTTGTTGTTGTACTAAAGTTAAGCCTATCGATTTTGAAGTGACTTGTTAATCTAATAATTGGCATAAATGTTCGGCAGTTTTAAAGAAAAATCACTGTTTTCTAATAAGAACATTACTAGATATCATTTTTCTATTGCTGATAGATTTTCAAACGTATACTTTCGAAATGAGTTTTTATACACTTGCACTCCAATGTAGACTAAATGACTAATATATTGAATTGGGAATTGGGATATCATCTCTGCTAGAACATTATGGGGTATTTGGCCTAGTTTTTTAAAGAAGCTTTTAGCTTTTTTGCTTATTTTGAGAGAAAAAAAAGCCAAAAGATATAAGCTAGGCCAAACAACTCCTATATAACCTTAGATACAATCTCTCTTATATACCGGAGATTAAGCGTTTGAATTTTATTAACTTCAAAGAGCAATATAAAAAACTTTTTCATCACAAATTTGTATTACGGATCATTTCCCATATTACATGACGGATCATTTCCCATATTACATTATACTAATGGATAGGTGCTCGTGGTATTTTAGTTACTTCTGGCTCTTTTGTTGCACAATGTCCTCGAAATTTGTATGAGAATACATCAAAAACATCAAGAAGTAAAAATTGGTAGCTTGGACTTCGTTGATGAGGTTTTTTTTTTATGTCTCGGGTTACCGTAATTGACCTATTTTTTTTCAATCTTTTTGCATTTTTTGCATTTAAAATTTCGGGAGGGTTCGAGGTAGACTAATTTGTTTGCCATCTAAAATGTGTATTTCAAATTGTAACTTTAACCCTTAGCACATTGTTAGTCGGTTATTTTATACTTAATATGTTTACTATTTTTGCCTGTTAAAAAAAAAAAGGTAAATCTGACATTGTACTCTATCTAAGCTTAAGAAAGCTTTTTCATCTTGATTTTTTATACCATAAAAATGATAATGAGTTTTCCTAACAAATTAGCCTAAAAATCCTTCTAATTATTGGATGATGACATGTTGAAAAATCAGGGGGAAGATTAGGAAAGAAAACTAGTGGATACCACATGTCACCTTCTTAAAGTGTTAAGAAGATTTTAGACTATTTTGTTAAGAATATTGGTCATTTTCCATTATTTTAACAAATATTAAAATATTTACTACCCAAAGAATATTATTTTTGCCTTATATTAAATATTAAACAATTTGAGTTCAATTTACAAGAAAAAGATGAGTGGAACTATGGAACATACAATACGTATAGTTTGAATATTTAAAGTCTTTGTTTTGTAACTTTGACCTTAAATATATATATTTTTGTTATATAATACTTGATGAAATTATGCCCAATGAGAATGTATCTAAAACTCAATCAATTCATATAGTTTTCATAAAAGATTATACAATATAAAAAAAAATTATGGTCACAAGTTAAATAATAAAAACTTTGAAAACTCAAAACATGACACTTTTAATGGGACGAAAGGAGTAACATTTTTCAATTGTAGATAGCTTTTCACTTACAAACGTATACTTTCGAAATGAGTTTTTATACACTTGCATACCAATGCAGACTAATATATTGAATTGGGATATCATCTCCACTATAATTAATATCATCTCCACTATAATTAACATTATATAACTTTAGATACAGCCTCTCGTACATACCAGGGATTAAGCGTTGAAACTTTATTGACTTCAAAGAGCAATATAAAAAACTTTTTCATCACAAATTTGTATTACAGATCATTTCCTATATTGCATTATACTAATGGATAGGTGCTCGTGGTATTTTGGTAATTTTGGTTCTTTTGTTTCACCGTGTCCCTGAAATTTGTATGAAAATGCATAAAAAACATCACGAAATGAAAATTGGTGGCTCGGTCTTTATTGATAAGGTTTTTTCTTATGTCTCAGATTACCGTAATTGACTTAATTTTTTTTAACCTTTTTGCATTTTTTCCATTTAAAGTTTTGGGAGGGTTCAAGATAGACTAAATTGTTTGCTATCTAGAATGTGTATTTAAAATTGTAACTTTAACCCGCAGCACATTGTTAGCGGTATATATATTGTTTTTGCCGGTTAAAAAAAAAGGCAAATCTGACGTTATACTTTATTTAAGCTTAAGAAATCCTTTCCATCTTGATATTTTATACCATAAAAAAATAAGGGATTATGGCACTCGAATGTAACCAATTATGACTCAATAGTAATGTAATGTAGTGACCTTTTAAATTGGCTATTTGATGTAAGTACATTTCAATTTTTTTCTTTTAATGTATCGGTTGACCTGTTGTACCGGTAGCCGGTAATAATGTTAGTTTTACTTTGGGATTATGACATTAGAGTGTAACCAACTATGACTGAATGGTTATGTTATGCAGTGATCTATAAAACTGGCTATCTGATGTAAGAGCCTCTCATTTTTGTACTTTTCATTTACCAGTTGACCTGTTGTACGGTCATGGTTACGGTTGTGGGTTATGAACTCCAACGAAATGGATGGTCAATGGTCTTAGACTATGACGAGGTTGTAGTGGGTAGTCTCGGTCTCATTTTTTCTGCCATTTAGGAGGTGCGGCCATCTCTCCACCGTCTCCACATCCGGACACGTACCACCGTCGATTGCCACCAATAATATAAACAGATGTCAGCCACCACCCAGACAACCACCGTCGCCATTCTCTGTCAACCCCACCCCCCCCCCCTTTTTACCCCATTGTAAACCAAAGTTGCTGGATCTTGATTGTGGTGGGGATGGGATGGTCGGATCTTTCTGGTTAACAATGATGAAGTGATCATAACACAATCTGATTTGGGGATTAGGGTTTGAGTATGATTATTATTGAATCGTGTTCTGAAATCAATAAATGTATATATGCATCTTTCTATATCTAGTGTTGATTTGTGTTCGGGATTGAAGTTAGATATTGAGTTACAGTTTCACATTTGCTCTCGGAAAAAATTGTTGTTACCGAAGATAGTGCCGGAAATTAGACGGAGAAGATGACCAGAGTATAAAGTCGTCGGACTAACCCGGTAGGATACATCGAGTAAACAAAACAGAGAGGTTCTTACATCAATTTTAACACTTTCGTAGGTTACTGCATTATATAACCATTCACTCATAGTTGGTTACACTCCGATGCCTTAATCCCTATTCTTTTTTACGTCAAATGTGGCATTACCGGTTACAAATAGGATGTTACCCGGTAAGATACATTAAAAGAACAAAAATAGAAAGTTCTTACATCAGATAGCCAATTTGAAAAGTCACTACATTACATAATAATTGAGTCATAGTTGGTTATATTCCGGTGCCATAATCCCAAAAGATAATGTTCAAACTACTTATTTATTTTAACAAATATTAAAATATTTATTACATAAAGAATATTATTTTTGCCTTATAGTATTAAATAATTAGAGTTCAATTTACAAGAAAAAGATGAGTGGAACTGTGGAACATACAACACAAGCAAAAGATTTTCTTCATCATTTCTTTTAATCTTCCTGCCATAATTCTGATGATGTAATCATCACCCTTGTTTACTTTTTTACATCAAAAAACCTACTCCCCCCTCCTAGTAAATTATTTTTTTATCTTCTAACCCCATACTTGTAATTTTTCCTAACTTTTCACACAAATTCAACTACTGTATATATTTTTTAATGACAAACAGCAGCAGCAGCAGAAGAGTACTAAATAAAACATAAATACAATACATGAATTTATCTATCTATATTTCTTCCCGCGCGCCATCAGCAGAGTCAGATGCTGCTTCGTTTTTTTTCATCAACAGAGATCCGAGCCCCGTGAGACGGAGCACTCCCAGATCTTGATAAAACTTGACAACCTGAAAAACAAATTAAAATAATCAATTTATTACTACTTTTTTTTTTTCTGACATAAAAGTAGTGGACGGTTGATTAATTAAATAAATATATTTTTGAAAGAGAATTAAATAATTAATATCTTGGATAATTAAGTAAATGAAAATGTACCACGAGAAGGCGAACTACTACTGTAGGATTTTTTACAGTGTAGAATAGCACTTTGGATTCCATCCTGTTGTTGCAAAGCAGAATCATCTCTTCTTAACGCCGGTAACGGAACCGGTTTAACTGCGGCGGATGACGACGAGGATGACCTGCTCTTACCGAGGTACTTTCTCGGAGAAAAGATAGAAGTTGTGGCCGGAGATGACGAGGAGTTATCCGGCAACCGGACCTTATCGTGAAACCGCTTGGAAGGCTTGATGATATTCAAGTACTTGTAAACAACTTGTTTGGAAAAGCGCTTGGAAGAATGGTCGTGATCTTGTTCGGATGTGACAAGTTTGTTACGGAAACTACTGTTGTCACGTTTTAGCAAGGAGCTGATAGTAGTGGTGACTTGTTTATCATCACATTTTATTTCACTTCTAGTCTCATGTTTCATTTTGTTTTGAAAGCCCAATTTCAAAACACGAAATGGGGATTTAGGTGATTTTGTAGTACTGGAGGAATCTAGAGGTAATATTTTGCTCTTGTTGAAAAAAATGGAATGTGGAGATGAACAGGGATAATAAGTCTGGTTTGACTTTGACTTTGTGTCAAGCCCATCCATGTTTGAAAAACAACCTTCTTGTTGTTGTTGGTAATGGTCACTTGAGTGAAAGTCACTAATGATGTTGATAGTTGTAGAATCCACACATTGGTCATTGTTATTATTATTAGTGAAGACTAAATCGAAGAATGAAGATTCGTCGTCGGATATTATGTCCAAGTTAGTGGAGGTTAAGGGGTCTCCGATGCCGGCATTTCGCCAGAATTTGACCAGGCTAAACACGTCCATTGTAGGGAAAGCCAGAATGAAAGAGCGAGTAGTTTTAAGAGAAATGAAATATATATTGGGTCTGGTTTGATGGTGTTTGAAAGACAAATATATAAAAATGATGGGTATAAATAAATACAAGAAGTGGAGTAAAGTGGGAAAGCTTTCCCTTCGTTTAATGGTGTGTTTGGCCTGCTAGAGTTTCAGAGTGAGTGAGATAGAGAAAAGAATAAGCTTTTTAGGCACACAGTCACAGAGAGAGAGAGAGAGAAAGGATGAATCAAAGCATATAGCTAGACGAGTCGTGTATTTGTTTGATTCCCTTTAACAATAACAAATCTATGGCGTCACATTGCATTTTCCGATGGTAATTATTAGAGTATTTTCTCTAAAGTTTATTCCCTTAGTAAACTTGATTAGTTGATTAGATAATGTTGATGAAGGTCAGTCCAACTAGTCAGAGACACTTTTGGTTTTATCCAAAATTTTAAGTTCGATCATTAGGGATGACAAAATTTTTGGGTTTTTCTCTCTGAATATTTGTAAAGGCCCATGGTCAACATCTTGTTGTCTAAGATACACGCAAGACTTCACCATTATACGGTGAGGTTTCCCCAATGTCGTATACCTACTTAATGTTCGAAAAAAAAAAGTTGATTAGATGTTGAAATACAATTATCCAAGTATCTATGTAACCAAGCAATAATTTTTTTTTTTATTTTTTTCTTTTCATGAAAGACAATTATCAAAGTTGAAATGAGTTTAAACTAATTCACTTATATAGAATTATGGATTAATTACATGCGTATGAATGTAAAGGGGGGCGGAGGAACTATTCCAAATCCAACCAATAACATTTTTTTAAACTCATTTCAATCTTTTAACCTTTTTAACAAACCATCCCAACTATCTTCACTGTTCTCCATAAATTTTCCGACAACGCTACCACTAAGTTAACACTACTAAGCTAATCAAAAACATACAATTAACGACAATGTAAAAAGATAAATATATGTATATATACATATAAACAGCAACAGTTTAACCAAAAAACCTAAGAAAGGGTTCGCCGGAAAATAAACCGACATAAGCAGTAGCAGTTAACCATAAACCCAAGAAAAAGGGCTTGCCGGAAACCACAGTCGCCGTAAGCAGCAACAGTTAACCAGAAACCCCAAGAAAGGGCTCGTCGAAAAACCGATGCATCATCCTGCAGTACCAACAGTTCACTGGAAACCCAAGAAATAGCTCGCTGGAAAACCGATCCAAGAAAACAACAAGAAACCTTATCGATTAAACCGGAAACGCCAAAAAAGGGGTCACCGGAAAACCGAACAAACAAGTAGTCAAATAGCCAACTATACCATTACACAAGCAAAACAAAGTTTTGGCCGTTAGAAAAGTGAACGTTTCTGGCCGACAACCACCGAAAACCCCAAAAAGGGGTTTCCGATCTCACCGGAAAGGGTGATATATAATGTTAGGAGCATCGACAAGTTTTATCGGTACGTATTCCGGCAATAAAAGCCAAGAAAAACTTAGATCTAGCCTCAAAATCGAAACCCCCCAAATAATTTTTTTAGGTTTCTGGCGATACAAAGAGATTGACACAAGAAAAAAAAACAGTCACAAGCACACGCTCCCAACGTTCACAAGGATCGGCCAAAACATGCCGATATATATAGCCAAAACTAGCCGATGCATGTGCTATAGGGTTACCAAAAAACCGATGCAAACCGATGTTTTTTGCCTATAAATAGCTGACTACACTCTTGTCCCCTATGTTACCAATTGGTACGGTCCTAATAGTATAACTAGAACATTGATAACTTGTAAAAACTATATATAGATTATTAGAATTTGTTAATAAAAATAATAATAAATGGGTAAACACGTATACGCATCAGAAGACTGTATATTATATATATGTTCGTTTCTGTCAACTTCATTTACTAAATGATCATGTTCATTAGTTAGTTTTATTTTTCCACTAGAATACTAGAGGACATACATGTTTGCGAAAAGATGTTACCATCTATGGCTCTATGCAATTGAGTAGTTTTTGACTATCGGGCTTATTTTTTAGAAAAAGTTTAATAAAACTCAGTGTTCCACATTCAAACTCATGTCGTACTCATACGACAACACTTGATCTTAATTGTGGTCGTAATTATTATTATTTTGTGCATATCAAACTGAGAAATGATAACTAACAATAACTTACACTATTTAATATGGATACTAAGTAATTGTTGGTTTTCTCTTTTAATTTGTATTTAAGTTAAAACTTAAAGTAAAAAAGTAGCCCATTTTAGAATCTTTTAATGTGAAAAGATTTCGATATTAAGGCCAAAATCACTTTTGATTATTCAATATAGAGATGGGGGCAACAATAGACAAAAGAAAAGCTACGGGTGTGTTAGGAAATATAAAAAAGAGAAGAGAAAAAGGAAAAGCTATTGGTAATTGGTAAAACTAAAAGACCCAAAAAGAAAAGACTTGTGAGACAAAGGTAAAAGGGAAAGAAAAGAGAGGGTGCTCAAAGGATAGGGTCAAAAAGAAAGTGTATCTCAAAGTGAAGGGGGGTTTTGAGGTGACTTTTGCTTTTCTTTGTTTCTTTTCTTCCCCTTTTCTATCTTTTTCTCCCATTTACTTCTATATACTTATTTTTCTCTCGTTTTGGTTCAAACTCCAAAGCAGAGACACTCTTCCATGACAAGTTTAGCCACTAGAAAAATATACATTTCTACAGTAACTAAATCGGTTATCAATATATCTAAGTTGATTTACAAACTTTTCAAACATCGATCATCTAACTAATATGTTAATGTTTTAATGATATAGAATACATTAGAGCACTAAAAACTGCTCAGTTATATGTCATTGTGGTGTCTCGAATGCGAATTATAAATTTGCAATCTTGCATAATATTCAAAATTGTTTCAACTAGCATAGTACATATTTAATTTACGTCCCAGTTTTAGTTACTATTGTGTTATTTTGAGTCACATGTGATAGATTAGCTTTTCAAATTATAAATTATATAATTTCGATAATGACAACTCAATGGATGAAATGTTATATGGAGTTTTTTTTAGTAAATCAAAATGAAAAGCTAATTATTTAAATGTGGTAAAAAAAATTAAAATTGACTTACTGAATAGCCAATATCTTTATACACCCGGACACTACAAATGTTAGATATATAAATTGTTCATTTTTTGCGCAAGTGAAAGAATACTTTTGGAAAGGATGGAAAATAGAAATATGCTTTGTTTGAAAAGAATTTAAAAGTAGAGGGGGTGGAACTAAAAGGTAAATGAAAGAGAAGAGCGGGTGGGGGTGTGGGCACGCCTAGTCGTAAGTATAATGAACCCAAAATCCAAAGCTATCTTAAAGGAAGAGTTGGGCTGACTCCTCCTTCGGATTTTAAAAGGTTTGACTTTCCTTTTTCATTAATAAAGCGGACTATGACCATTTGCTCTTGTATTGGACAAGTATTTACTCTTCATACGGACTTGTTTCAGTTACATCTTAAACCCAAAATTTAACCCAGCTTAAACATTTTTATGAATGAGAATGAGTTTTTTAATCCCGTAAATAGATAATCGTTTTAATATACCACAATGGTGTCTTTTTTTAGTTTTATTCTTAATCTTTTAACTAACCCATCAATCAAATCATTGGATTGTTAATCAAACTCAATTTTTTCATTTTCATACTCATTAACCAAATACCTCCTAAACTTAATGCACAATGCTCACTATGCATTTTTACCTTGGCTTGAAGTTTCTGGTAATAAAATAAAGAAAGTCTATTTAACAAACCTAATTAATACTTCTATATTATTAATATATAAGAAATATAGCCTATTTTGAAAGTTAAAAAAAAAACATGCGAAATGACTAAACAATACTTATACCACCAACGTTAATATTAAATTACACCATCAGTCACTTATATTATAAAAAATATATCTCTATTATCCCCTTTAAATCAAACACTTTTACATAAATTATCTAAACCATTTAAAGCTTCCGCCACTATCACCATCTGCCGCTGTATTGTGCGGGTATCATGCTAGTCTAAATTTGTAATTTTAAGTCAATCAGGTAAGTAATATATTAGGTTTATTGTCAATAAAAAGAATACTAAGTAGTTGTTTACTCAACATAAAAGTAACTTAATTTTAATCACTTAGAAATGAGTCATTGTTTTAACTTGGTTATAAACGCAATCAATTCAATTTAATACATTTATATATTTTTCTTTATGTAACATGAATTTCTTTAATATCATTAAAGAAAGAACCTTATTACTTATATACCATATATTTTTGGGTAAATTACACTTTTCGTATCTAAAGTTAACAGCTTTAACACTTTTCATCCCTAACGTTTGTTTATTACAATTTTAACCTTAAAGTTGGCAGATTTTTGCAATCGACGTCCTTGGCCTCACGGTGTTAAAAAAGGCCGTTAATGCTCGCTCGTGCGTCACACATGAGGGTAGTTCCATCATTCACGTTCCACTGAGGGATGAAAAGTGAAAAATAAAGCTACTTGAGGGACGAAAAATGAAAATCATGTTAATATTTATTATGCGTATATATATATATCTTCATATATATACTGATACTTATTATGTGTATATATACTGATACTTATTATTATGTGTATATATATCTTCATATATATATACTCCAACCATTGGAAATCTCATTTCCTCCTCCCTTTACCAGTAACACCATGCCACCGCCATTCTCACAGTCATATATCTCGCTCACCTGTCGCACACACTAGTACACTACCACACGTACACCTCAGATTCCATAAGTAACCGTCCTCATCTATGGCGCATCTACATTGACATGACCAACCCAAATATATACGAGTAATTTTTATGATGTTAACTGTTATCTAACTTAGCCTATTAAACCAAATAGGCCCACTTACTACGTTGGGCCCACCCATTAAAGTAAGGGGTTTTATTTTTTGAAAAGTAAAGGTTATATGTGACTTATTATCACTTATGCCATCCACTCATTCTCCTTGCACAACGAAAATTAACCCGGCCAATGCAACTACTTGTAAGCACCAATAAATTGATTAAATATGATAATTTCATAATTTGGATTAGTGATTTGCAACAAGCCAACAACGGGTGGATTAAGTTCTTGAATTCAAAATGCTGAAGGTACACATGTGTTGATTATGCTGAAAAAGTTTCTCTTTTTGTCCAACTCCAAATTGCTTTGTAAATTTTCTCCGCATTAAAAGTCTAGAGATAGAGAATTAACTAAAAAGTGTTAATAACCTAAATAAAATAGTCAAGAAATCCACCAATAAGTTTAACAATGAATTGTAAGTTTTGTACTGATTAGTGTCTGATATGACTTCAAGAAAAGTCATTTCTGATATTCTATGAACTCTAAGAACTAAGAAGTAAGAATACACATTAGTGTGTGTCTGATACGCCAGCCCAAAAAAAAGTTTCTCGCTAAAGCTACTCTCCCCCCAAGTATTTTATGGTCTCGAAGTCATATCTGTAAGAAAAGTCATTCCTAACCATTGTGAAGGTTGATGTATCTTAACAATGAGCCTGGCAATGAAGTCATATTTTAAGTTATTGGTTAATTCTTGTACTGATTATCTGAACTTGTATATAAACTGTATTGCAGAATTATTGGTCGGGAGATGCATAACATTGCTTTACTTATTACGTATGGCCGGGTTTTTGCTAATGATAATTCTAAGAGTTGTTGATAATATGTCCGAAAATTATATATCTTCAACAAGAGGTGCATGTGCACTTTTATGGTTTAGAATATAGAGAAGTTGCTAAATTAAATAGAAGGTATACTTTCGTTAAGCTATAAATATTATTAACACCTATTACGTAAACTCATTTACTAATTAGTAAAGGAAATACATCTTTGCTGTAACGACTTAACGAATAATGACCAAACAAAGCCCAAATTAATTTGGGCTACTAAAATACAGACATAACGGCCTACTTCAAAGGCCATATGGGTCAATTTTGTCACTCCAATTGTTTTAACGAGAGTAGCTACGCGCTACGCCTTTTTTTTTGGTCCCTACCTTGTTGCGGGATTAATTGGCCGTACATTGGAAAATTATATGATTACGAAAAGTTATGGAGTGTTTTGATTTGCTAATGAAAATCACTATAATAAGTTAATAAGAAGGTGTATGGTAGGATGAAATGGAAATGGTGAAAGGAAAGACTTTTGTTGGTTGTTTACAATAAAGAGTGAGAATGAGAATTGAGAAGTTGGAATCAATTTTTATTTTCTTCATTATCTATAAATTGTAAAGAAGACGTGAGAATGAAATTTTTTTGGTTTTCATGATGACATATGTATTAATATTATTATTATTATTATTTAAAACTTGTTTTTTTTATATACATTCTTCGTTAATACCAAACAACATAATCTATTCTCATTTCAAATACTCATTTATTTTTCCCACTATCTTCATTTTTTATGATTTTTTCTTACCAAACACCCCCTAACTTGGTTTGAATGAGAATGATAATCAACCTTCAAACCTAACCTTTTAGATGGGTTTCCACTTCTCAATATGCTCATTGTGATACCCAAACAATCTAAATGGGAATAAAACTCATTTCCATGTTGGAACCATGTTAGTGTGACCGTCACTAATCATGTATCATTTCTGATATAATAATTGACGATAACTGAAATCCCTATGTCTAGTAAATATATAATGGGCGTATTTACTCTTAAAGACGTAGTATATGGTTTCCCATTAGATAATTGGAATTATGAGGACTAATGTTACACACATTAGAACGCAATAACTTGCAACACTACACACCCACTATAGATCTATTAGTAAAAGGAGGCGTATGTGATTGTTTTCGAAGTCCGAACATTGAGATTAATAAGTAGCATATGAGGATGATACCTTAGTCGTAAGTAGTTAAGAGCCTTACGTACGCGCAGGTCTGTACTCGCCCAAATATCGCTTACATTACTGGTATGCTTGGGAGTTAACTATTTAATCCCAGAATAGCACACTGAAAAACGGTTAAAAGGTTCTACGATATCTATAAAGGACCAAAGACTACATATTAACTTATAGAAGATGTGACAACTAAGAACTAGTAGGATGTTCTAATTCCAATAAGAAATCTGTACTTCTGGATGTATATTTATGATTAGCTGGCAAACCTATCTTTTGACGGAGTTATAAATAGAAACTGACTACAAACTCTACCATAATGGCTGAACGTTCATGTAATGTACCCATCTACTCGACTTGATATCTAGTGTAACCAACTTTGTTTTTTGGGTTAAATAATGTAAGCAACTGGCTACAAAAGGTTTCTATCAGGTTATATGTAATGTATCTGTATCATCATCCTCACTAAAATCGTCGGAAAAATTAAAATCGCGGTAACTTTGTTGTTTCTTCGAATTAAGACTTGAAACTACCACCAATCGACTCAAAAATTGATCCCGCACAAACCCTAGTCAAAAGATGTTGAAAATAAAGTTCGCCGGAAAAAAATAGTGATTTGCCGGAAAAATTAAAATCGCGATAACTTTGTTTATTCGAATTAAGACTTGAAACTACCACTAATTGACTCAAAAATTGATCCCGCACAAACCCAAGCCAAACGATGTTGAAAACAAAGTTTGCCGGAAAAAATGACAATTCGCCGGAAAAATTAAAATTGCGATAACTTTGTTGTTTCTTCGAATTAAGACTTGAACTACTACCAATCGACTCAAAAATTGATCCCACACAAAACCAAGCCAAAAGATGTTGAAAATAAAGTTCGTCGGAAAAAATGGTGATCAATGATGACTTGTTTGTTGTTTGATGTTCATGTTGATAATGACGGCTGGAATCTGGAAACAAAGGTGGAAATTTTTTTTAATAAAAAAGGAATAAAATTGAAAATGTTAACCTGCGACTTGTTTGTTAACCGGTTGCTTACATTGCATAACCCAAAAAACAAGATTGGTTACACTAGATAACAAGTCGAGTAGATGGGTACATTACATAGCCTTTTAGTCATAGTTGGTTATACTCACATGCCTTTATCCCTTATATATATCTTCAATCCGGGATCTTAATAGTAATTATTAGGTACCTATCTCATTATAAACTAATCTTATCTGTACTTGACATCCTTTTCGTTAATTAAAGACATATAGACAACTTATCCATCAATTTATCAAGTCTAAATGAAGAGAAATGGTTATTTTTTCATGGCAACATCATCCAAACTTTGCATATATATAATGATCTCTTAATTTGAAAGATTAGACTAGTGCTTCTCTCCTTGGCAAACCAAACAAAATGGTCCATACTTTGTAGGTAGGTAACATGTATTTTCAAGACACAGGCTAAGCTCTCATTACATTACATTACATTGAATTACATTACATTATCAAATGACTTATTAGTTTACTTGTCACGTAGTTAAAAACTTTATAAAACTTGCACTGAACAAATTGTAGACCTACGTATTATTTCATAATTTTATTTCTATTTAATTTAATTGAATTTCGACTTGGTATTATCACATATTATGGTTTTTAATTTGTTTGTATTAAAGAAACAACAAAAAAAAAAAGATATAAAGTATGGAGTTGTAAAATGGAAGACCGACTCAGCAGCAATTCGGTTCTTACGTACTTCACTTTCAATCCACCAACGACTTCAAAGTGACCAACATTAGGTATTAGGTATCTCTCTCTCTCTCTCTGTCATCATCACTAAAACTAATTTCATTATCCTGCTAATACTTCATTGGACAATTGGGGATCTCACGAAATTGTTAAATCTGTGACAACAAATAAAGATACTAAACGCAGAAGAATCTTTAGTTAATTATGAGTAATTATTAAATAGCACTCGATGTACCCAACGAATAACACAAATAAGTTATTTACAAAGTAATGCATTGATTTAAGACAAAATTATTAAACAGCGGATAACTCTTTTTTTTTTTTTTTGTTAATTCACTTACGAGCCAACTGATCTTAAAGCGACTGCCCGCTTTTCCCTGAAGTCGTCGCGTGTGAATCCTTGTGATTAAAAACATATTTATTGACAAAAGATTCAAACTTCGGAACAATTTTTTTCCCACTATGTCACTAGTCACTACCATGGTATATCCTCCCGATGTAACAAATGACGATATAAACATACCTATATACGTGCCGATTGATGATAATGAGCTGACTTAGTGAAATCAATTTTAGTCATTAATTAATTAAGGATCAATTGGCAATTATTTAAAGCTAGTACGAAAATAAAATAGAATAAAATATCGTTCAAATAAAATAAAAAAGGATAGAAAGAATAGACCGGAATTCAAAAGTACTTGTCTTGATCTTAGGAAATTTTTTTATAAACATCAGTGACTTATAATTTTACTATTTCTAAAAAAATCTTCATTTGATCAATCAAATTAATCAGTTTTGTTTGCTGTAGACTTGTAGTAACTATATATTATGAGATTTTTGCTAATTAGTGCCTCTATAAAACAAGTTATGGTGTGTTTAACTAGTGCACAGAGGCTAGAGGCACCAGTTAAAAAAACATGCCTAGTGTGCTGTTAGCAAATCTCACAAAACAAACCTTTTTTCATTTTCATTTTTTTTAATGTTAAAATATCCAAAAATGCCCTTAGTAATAATTGTAATATTCTTCATCAGTTTATTGAATACCCAATATACCCTTAATAATTTACAATATATGTAACTGAATTCCTAAAATAATTATATTGCCTTTTACATCAATAAGCTACGATACTACTCACCACCGACACTAGTCATCACAATCATCACGCTGCCGCTATCATAATCGGCGCCGCATTGGGCGAGTATTTATTATTTAGAAACATCAAACATGTTATTTTTTTTTTCCAAAATCACATTTAAACCCCAAACAAGAAATTATAAAGCTAAAAGATGGGTTTATTTTGATGGTCTCGAATGAACCACCAATCTAAATCACATTCAATGCATAACCCTTCATCGTAAGAACTCACATCAGAAAAAACAAATTCCACTTTTACCACTCGGTACAAGAAAATAATCCCCGCTACTAGCAAAACTTAATGTATCTCAAACTTAATACTTTTTAGAGAAAATTCATAAATGGTTTATGTGGTTTGTCATATTCGTATTTTTTCCTATGTGCTTTTTTTTCGTTACAAACGGTCCTTGTATTTTTCATATTTGTTGCAAACAGTCTCTGACACTAACTTCCGTTAGTTTTGAGCCGTTAATGGGGTATAATCGTCCAATCAACTCTTATAACCACTCTATATATACATTTGCTCATTCTTCTTCAGGCCACCAACATCACTAATATCCGGCCAAATATAATTTTTTTAAAAAATCTTTTTCCAAATGTGCACAAGCTCAATTCCAACCGTTTTCCCAATAATCAATCACTAAATATATTCAAGCCAAAAATTTAATCACAAAAAAATCCCAAAATATATAAAACTTTTCATGTTCTTGTTTCGGTCAATTCAAATCATTTCCAACAAATTCATAAAGGCATTAAATTCAAAACCCACCTTCATCTTCTTCATCTACATCTATCAATCTTTGTATATACAAAAAACCTTCACTTCAAAGCTCCCCCACAAACAATTCATAAAAGCAAAAAAGCATCAAACTCCATTACAAAAATATTCCTGTTATCATCATCAATCTTATGAAAGCCATTGATATTACTACAATAAGAAATAATATAAACAACCATAAAATGTTCCACTTCAATTTCTTATAAATATAAAACAAGAGATATTATTATATATCTATATATAAAAAGAGACCCATAAACGGAGAAATTTTATTCACATTCTATTTGTTTTTTGTTATGATATCACTTTCAATACGAAAATATAACAAAAAAATTGAAGATCTAATTTCTCCTAAAACAACATGGGCTTAAAAAAACTCAAAACAGCACCAATCAAAATGGACATAAAAAGGCTAATAATCCCCATGCTCAATTTTTATGGCATCACCATAAATACTAAAATTACCTGGTTTTTTCAGATATATAGGGCAAGTGAGTGCCATAATTAAATAGAAGATGAAAAACCAAGTAAACCCACACAAAAAACGGTAATCCGCTAGCTAATATGGCTAGGATACGTGCTCCGAAAGGCTCGTTTTTTCGATGGAGACAAGTCATGGTGAAATGAGCAGATCGAAATACATAGATTTGTTGTAACTTGATACAAAAGAGTTGGAATACATATAAACTAAAATGGGTATAAATTTATATACATATAGATATACAGAATGACTATATATATATATATATATATATATAATTAGAAAATTGATTGTTATTACAAACAGTCCCTATGCAACCTAAATGGACGATTATACCCTCACGTGTTATGTACGTGAGGGGTTTAAATGGTCAAAACTAACGAATGTTAGTGTCAGGGATTGCTGGCAATGAGAATGGAAAACCCAGGGATCATTTGCAACGAAAAAAAAGCACAAGGGACGAAATGTGAATATGACAAACCACAAGGACCATTTGGAACATTTTCTCTAACTTTTGTTAATACATTTACCATTTATCCGAAACTATACATGTATAAACACAATTATAACATATCTATGTCTATCTATATTCATTAAACTTCCCCTATTAACCCAGACGGTGACACACCTAATCTACCCAAAATATCCTTAAAATATTTTTCAATCTTATCAATCCAAATTATTTAATTTTTTTTCCCACTAATATATATATATTTTCACCTAATAGATTTAATTAATTATAATATTCTTAATAAGATTATTTACAAGATAACATATTTTAACCATTAAAATCATTACACTACCTATTTTTACATCAATTAATTTCACATTAATAACCACACCGTTATCACCACCATCGCCACCACCACCACCACCACCCATCGCCGTGACCGCCGCTGCATTGTGCGCGTACCCCTCTCATTGCTAAAACATTTATGAACGTCAGTTAATGTATCAAAAGATTGAATTTGAATCACTTACACAACTATCAGTCATGTGATACATAGTTCCTAAAATGAATGATAAAATTGTGACATTTTGTGTGGTGAATATTTATACCTGTTTTTAATTAAACTTCAATTCTACATTATATTTTATACTAGTGGTGACGGTGACGGGTGGCGGTAACACCGGTAGTGACGATGGCGGGGAACAGTATCGGTTATTGATATAACGTAATTTTGATAAATATTAAAACTTAAAATTTTAAACAAAAAAGCTATTTGTTTTATAATAGAAAAAAAATATAGATATAAAAATATAAATATAGTGTTAGAGTGATTGATTGCGAGGTTCCTTGCTTGTTCCAATTTATTTTATAAACATATACATTCTTATATATGACCTCGATTTTGTGTGTCGCGTCTCGCGTGGAATAGAGTCATAGTCGGGGTTTAAGTTGTCCTACACAGGTCATGACTCTCATGTGCAATTTGTTTCTATTCAATTATTATATTTATATTTATTTATCTAAAAATACATCTGAATACAGATGGACCTTACCTTTATAATTATTTTTAAACAGAAAAAGACCCTAATTAGAAAACCTTTAGTATGTTAATTTGTTGGTAATAACTTAATTTGTGTTGAAGGCATCTAATTTCCATAGGATTCTATAACATATATATTGTAATGGAAGGTCGAGACCAAAAACTTAGGTTTTTAAGATTGAGAGCGATCGTTTTTATCTCTACAAGATCGAAATCAAATGACTCTACTACCTATATGTACTAATCCATTTATGTATTTTATAACTATATATCAAAATATTAAGTGTATGATTAATTTATGAGATGTTTATAATTTAAACATCATAACATCCTTGATGAAGAAGCGACAATGAAAATGGTTCATGTCAAGATTGCTTTATAAGTTGAAACGAAAAAAAAAATCTTATATTAAAGTTGATGTTTGTTTAAGAAAGATCTAGTTTTCTCCGTTCTTTGTGTACCCAAGGGAATAAAGAATAAAGGTATCGATTCACAAACTAAATTTTGATACACCACAATTAGGTTTCCAGATAGATGGAGAGATGACATGGATCAGTCAGTCGGAGTGCTGAATTAAGTCAAAATAAGTCATTGTCACGTAAAGTGGTGTTTAAGTTGTATTTAGACCGACGTGTGTGTTTCAAATGAATGTTGTAGTTGAGGTCAAAACCGATACTTTGAATGAACATTGCAACTCTAAAAGGAAAGGCGTACATCGGTTGTTCCACACAACTCAATTAGTCCACTCGATTTTGATAGCAAGTTTGTTGATATAACTTATTGAGTTATACTATAATAATTGATAATATAAAGTTATCCGACACATAAACTTATACATTTACATACTAACTTTTTAATCTATAAAAAAAATGATGTTTAACATTTATTTATTAAACAAAAAATACTAAAAAATGAGTATGTTTGAATTTCATGGCGTTCTCTCTTGACTCTCCTAAAATCGAGCCAAATGATTTCGTAACTTTTTCGTAGGTGTCGAATAAGCTTATATTAACTTTTCCCTTAGGCTAAATAACTCCTTTCCATCTACGTATTACTGTTATAGACCCGAACCGGACATAATTTTTGTATTCCACAAATATTTCGAGTTAGATAACTTCTATACGTATGTTGTTAAGCCTTAGTTAGGGACCTCAAGAAATATTTAAATTTACAATATATATATATCTATATAATTACAAATAATGGTGGCTTATATGTAATATTAACATTTTCTTTATAATCATAATAATTTATATGCTTTCCTTTAACATTTAACTATTTAAGATTTAAAATGGCTAGTATTTCTTTACAGCTTAAATTTTAATATACATTAGCCAATTTTTTTCATTTTAATAATTAATTCATTTGGTTTATTTTAACATATAATTTTGGGGAAAATATATATACAGAGTAATACCTAACATAAATAATGTCGCTCTTAGGATTTAACATTTACATGTAATAAACTTCAAGGGGCAAAACATATTTATTTTTTTCCTCCACAAGTCTACACAGCGTATCATTTCCCCATATTCGATAACTTTAATAGGGAAAATCACGAGAATTTATTTCATTTAAAAAAAATGACTTTTTTTTTATAACTAAAAATATACATCAATAAACTACACGATAAGTTATTCTTTAAAAAAAAAAACTAAATTTTTAATTATGTTGTTAATGATTGAATTATTTTTTTCCGAAAAAATGTGTAAAAAAATAAAAATAATGGTTTTCTCTATGCTATCAAACAATCGGAGACGATCAAACGTAAGATTTACTAATGAATACTCCGTAGTCCGTACTATTTACTAGTAGTAATTAGGCTAATAATAATAAATTTATATTGAGTAGAGTGACTGCTATATATAGAGGGGTTCAAATTTGAGAGAGTGAGTGAGTTAAAGCTTGATTCATCTATTCATTCCTCTCTGGCTCTCTCTCTCCATAGAGAGCCATTATTGATTGTGGACCTTCTTTCAAGGTACGACTCATGTCTACAAATCTTACCACTGAAAGTACAAATATTTCCTCATATTTTGGATATACTACGAGTATTTGCAAAGTTTATGAGTTGCATCAGCATTTTTATAGAATTAAGAACATGCATATTTATGGAGATGTTGCATCATAAAAGGCCCATTGCATTTCTTTTGCAGATTATGTATTGATTTGTTACTATTATTATAATTGTATAATTTCCAGAAATGGAAAACAACAAGGATTCCCCTGTAGTAGTACTTCCATCACAAATCAGCTCTGCAAATTCCAACCAAGTTTATGGTATTAAGCAGCAACATGGCTCCAATATTCAGTTTATGGTATGTCTCGATCAATGCCAGTAATTTAATGTATCCATGTGTATTTCTTAAGAAAAAAGTTGCAGTGTGTACTAAATAATGGTAATGTATATTGCATTGCTCGTATCCCCTTTTTAATTAACACTGCAGTTTTTATAAACAGAAAAATCGATTTTGGATGTTTATAAACCATATATATAATATACTCGTAATTGTTTATTTTATTGCTAAAACTTTCTATTTTAACCGTTGCACCCAATATGGTTTCCAAAAATTCTGTTTAATTTTGCCAGGAGAACGGTGGAAAGGACATTGGAAGCCCAGTTGATCTTTCTTATGAACGAACAACTACACAATCTGTTTCAATTAGTATGCCACCTTCCCCTTTGGATGCCAAAAGAGTTTTGTTCAAAGATGAAGCTGGAAATGCTAGCCCGGGAGATGCCAAAGACATTAAGTTTCATTATTCACAACCCATTGTGACAAGCTGTGGAATTGTTGAGACAGGGGGGTTAAAAACCCCCGACCGTCTCATGCTCCCTGTGAAGGACCCAAAGAGGGATGAGTTGAAGGACAATCGATACAATTCGTTCAAGACATGGTCGGGTCGACTAGAGAGTCAACTTTCAACATTACGTGGAAAGTCGCTCCCACGTGACAATCCTGAGATAAACCCTCCCCGAATTAATCTTGAAGGGGAGAGTTTATCTGTGGACAGATACTTCGATGCCTTACAAGGACCTGAGTTGGAGACTCTCAGAGTAAGTTCAAATACTTCTATCATTGCATACACAATCTCAGACTCATCTATTTTATTTAAGTAACATCTTGTTTTAGCCAGCCTATTGATTTACTCTGTCATGAATTGTTTGGTTTAATTAACAGCCTTCTGAAGAAATAATTCTGCCAGAAGATAAAAAGTGGCCCTTTCTTCTCCGTTATCCTATCTCATCATTTGGTATATGTCTCGGCGTTAGTAGTCAAGCGATAATGTGGAAGAATTTGGCCTCTACGGCTTCAACGCATTTCCTGCATATAAGCCTTAGAGTGAACTACACGTTATGGTGCACATCAATCCTTCTTTTCGCTGTTGTTGCCTCAACGTACCTTTTAAAAGTCGTCTTTTACTTTGAAGCCGTCCGAAGAGAATACTACCATCCGATCAGGGTGAATTTCTTTTTTGCCCCGTGGATCGCGTTGCTCTTTTTGGCCATAGGGGTTCCGGAAGATATCACCACAAAGCTACCTCATTCATTATGGTATGCGCTAATGACACCCATATTTTGTCTTGAGATCAAGATTTATGGGCAATGGATGTCAGGAGGGCAGCGCCGGCTGTCAAAGGTAGCCAACCCGTCTAATCATCTATCAGTGGTAGGGAATTTTGTTGGGGCGTTGTTGGGGGCATCAATGGGTTTAAAAGAAGGTCCGATTTTCTTTTTTGCGGTTGGGTTGGCTCATTACTCGGTGTTGTTTGTGACATTGTATCAAAGGCTTCCAACAAATGAAACTCTCCCAAAAGAACTTCATCCGGTGTTCTTTCTATTTGTTGCGGCTCCTAGTGTTGCTTCGATGGCATGGGCCAAAATCAATGATTCCTTTGATTATGGGTCTAGAATTGCCTACTTTATTGCCCTGTTTCTGTATTTTTCATTGGTTGGTTCGATAATTTCAATTCGATTTGTGGCTTCAATATGTACATGTTTATTAATGATGGAGTTGAAAGACTAATCATGGTGACAATTGATGCAGGCTGTTAGAGTAAATTTCTTTAGAGGATTCAAGTTCTCGTTAGCATGGTGGGCTTACACTTTCCCGATGACAGGAGCTGCAATCGCAACAATCAGATACTCTAGCGAGGTTTCGAATGTAGTAACAAAAGGGTTATCGCTGACCCTGTCAACGGCCGCTACAGTAACAGTGACAGGGTTACTGATAACAACTATTGTGCATGCTTTTGTGTTAGGAGACCTTTTCCCAAATGATATAGGGATTGCTATCAGTGACCAGAAACCAAAAACAACGCAAAGGAAATGGTTTCATCGAAACACATGTGGGTCTGCCAAAGATATCCAGCATCAACAACTTAAGTCCACGAACTCGGGTGAGAAAATAGTCAAACTTCCGATGACATCATCACCAGGAGCAACTGCTAAACCATTCTCGGTTCGAGTTCTGTAACTGATAATAATGAAGTTTCTTCAATCATCATACATACATACAAAGGAGGAACCAATCTCAGCTTTTACTGATAGAAAGTTCCCATGAACTTGGATGTATAATTTCTTTCTCCGCACTACAAGAAAGAAATTAACAATGTTGTATTATGGCTATGTTTTCAATTATACGTATATTGCACTTCCTAATGCAAAGTTAGTCAATGTAATGGTGCACGAAAATAAAATATGCTCAATTGTATATGAATCAAGTGTCTAAAAGGGCGTTTACTGTCTTAAATTAGTGAAAGCAGATAATCAACTCACCTACAGTAATACATGATTAAAATTCCTTTCGGAAGCAATTCTCGTAGTTTTCAAAGAACTAGTTGGGTTGTAAAAGAAGTTCCAAAACTAATACTGGTACTATATAATTAGAACAATACCCGTGCGTAGCTCGGGTTACACTTAATTATGAGGCACGCTTTTCTTTTATTTGCATATTTTTAGTTGTCTTATTGATAAACGCCTAGAATACATGATTTTAAGATGTAAAAATCAAGTTGTTTTGTGAAGCTTAATAGACGATTAGGGGTACTTTTATGTTTATTAAGTGTTTCAGGCACTAGGTGATGAAATGGAGCCAATTGAATCAAGAAACGAGTCAAGAAACCAAGAAGCAAAAATCTGGAATTCTGAAGTTACAAAAGGCGTAACTTACGCCAGACTTGGCAGTAGGTTACGCCAGTTGAAAATCCAAGGGGCGTAACTTACGCCCAGGGGGGTAGTAGGTTACGCCAGTTGCTGAACCAAAATTCCGAATTTTATGGTTTTAATTCAAGTTCAGTTTATATCATTCAAATGACGACTTGTGGAAGTTGCAACACATATTTTCTCATCCCTGGAGCAGTTCCTAACATTCCCAACACCCCAATTTCATCATCAAATCACAAATTCATGGAGATGACAATCCAAATTGAAGATTCAATGATGAAGATGACATGCTAGGTTTTCTATTGATCATTCTCATGTGAACAATTATGTAAGACATTTATGTTCAAGCTTTCTTATACTCATGTTGGATTAGATGTTAATTCTTTATTAGTTTTTTACAACCAATGTTGTTTGGATTGTTTGAATGATTATTTGTTCATGACTTGAATGAAATTCATCTATCATTTGGTTTTAACTTGTTAACTGATCATTGATTATTGAATGAATCTCTTATGAACTTATAGTTTATTTTAATGAAGTAGAAGTCTAGTTGTGTCAATTCCCCGGTTTTCGTTATCGTGAATCATCACAACCGATTAGTCTAGTTCTTGAATTCATTCAATCCAAACGTTATAACGAATCATGTCTATGTGATTTCCAATGAGTATAAGTTAGATTACATATTTGAAAACATAATTTGAAGCATGAGAATGATCTACTTTATTTAATTGAGTTATTTTGTTAAGTCTTTAATCACTTTTAGTTGTTAATCAAACCAATCAATCAATCAATTTTAAGTTTATGTCTAGTTTAATCAACTTTGTAAACTTATTTAACACTTTCCCTTGATTCCCTGTGGATACGATACTCGACTTACCCATACTAGTTATAGGTATTTAGTTTATATATTTGATTGGTCCAACGACATCGATCACTTATCACCGATGAATAATTATGATCTGTATACTAGTATACTACCATAAAATCAACTCAAACCTCATTAGTTTATTTATATATATTCTTGTATAAAAACTATTCACTCTCCTTAAATTAGAAAGTGTTACTCAAATGTTACATACAAAATTACTAAATTCTCCTTAATAAACACTCACTATAGAAAGAGTTTTTATAAATTACTAAATTTACCCTTAATAAATTAATTTACACTCTAAACCTTTATTTTTAATAATTAACACTCTAAGTCTTTATCTTCGGAAATATTTCACTTTCACCACCAATAGTACCGTCACAGATACCACTAAACTGTCGTCCCCCCCACCGTCGCTGCATTGTGCAGGTACCATGTTCATTTTTCAATAAGAATAACTAATTAATAAAGATAAAAAACATTTTTGTAAGTCCAAACATTATACTTTTATTATTATATAAGAGTATTATTCAAAGGTTCATTTATTGTTTTATCGCGTACAGATCGATGGATTGTTTGTCCCAAACCAGGTAACATTGTGGCACCTGTTAAACTTAAGGTCTCATACGGAACCATACATATCTCACCGCATATATTTCACGAGGCTTCCCATTTGAGTTCTCCAATATAATGCAATGTTTTTACAATCACACATAAATATATATACACGAACAAAGTCAATCACACAAATATGAACAAAATGATCACAAAAGACTCAATTATTCGAAGAGATAAAAATTATTTGGATCTTTCATAGATGCTAAAGGAAGAAAAATTTGATAGACAACAACAACGGTTACGTGACTCTTTTGAGCGAGGGTTCTGATATGTCGTATTTTAGACCCATTTCCCACAATGAATATAGTTGTTTTAGCATGATTTATAAGTCGTTTTTGTATACATTTGGTGCATTTATGGTATTTGTTAGTGTTTCAGGCTACTGACAGGTGTTTAAGCGTAAATCTGGAGAAAACGACATTATTGAGGTGAAATAAGTGCTAACGGATGATTCCTGAAGCGTTTGGATGAAGATAGCAGAAAGTCAATGAAAGTCAAAGCTGGAAAGTGGGGAGTTGCCCCGCAATAGGAAAACAGAGGAGAATCGTTGCCCCGCAACACCTTCAGCTTTAAATCATT
This sequence comes from Erigeron canadensis, assembly GCF_010389155.1. Taxonomy (NCBI): domain Eukaryota; kingdom Viridiplantae; phylum Streptophyta; class Magnoliopsida; order Asterales; family Asteraceae; genus Erigeron; species Erigeron canadensis. Next base: position 44,041,307 of record NC_057766.1, read on the forward strand.
GGACGTCAACAAGTCAATGCAAAGCTGGACCTCGTTGCCCCGCAACTAGGTCCGAATCTGGGCAGATTTTTGGAAACTTATAAATAGCTTGCTTAATCATTCCAAAAACCTAACCTTTTCCTCTCCAGCCGATTTTTAACATCTTTTCAAGGGTTTTTCATCTACAAACATTCTTTGAAGATTGCTAGCACGATTGGAGATTTATTTAGCTATTGTTTATCATTCTCAAACGATTTCAACATTCGGTACAATATGTTTTCATATATTATTGTTTGTTTTTATCTTTTCATTATGAGTAGCTAAATCCTTCAACACCCGCTTGGGTAGTAAACTTGTCATAGGGTCGTTTTGAATGTTACTTGCAATCGTTGGACAAGATTTTCATGTTTAATCGAAGATCCATATTTATTTGAGTTTAAATATTGTTTTTATCTTTTATATTTATTGATTGATAATTGTAATTAGAAGTTCGGAAGAAATCTATGTCATTGTCAATTGATTTATGAAAAGGTTGATCAGTCCATAATTAACCTAAAGTCGTTGGAGTTCGGAAGAAACTAACGATAAAGATTTTTAAACAATTAAATTCATTTTGAATGTGTAAACACTTATGATAGAGGAATCTGATTAGGTGAATAAGCAGTTCGGAAGAAAGCTTTTATAGGTTAAATCGTGAAAATCAACTCAGGATCTTAATGCTTAATTGTTTTGGATAGAAATTAAACGCGGAAGCGATAACTAAATTTAGAACAATTAAAGTGTCAAGAATAACGGAAGTTCGTCTTGTCTATCTTTTGAGTCGTTCAACAAATGAAAGTAATGTTTAGATCCAATGATTGGCATGTGAGCTGATCCAAGTGGGTGTCCTTTTAAAATTATTGTTCGAAAATCAACAACAAAATTCTTCTTTCGATTAATCCTAAAGGATTACTGACTTTTTTCAACTAACTCTTGCAAAGTGGCAATTCGGCCACAAAACCACCTTTTTTTCTGAATCATTTTATTGTAACAATTGCTTAATAAGTCCTTGTGTTCGACCTCGTACTTACCAAGTCACTATATTGCATACGAACGGGTACACTGCCCGCAAGTGTGTAGTAGACAGTTACTAGGTATTTCGTGATATAAATTTAAAACTAGAAAATACACATCAGGTTCATGCCAGACTTCTATACCCGTGGATTTTGGTCTTGGATGAAACCACATTCGGTCTAACGCTCGAGCTTACCCTACCACAGCCTAAACCCACTTCCACACCCACCCTCTAATATATGGTTGTTAGTAAATGGATATTTGTAGTGCATTAGTGAACTAATAGTATCAGAACGATAATGATGGACTACTCCAAGTTAATATTAATTAAGGAACAATATTAGGACTGAGAAGTAGATTCACAATATTGATAGAGAAGAAGAGAACCACGTAGAAGATATTATCCATGTATACCACCCGAGATATGCAAAAAAAAAAAAAAATTGTATATATTTTTGGCTTGCAGCACTATAATCAATGAGAATCCTTATTACCCGCTTTGATCTAAAATTTACGGTTGCAAGATTATTTAACATTTTTTTTAATTTAATCTAATATCACCTTTTTTCATACGATAATCGGTATAATCATTTGAATTTACTTATGTAAAATTGTTGAAGTAAAATGAAACTTACATTTAACGAAACACGTTAGCTATAAACAAACGCTACATATGTAAATATTAGCAAATATATGTGATGCAAAGTTTGGCGATAACACGAGGAACTCGGAAATACACCCATAAATTATTAGAAGATGAAGTATATGATGAAGTAATATATACACATAATGATAATGATACTCAAATAGTCAAATATTTGACAAAGGAGTAAAGGGCAACTTTTATGTGATATTAAAGTAAATGAAATCAAAGGCTTTCAAATGCCAGTATCCCCATAACGTCCAATACACCGCTATCTAGCTCAAAAAAAACTCTTCAATCTACTCGCGGTCTATACGGAGACCCTTTCTTATTATTGATAATCTCAAAGTAATAACAACGAAGCATAAACACAACCTAATTTTGAATCCTATGAATTATGATATTTTATTTAACAAAAACCCCATGTACTTTCTCCACGCTATTCTTCTCATCTTCTTTATACACGATCTGATCATCTCTTTAGATTCCTAGTTGCCACACAATCAAAACTCCATTTTATGATTTTAAATGAAAGAGATTTGTTGATATTATAACTATAAATGTGAAAATGTTTGGAGAACAAAGATACAATGAATTACAAAGCCCATCAAGATATCAAAATGACTTGCAAAACATAATCAAAGACTAAGGGCTATATATAGCACAAAAGTCAAACAGTATATCAAAATGACTTGCAAAACATATTCAAAGACTTAGGGCTATATATAGCACAAAAGTCAAACAGCTAGCCTACAGACTCGGTCTAGCATATATCTACTTCATTCAAAATTCAAAACAGAACTAATTCGATGATACTTTCCGAAAAGGATGTTGACCCAAATTTCTTTAACTTCTAATACAACGTGTGGAATAGTGAATTATATTCCAATAAGTTTTAGCCACAACTCTATTATCCACTTAATTTACACTCTGCTTTTAATGGAAGAGCGAGGTAAAAAAGTATATGAAGGTTAAATTTCTAATTATTTATAAATTTTGAGTAGTTTTGTATTTGACTACATTTGATGTTTTTAAATTCAAAGTTTATCTCATTCATATTACATTTTATCTTATCTTTTTACACAATACGAACAAATGATAGTTTTGTGCAAACGGATGCTATCTTATTAACCATTTTCCTATTTAAATGGGATCCACTCTATAATTGGCTTTTTTTTAAAGTAACGTTATCCAATATATTATAACACATGGTTAGTATAATGCAACAAACAATCCACTTTAAAAGAAATAGTTTACACGGCTATGATTGGATAGAAGTAAAATCGTACGTTCACTATTGAAAGTTGGAATGATTTACCGGTAGCAATATTTATATACAAAACAGCCGTTTGGCAAATCCTGATGTTTGTTTGACCAGTTTAAAGTCCCGGATTTGACAATCCCAGATGTTTGTTTGTAAAAGACTAGTTTAATACATGTTTGTTTCCATAATTTAATTAGAAGTAAAAATATTATTATACACATTAATTTGCTATGATTCAAAAAACAGAAATAATGTTACAGCCACAAATATTTTTATAACAACATTTTTACAAACGTATGTGTTTCCATTCCAAATCAAAATAATTTTTTTCTCCTCTCGTTTGTTAAAAGGGAGCGTGATAACAGTAAAACAATTCGTTTCTGTTTTTTTTTTTTTTAAATAATGTTTTTCTTCTTTCCTATTCCAGTTCTTCTCTACCGTAAATTCTTAAAATTGCTAATTTAAAGCTATTTTTTCCCCCAAATTCACCATTATAAACCCTAAAACAGAAATTTGTAGATGGTTTTATTTTGACGATGATGACCACAATAAATTAACCACGTACTAATCAAAATCAAATCCAATGCATAACCATTCGTCATAAGAACGAACTCACATTACAAAGATCGATCCGATCCACCAATGAACACTCTTATGGTACGCACGTATGTCAATTTTTTCAAATTTTACCTTTTGTCATCATATATTTTACCATCTTCTGATCCATAATTAGTTTAGTGCCAGTTTGATTAGGGTAGGGGTGTAAACCGACGAGACAGCTCACTATGCTGAATGAACATCGCAACAATATTAATTACATCATTTGTTTTTCTAAAAAACCTTAATTACATTCTTGTACCAGTTATATGTCTAGATTAGATGCTCCCTAATGCATTCTACACATATATTAAGGAGGTACACTATATTGTTTTGTTCAATCAAGTCATTTTAGTCACTGTTATAGACCTGATCCACACAAATATATTTTATGTTAACATATAACTAGGTAGATATTTAATATGCATCAGAATCAAACTTTATTACTTCTTGCATGACTAGTGTTGACAAGCGATGATCTTTGTATGTCACCTTCCTAGCTCATACCCTGCTCATGGTGAGATTGGGTATCGTTGACCATTGTTAAGGTCCAAAAAAACCATATCACTTTATTCCTTCTTGCATGAGCAGTGTACGTACATTGCTCATTAGTTCCTCTGTGGCTCTGTATCTTTCCATATAGACAGCCCTTTTTTAGTGTTGGCCTTCTTTGTTACTTCTTATAGCTATGATCTATGAATCATACCAATAACATTATTGCTGTATCATAAAAAGTCCCATTTCATTGATTTTACTAATAGACAATTCACCTATTGTGAAAGTGAATTTTTTTTTTTTGTTTAATATGCACAGCAAGAAACCAACTGTAAATTGAGATGGAAAACAAGAAGGAGTCCCCTGAAATAATTTCATCACCGATCAGCTATGCAGATTCCAATCAGGTTATTGTTATCAAGCAAGATATGATGGCCCCAAGATGCTTGGTCTTTGTGGTTTTTTGAAATTGTGTTTTGATTTTGCCAGGAGTTCAGTGGAAATGATCAGTTTGAAAGCCCACTTGATCTATCGCCGGAACAAACAACAGCTACACCATCTGTTTCGATTAGCATGCCACCTTCTTCTTTGGATGCCAAAAGAGTTACATTCAAGGACAAAGCCACATTAGTTGGAAACGATAGCCCGGGAAAAGGCGACACCACATTAGTTGATACAAGGAGAGTAAAAACACCAGACGGTCTCATACTCCCAGTGAAGATTCCAAGGATACATGAGTTGAAGGACAACAGATATAACTCGTTCAAGACATGGTCAGGTGGGCTTGAGAGACAACTTTCTACATTACGTGGAAAGTCGCTCCCACGTGTCGATCCAACTGAGATAAACACTCCCCATAAGAGTGTAGCCGTATCTGCAGACAGATATTTTAATGCTTTAGAAGGACCTGAGTTAGAGACTCTCAGGGTAAGTTGAAATTAATACTCTTCTCATTAATTAATTGTCAAAATCATACTCTAATATAATACAACCTGACCTCACTTATTTTGATCATCCCTAATCCAGTAATCCGAATGTCTTTTGTATGACTTTTACTTCCCTTCTAACATTTTGTCTCACTATTTTGGCTCTTCTTTTTTTACAGGCTTCCGAAGTAATAGTGCTTCCTGAAGATAGAAAGTGGCCATTTCTTCTTCGTTTTCCGATCTCAGCATTTGGTATGTGTCTCGGTGTTGGTAGCCAAACGGTACTGTGGAAGAATTTAGCCTTGTCCACTTCCACACATTTCCTTCATATAAGCCGTAGAGTGAACTATGCATTATGGTGCATATCCATCCTTCTTTTCGCCGTTGTTGCCTCAGCTTACCTTTTAAAAGTCATCTTTTACTTTGAAGCGGTTCGAAGAGAATACTACCACCCGATCAGGGTTAATTTCTTTTTTGCCCCGTGGATTGCCTTGCTCTTCTTGGCCATTGGGGTTCCAGAAGATATTGCTACAACACTACCACATTCATTATGGTATGTGTTAATGACGCCCATATTTTGTCTTGAGATCAAGATTTATGGGCAATGGATGTCAGGAGGGCAACGCCGCTTATCAAAGGTGGCCAACCCGTCTAACCATTTATCAGTGGTAGGGAATTTTGTTGGGGCGTTGTTGGGGGCATCAATGGGGTTAAAAGAAGGTCCGATTTTCTTTTTTGCTGTTGGATTGGCTCATTACACAGTCTTGTTTGTGACATTGTATCAAAGGCTTCCAACAAACGAAACTCTCCCAAAAGAACTTCATCCAGTGTTCTTTCTGTTTGTTGCAGCTCCTAGTGTTGCTTCCTTGGCGTGGGCCGAACTCAACGGCTCATTTGGTTATGGGTCTCGAGTTGCCTACTTCATTGCCTTATTTCTCTATATTACATTGGTTAGTTCCATTAAATCAATCCAGACTACAGCTTTTACGTATTTTGCTGATCAGGAGATGTAACTTGGGTGTACGTGCTGTTGTTACATTTACGTACAGGCAGTTCGAGTAAATTTCTTCAGAGGATTCAAGTTCTCGTTAGCGTGGTGGGCTTACACGTTCCCAATGACAGGAGCTGCAAATGCGACTATCACATACGCAAGTGAGGTCTCGAATATAGTAACAAAAGTGTTATCACTAACCCTGTTAACTATTGCTACCGTAACTGTGACAGGGTTACTGATAACAACTATGATTCATGCTTTTGTGTTGCGAGACCTTTTCCCAAATGATATAGGGATTGCTATTAGTGAGCAGACACCAAAAAGGCAACAGAATTGGTTTCATCGGAACACATGTGGATCTACTAAAGATATCAAACATCAACTCAATTCCACGAACTCGGGTGAAGAAATAGTCCAAGGTCCGATTTCCTTCTTAGAGCAGGCGTAAAACCATTCTCAGAGCCAGTTCTGCATTCATAATTCTAAGGTTAATTGACATGTAAAGGGGAGCTTTAGTAAGTTTGAAATGAGAGCATAGCATACAACATTTAGTAGATGTACTAAATCAACCTGACTCGGAACTTGGATAGAACGAAAACATGAGAAGGACCAAAAGAGAGAAGACGAGCTCTATGAATTGCTTTGGGAGAGAATTTTTCAGAAAGGTCACAAGAAACTTAACCCATCTTAAATTAACTGAAAAGCCTAATTATTAACCTACTGCATACTAAGTGGGAATGGGCCAAACCAAACTAAACCAAGAACAAATACAACTAATAACTTTTTCCCCCCTTTTCTGATTTTAGGCACATTGTATCTGACTAACCTACATGATTCATATGAAACAACTTCTTCACACGGATATAGTGTAATATTTAGGTCTGTCTTGTATTGATAACTTGGTTAGCGAGGTTGTCTTTTAACTTTTGTTTCTAGAATGTGAATAATATCTGTATCCTGTTTTTAACAATTGAACCTAGTACAATCTATAAACATATTAAATCATTTTTGTGTCCCACTTATGACTTACCTATACAAACTCTGCCAGGTAATGTGAACTTGTACTAAAAAGCTAGGAAAAAGTATAGTAGTTTCATATGGCCCATACATAAAACCAACTGGGTTGGATCAGTGGTTGGAGTTTATGCCTCTGGAAACAGAGGTCATGGGTTCGATCCTCATGCCCAACAAGGCTAGAGGTCCTTTTCTACCTATGGTAGGACTTGGAAGCAGTCTCTCTACCTTTGGTAAGGGTAAAGGCTGTCTACATATCAACCTCCCCCATACACCGTCGAAAACGGTATTGGGACCCAAAACCCGTGGAAGACGGCATTAGGAGTTACTTTACTTTATATGGCCCATGCATAGAATGAATACGAAAACCTTGCAATATGGCTTCTTCCTCAGTTGTTTTCTTGCTATCCGACTTTGACATTGTCGATTTTAAGTATGTGCCCCTCTGAATGGTTTCTCTTAAAAATGGGGTTCGATATGTTGCTTATACATTCCATGTGATATGCATGTGGTCCTATATATATATATATATACATTGAAAATATATATATATGTAGGGGGACAATCAAATAAGAACAGTTTTAAAATAAGAATGGTGGGAACACCTTAAAATCATCATTTTGATGCATTAAAAGTCCATAAAACTGACATAGTGCATAACTAATCATCATTATTTAAGTGTTTAACAACACATTGATTAATCAAAATCGAAAAAATCACGTTTTTTGTTGGATGCATCATTTTGATGAATATGCATCCAAGATGGATGCACAAAACAAAAAACATGATTATTTCGATTTTGACGGATGAATGTGTTGTTAATCACTTAAATAATGATAATTAGTTATGCACTATGTTAGTTTTATGGACTTTTAATGTATTAAAATGATGTTTTTAAGGTGTTCTCACCGTTCTTATTTTAAGAGTGTTCTCACCGAAGTGTTACCATATATATATATATATATATATCCAACCTTTGCTTAGTTGTTTGATTTGGTGGCACACGAAATTTATACCGCATATGGAATTAAACTTAGAATACCATGATGCTTTTTTTTAGTAGCTCGCAACGTGTTACAGAGAACTTATACAAAGCTAAACTTCTGTATGGTTCATCCCAAGAATGGTGACCACTTAGATTGTTCCAAACAAAAATTCAGATGATTATATGTTGGCTAAAAAAATACATGAAACGATACACTGTAGGTTTCGTTTATTAAGACCGTGTCAAGTAGAAAAAGGTACAATTGTTTCATACAACATGTAAATTTATTTTGTAACTAGACAGAGAAACCAGGAGCTCTAGCTGGCTAGTCCATACCAATGGTTTTCTTGCAATGTACAACTGCCTCGTGAATTGAGCTCTCAGAATCACAAGACGTTCGACGATTATCTACCTTACATGCTTCACTTGGTCTAGGACCGGAAATGCTTGAACATTCCCAATTCTCGACTCCTTGTACTCTACTACTATCTGACGTTCCCCGTCTTATTCGACACCAAAGGGGCCTAACCAAGTCCATATACTTTTGTATGATTCTTTTCGGCAGTTTATTGCACTTACGTAATGACAAAGAACGACTTTTACGAAAACGACCCTCCTCTTGAGTGCTAGAAGATGGAGAAACACGAATGGAGTCAGAAGATGGACCACATGATATCACGGGAACAAGGATACCATTTGATATTAGCTTATCGGCATGAACAGCCGTAGTAGGGGATTGGGATGTCGGGATATCAAAATTGAATTCGTGATGAACAAGAAACCTTTTGGAGGGTGTAAGGTTAGGGTCCATCTCGATGAATGAAGCACCGTCTGCTGCATCAAACGACACTCTAAAGGAACAATTTGGACTATCAAGAGACAGGTTTTGGTTCAGTAACCATGAGTATGAAAAGCTCTCTACAGAGAGAGGTTGCGAAGCTTCCATAGAGGTTAAACTCGAAAATTTTAATGATTCAAATCTTAAAGTCTGCTGGATACGTTTACTAGATATCCTAAACTATATATAAACAAGAAAGACACAATTATTATGTGGTCCTTGCTACCATAAAAATAAAGAATATAAACGACAAATGTTAACCCTACACATGATGCAATGTCGCATGTTATGTTTTTTGTGTTAGAAAAGAGCAGGCATTGGTCCCTTACCTTAAATATATTTATTCTTATTAGAAGTCCCATCGGGGTGCTAATTAAACGAATAGTATATCGGTATTCTTTTGGGCTGTTATCTTGGAAAGGGATCTAACTCTCTCTCTCTCTCTCTCTCTCTATATATATATATATAAAAAAAAACTTTAATAAATAACTACTTTTTGAAATCGTCTATAGTAAGGCATAAACTACCAAAAAACTCTAATGTGGGTTTCAAATTCCAACCAAAAAAGCTCTAATGTCGATATTTTCAACTTATAACTTATAAAAGTGAATACTCGCGCGCTAAATTGTTTTTGGCGTAGTTAGATACTCTTTTAAGCTAATATCTGTATTAAATTTCCCATCATACCATATAGTTACTCTTTAATGATTAATGATTTTTAGTAAGAACGCTAAATATGTTTAGTTAACCACCTTAAAAGTGGGCTAGCGGCTTATATGATATTTGCACAAAATATTTAATGAATTAACCTCCAAAGTGGCCTAATGGTCACGAGATACTCCGGCTGACCATATACATCTTAGTCAAAAAGACCCGTACTCCCCAAGTAACCCAATTAGAGAAAACCCGTTTGTTTACTAAATATGCTTAATGGTAAAGGTTTACATACATTTTTTTAACTCTTTTAAACCTATTGAACCGCTTCCCGCATAACTGCTCAGAGTTCCCCCTCTTCTAATTTCGTCGGTCTTCTCTAAGATCCTAGACAGGCCAAAACAAATAAAAGGAATTTTTTATGATCAATGCCTAGACATATAGTATGTGATTGATTATCCATTCATACCACGAGGTGGCTCCACGTGATGAAATCTTATATCATGGGAAGAATAGTATTTTAATGAAATTAACAAAAACGCATTCACAACCAACCTAAAGAAACAAAAACAGCAGACACTGGTCCCCTTGGGCTGTCTGAAAAGAAATGGGCATGAAGCATGGTATGAAGTCGTAGAAAGAGACTCCGAACCAAACGGTCTTTTAAAGACAAAAAACAATTAACTAGATTCACGTTCAGACAATTATTCGCAACTAGATTCATCAATGACACAATTGTTCTTTCATGTGCAGAAATTGACTGCCTTGACTCTTTTCGGGTCATGTATTCAAAGACTAACAAAATGGAAATCAGATGTGAAGCGAAAATCTCTCCAATTTTAAGACAATTCTGTCAAAAGCTTATTATGTCAACAAGGGACTAAACGATTGACAAGTTTCTGAGGAAAAAAACATACCCATAAATTCCTCTATAGATAACCTCTATTTAGTCTCTAATCTCTAATGCTGCACGAAAATAAATTATCCAATGAACGGAACAGAAGTACATCTAAAGTAGATTAAATATTAAACCAAAAAGTAGATTTATACACAAGGATACAACGAATGGTGAATTAGGATGTCATTAATACATGACGTATACATAAAAGAGAGATCACTTCATAAGATCTATGAATACAAAGGCATTCCAAAGGCTGTGTAAGAGCATAGACGGCAGTAAGTTTCTTGACCTTGTGAACACAGTACCCATTACAATCCCAAGAAATACAAGTGGTAGCATTCTTTGCATATTGAAATGTGCCAATGCAAAAGCTAAAGAACTAACTAATATTGAACACCATACGGGCATGTACCTGGTCAATGAAGGGAGTAGAAACCCGCGAAACACAACCTCCTCCCAAATAGGAGCACAAACGGAGACCACGATGGCGTAAAGAGCCATTGCCATGGGATCACGTGCAACAATCGATTGCTCGACATTTGAGACTGTGACTGGAGCGGGCGGGATCATGGGCATTAAATTTAGATTGACCTGTGAGAGACGGTTGACCAAAGGGAACATGAGGCACCCTAAGCCAATGTCAATATGCCATTTGCCTTTAAAGGTGAATTTAAACCAATCAGATGAAAGGGGGCGGAATGGTGCGAGGCAGCGGTGGAGGATTGCAATACCTGCAAGGCCTTCTGCCACATCCGTTAAAAGGCTGTACAGTGCTTGTCCTCTGTATGTCAAGGTCTCCTTTCTGAAACCTGATACATGGGCTAAAAATGGTATTATCCAAGAACCTACCAGCCAAAATGAGGCAATCCAAAGGAGCATCACCTGCATTATTGAACTTTGTTACCTCTTGCTCAGATATATGAATCGCTTATTGTTACGAGTCAATTCTCGTGCACGAATTTATCATAAGATGACAACTTAGCACTTATCATGAAGTACTCTAATACATAGACAGCAGCTTCAAGATACTAACCATTACATAATTGGTGAATAGTTACACCTTTACAAGTTCTAATTTCAATAAAAAAAGATTAAATCAAAAACCTTAAAAAACTAAAGGATGACATCAACAAGTACACTGTTGTGAGCAATGTCAAGAATATGAAATAAAAGGGCACTTTAAAATCCTAGCTTAGAAACGTTCTTTTATGAATACACGAACTTAATGTACTCATGCCCATAGTCACATGGAACTGGAAACACAACGGTACATGATCGCGGTCAGCTATGCCCCAAAAATTGGTAGGAGGTACCATATATTTGGCACGGTGTACCATTTACTTTGGTATGGTATGCCCAATAGATAATAATCTTAGTTTCCTATATCTGCACTTAATATTAAAAAGAATGTGATTATTTTAGCTATGTGCGAAGTATCAAGTTAATACAGGATATCACTAAACCATTAGGTGTATCTTAGATACCCATGGGTTAAATAGAGCGATTGCATATAAATGATGAAGATGTCACCCGAACGGATACTCTGATGATGGAGAATATTAATAATTTAGAAGTTTTTTGACAAGTCATATTTTAAAAACCTGTACTTGCAATTTAATGCATTGTCCAAGATATGGAATGTAATTAGGGGTGTTATACGAAGCATAATATGCCACAGGTAAATAAAGCCTAATATGTCCACAACCCCATCTAAGGTCCAAGAGAGGTATTACTGCTTTGTAACCCATTAAACAAGGATTTAAAGCCTAAGTGGACGAAATTTAAGTAGACAAGTAATAATAGTAAGTGAGTCACCAAAGAGAAAATTCAAGTGAGAATGGATAAAAGTATATAGTAGCATAGCACCTGAAGAATGGTTTTAGCTGTCCAGGGAACTGTCCATCGTTGTGCGCTAAATACGGCATCTACAGCCTATAAAAACAGCGCATGTAAAAGCATTCAACAACACAAGGTACAGGGGGTGAAGCAAGTTCAATAAAACCATACAAAGAGATTGAGAAAAGTTGCCCTTTTCAACAAGTTCAATAAAACCAAAAGCATGCTAAACAACTTGATAGCTCATTGTATTATGACAAAACCGGTGTTCACTTTCTAGCATAATCAATTCATTTATATTAAAGGCAAATTAAGATACGCCGCTATCAATTCCAATCTCGAAATAACTGTAACAACTACCTGTTGAAGCTTTGAGACCAAATCATGTTTCACAATATTCGATTGGTTTGGTTCTGATTCCGAGGGCAATGCTATATCGGGATCGAAAGAAGAGTTTTGTGGGTCTTTAAAACATGAGTATCTCCAGTTCTACACATCAACCAACGGCAAACCTAATCAGTAGAAAGAAACATAAGGCCCGATTTTCGTAATCTGTGATTGCTTTGTAACAACTTTATTTACAATAATATATGTGTCAATAGCAATTAAAAACATTATCAAAAGATAAACAAAGTGAAATTAAACTTACATTTCTTAAAAAATTTGAACAAGGACAAGGGCAAGAGGTTCGATTACTATTATTATTGTTGTTACAATGATGGGGTTTCTTATTATTATTATAGAGTTTATATTTAAATCTTGTATTTGTAGAAAGAAGATAAAAAGGACGAACAGAAAGCGGTTGACATAAAGGCGTTGTAGCAGTGGTCATCGTTTATCCGGAATTTGTTGGTAATCTTAACGACGTCGTTTTAACATGTCTAAGAAGCGATTTACAGGGGTTTGACTTTTATGGATGTGCAAGGAGGATGGACGGTGGCGGTGGCGGTGGCGGTGGCGGTGGCGGCGGTGGATAAGATGATAGTTCCGGCCAGGGAATGGATATAGCCAAGTGGCAAACCAATAATTCTGCGTGGGTTCGAATGTTCTAGAACAATTGCAAATGTTATCTCAAATTCTATAGTCTATACTCGTTCTCATCCGTTTAGTTTCCAACGATTGACGGCTTGCTTTGCGATATGTAATATAGCAACGAGTGAGTTTATAAAAGAAAATAAATTGCTCTTTCATGGGTTTTAAGCTTAAATACCTCGATAGGAAATATTAAGATATAAATAGATCATACCTCTACTTAAGATATAAATAGATCATACCTCTACTTAAATACTGCTTTCATTTTTTTACCTAAATGATAGAAAAGATTTTATAATCAATATGTTAATTTAACTTAAAAGAATTTTAAATTAATGGTTAAGTTTGTAGACAAGGTTGGTAATTGGGTACCTGTTAAAATAACTGGCAACTTTTTTCATTTTTAAAAATATTTGTTTTTAATATTTTAAAGTTCAACATTTAACTTTTTTATACATAAAAATAACTGTCACATTCAAATCATCAAAGATAAGTGTTAAACAAGTCGTTTTCATGTTTGAAAACTGAGAATGTTGTGTGTATCGAACCTATTAAGACACGATTTGCCAGCCTTAGTTGCAGTGCATTTAAAAAAATGTATCTGTTATATCAACGATCTATCTATTAGAGGTTGTAGTCAACAACTCTTTAATTTATACAAATTTAATGGCTAAAATAATATCGATGTGATCCATCATATATTAAGTAGTCAGATATTGTTTCTGTTGTTCGTTCGAGACTCATGAAGTTAAGGTTTAGAAGGACTGCGAGAGTCACTTCCATTCTTAATACTTGGAAGGTGCACGGAGATTGCTTGTTTGTTGATGATTGTTGCATAATTCTATCTCATTTGGATCCTACATCTACTTGTTTGTAATATAGGTAGGCTTGATATATCTGGTATTTGTTAGCCATTGTATTTTGTTCAGTGTCTATTTGGTTTACATATACGGGGCTGTCCCATATATGAATTAGTGTGATACTTAATCACGCGACTTGTATTGTTAAGTTGATGATTATATAAAAGTCAAAAAAAAAAGATTGATTAATTATAAATCTATATTCTTAATAATAATGAAATAAAAAAAGCAATTCTTTTCTATATTTATGGAAGGGGATCTATTAATTTATACATATTCTTAATACAATAATTTATAATATAAATATTTAACTTTTAAAATAACTACAGTATTTTTTTGCATCAGTTATTTTTATATTAATAATCATACCGTTTTCGTTGTCATCGCCACTTACCACATAAACGTACACCTGGTTAGTTACATTTGGAACAACTTTTTGACAAATAGTCACAAAAGAACTCATACTAGAGCTGTACCCTGTATTTTTTGCTAAACTTTTGAAGACGACATTGCTAGATATTACTCCGTAATTAATTAAATTAAATTAAATGTCTTAGGATGTGGTAATTTCAATGCGAATTGTTAAATCGTTCACCCCCAGTTAATATGCGTCGGTATCATTGGAACCACCTTGAGTACGTGACCCACTTTCTAAAACTGGTCTCAAGTGTGAAAGTCGAGAAAAATGTGTGTCAAATTAAAGCTTAGCTATGGCTATACTATATAATTAACAGGACAAGAAACGTGTGGGATTTAACCAAACAGATAATATTGGGCCCATGTTACAACCTAATGCGGCTCAACACGTGCCCTCAGACCCCTCAAATCCCTCTCAACAGCCGAACCCCAAGCCGACCATTCTAACCCTTTTCAACGTTTATGGTTCACCCACCCATGTACACGTATTCACAAATTGTGCTCATTTTTCTTCCCACTTATATATTGAATGTCTTGGTGTACATACTTATTGAATATATTGGTGTACATATATCTATATATATATAGATATATTTGTGTTTCTTTGACAAGTTTGTAATGTTAGGATTATATTTATCGAGCAATGGCTTATTATTATTATTGTTCTAGTACACGGGGTTTGTTATTTATTCTTTTGTTAGAGGTGATTGTGTGTATATCGGGTCGAGTTGGCTTAGGATCGAGATTATATGCTAACGATGACAACAACCAAGCATGGCTTTCTGATAATGGGACATTCGCATTTGGTTTTACTTCAGCTAATTTAGACACGACTTCAACCTCACAAGACGACAAAACATATCAACTCGGAATTTGGTTCGCTGACCTTCCGGGTGATCGCGTTCTCGTTTGGTCTGCATATTTGTAAGTTTATAATCACTCGTATCAGTAGTTTAGTCGGTTCCAAAGAAAAGGGCCTGATGATGACAGAGTCTGTAGTCTATCTTGTTAGCAATACACATATATATACCAGAACATGCATCGATTATGTGCTCAGTTTTACTATCGCTTTCATATGCTAAATCATAACTTAGGTGCTTAGGCTTATTTTTCTATGATAGCAAAAACAGGACATCTAAATAAGATGCATTACGCATATGTGTAACACTTGTACAAACTTTATAAACATAAAGTATGATAACAATTGTACTAGCATTTTGTGTTACTCTTACTTATCGATTTGGCATGCGCATATATGTTAGCTGTCCTTACTACAATTTTTGCAGGTTAATACCGTAATGATGCAATTTTCTTTCAATATTTTCTGAATATATAGAATTGCTCCGGTCACGAAAAATGCAATACTAGAGCTCGACACAACCGGAAACCTTGTCCTCACGGACGGTCGCACCACGGCATGGACCTCAAACACGACAAACGCTGAGATCCAATCTGCCCAGCTACTAGAAAACGGCAACCTCGTCCTCTATACAAGAGATCAAAACATAGCGTGGCAAAGCTTCTCACACCCATCAGACACCCTTTTGCCTGGTCAACCTTTGACCATAGATGTCGAGTTGACTTCTTCTCGCATACCTACACGTGGCGGCGGTTACTACACTATGAAAATACTTCAAGAAACCACTTCATTAAGCTTAGGTCTAACTTACAACTTACCAACGGATCCTTATAATCTATCAACAGACGTCCAGTCTAATTACTCATATTGGGCAACCCCTGAGTTCTCAAATGTTACCGGTGATGTAGTGGCGGTGCTTGACCAAGCGGGAAGCTTTGGGGTGGTTTATGGTGGAGATTCTGCTGGAGCGGTTTACGTTTATAAAAATGATAATGATAAAGGCGAGTTATCATCTGCTAGTAACCAAACCAACCGACCGTCGGTTCTTAGGAGACTAATTCTCGAAAATAATGGGAACCTACGGTTATACCGTTGGGACAATGATGTGAATGGATCTCGACAATGGGTAGCCGAATGGGCTGCAGTTTCAAACCCATGTGATATCGCGGGAGCATGTGGAAACGGTATATGTAATCTGGATAGAAGCAAAACAAATGCTTCTTGCGAGTGTTTGCCTGGTTCTAACACCAACGGGGAAGATTTCAGGTGCAGGATGAATTCATCCTCCCCCGGAAATTGCAGACTTCCCCGTAATACTTCCCAATTCAAAATTGAAACAGTTCAGCAAACAAATTACTATTACCTGGAATCAGCAGTGATAGCAAACTACAGTGACATCCCCACGGTTTCAAAGTGTGGTGATGCTTGTTTAACCGATTGTGAATGTGTTGCTTCTGTGTACGGGCTAAATCAAGAGAGTCCGTATTGTTGGGTGTTAAGGAGCTTGGAGTTTGGCGGGTTCGAGGATTCAGCTTCAACCATGTTTGTTAAGGTTCAGTCAAACGGGTCTTCGAGCCAATCGAAAGATACAGGGATGAGTAGCAGCACTCGTGCAAAGGTTTTGGTTGTTCCTATTGTACTTAGCATGTTTGTTCTTATTGGGCTCCTAACGTGTCTATTGTACATCTATGTTCATAAAAAGAGAGGCCTAAAAAGAGCTCTCAACAGTTCCCTAATTGTCTCAGGAGCCCCTCTTAGTTTTAACTTTCGCGATCTACAGAACAGAACAAATCATTTTTCAGAGTTGCTTGGAACAGGTAGACTAGTTAGCTACATCAATTGTTTGAACATATTTTTTTTTATATAATTGTTTGAATTTTCTCTGATATATAGTTGGTAACTTTTAGGTGGATTCGGCAGTGTTTACAAGGGGAGTTTAGGGGATGGGACGTTCATTGCAGTGAAAAAACTTGACCGGATTTTGCCACACGGGGAGAGGGAATTTGTTACGGAAGTAAACACTATTGGGTCAATGCATCACATGAACTTGGTTCGCTTGTGTGGATATTGCTCTGAAGGTTCACAAAGGTAAATTATAAGTTTTACTAATAAGTAATACCACCTCTTGTAAAAAAAAAAGAGTTTTATTGAGCTGAAATGTGAATATTGATCAAATTGCAGGCTTTTGGTGTACGAGTTTATGAAAAATGGATCTTTAGACAAATGGTTGTTTCCTTCACACAAAACACGAGAGAGGCTCTTGGAATGGCCTACACGATTTCAAATAGCAGTTGGCACTGCGCAAGGGATTGCATACTTTCATGAGCAATGTCGAAATAGGATAATACACTGTGATATCAAACCTGAGAATATTCTTTTGGATGAGAACTATTGCCCAAAAGTTTCGGATTTTGGATTGGCTAAGTTGATGGGAAGGGAGCACTCGCAGGTTGTGACCATGGTTCGAGGCACCAGAGGTTACTTGGCCCCTGAATGGATTAGTAATCGTCCTGTAACTGTAAAAGCTGATGTATATAGTTATGGAATGCTATTGCTGGAAATTGTTGGTGGACGAAGAAACTTTGATATGAGTTTTGATGCAGATAATTTCTTCTTCCCTGGATGGGCTTTTAAGGTGCAATTATGTTGCAGATATGTTTATACAATAATTATGTGTGTTCTAAACTATCTATGAAGTTCTATTTGATAGCCATATTATCAATCATAAGTTTATTGTTTGACGAATGCTTCATGACAAAATTTTTTTATAGGAAATGAAAAACGGAGAGGCAATGAAGGTGGCAGATAGACGACTGGAAGGAGCAGTGGATGAAGACGAACTTTTGAGAGCATTAAAAGTAGGATTCTGGTGCATACAGGACGAGGTGAGCATGCGTCCTTCAATGAGCGAGGTGGTGATGATGTTAGAAGGTTCGGTAGAGGTGAATGAGCCACCAATGCCACAATCGGTTTTGGAGCTTATTGAAGAAGGGTTAGACCATGTTTATAAGGCAATGAAAAGAGAAGTTAACCAATTTAGCTCTTTCACCGTCACCAACATGACAACAAGTCAAGCTTCTTCTCGTGCCACATGTAGTTACTCTTCAATGTCACCAAGATAACGATGGATTGAATTCAGTTGTTTTTCCATGATTGTATGTAGACTGTTTAGCATGCTTACTGCCAATCAACTAGAGATCATTTGTTGTTGAAAATTGAAATCCATCTTAAATTGAATATGAGGTGAAGTCTAACCATCAATTTTATCCATCAACCATAATAGATACATCAGTTCACGTAGTGTACATGTTCTTGCGGGTTGGTTTTGTTCTATAAACGTTGTGACACAAGCTAAAGAATCCCTTGGTAAAAATAAAGTACTAATGGAAAGAAAAAAAAAGCAGAGAACTAAAATTGGTGGAGTAATTTAATAAATTCAATTGTTTGATGACGACGAAAAAATTGACTTTGAAAATGTAGAAAACATAATATCCTCTATCGAAAAACCTTAAAAATCCATTGCACTTCCCCTCATTTTGAATGGAAATATCATTTCCTCGCCTATAGTTAATTAGGTTTTAGGTAAAATAAAATGAGTATTAAAGTAAAACAAATAAAACAATAGGTTTCTCTTTACTGAAAATCACCGTGCATCATGAAAATCATCGTGCATCAATTGTTTCGTGAATTTCTGTGCATCAATTTAACCATGATCTTAGGGTCAAGATCTCGTCCTATTTGTTTTACTTTAATAATTGTTTTACAATAACCAAACCAAACAATATAAAATGTTTATTATACACGAACGTTGTCACAAAATACGTGCTTTACAAAATAATGTTTTGGATCCAAATTCATATAAGATATTTGAACTCAAATTTTAAAAAACATAACTAAACATATATAACAATACTAATAAAAAAAATATGTAAAAAAATGTATAAAAGCATAAACAATAACCATATTAATGATTTAAATATTACATGATCGTTAGACGTAATGATGATGAAAGTTATTATATACTTAAAACGTTATATACTTATAAAGAGTGATGGAAATAATCAGAACCAAATGTTTAAAGGTAAGATCATAACTGTGTGAAAGTTGTTTGATGAAAACATTGATGTGTATTTTCTAGTCTTAAATTTATAAACACGAAATACCTAGCTACTGACTACTACACACTTGCGGGCAATGGACCTGGTCGTATGCAATATAGTTGACTTGGTAAACCAAGGTCGAACACAAGGACTTATTAAGCAATTGTTACAATAAAATGATTCAGATTAAAAGGGGGGTTTTTTGTGGCCGAATTGCCACTTTGCAAGAGTTAGTTGAAAAGTCAGTGTAGGATTAATCGCAAAAGAATATTTTTTTGTTGAATTTCGAAGAATAATTTAAAAGGAACACCTACTTGGATCAGCTCACATGCCAATCATCGGGTCTAAATATTACTTGCATTTGTTGAACGACTTAGAAGGTAGACAAGATGAACTCCCGTTATACTTGAAACTTTAATTGCTTTAGATATGATTATTGCTCCCGCACTTAATTTTTACTCAAAACAATTAAGCATTAAGAACCTAAGTTGATTTTATGATTTAATCTTTAAAAGCTTTCTCCAGAACTGCTTATTCGCCTAATCAGATCCCTCTATCATAAGCGTTGACTCACTCAAAATGAATTTAATTGTTTAAAATCTTTATCGTTGGTTTTGCCTGAACTCCAACGATTTTAGGTTAATTATAGACCGATTAACCGTTTCATAAATCAATTGACAATGACATAGATTTCTCCCGAACTTCTAATTACAATTATCAATCAAATAATATAAAAAATGAAAACAATATTTAAACCCAAATAATTGTGGATCTTCGATTAAACATATAAACCTTGTTCAACACTTTCAAGCAACATTAAATCGACCCTATGACATGATTACTACCCAAGCGGGTGTAAGAGATTTAGCTACTCATAATTAAAACACAAGAAAAAACGAATAGAGTAGAAATCATATTATACCAAAATGATTGAAGATAATCCGGTAGCAATGATGATTACAATCCAAAGGTGCAAAGATGTAAAACCCTAACAACTCGTTTGCTCCAAAAGCTAAGAACTATGAGAAAACTTGATGTGTGAAAATCAAGTTAAATTAAAATCCTTAAAAATACTCCAAATCGAATACCACACACAATCGGGCAGTGGACCCGTTCGAATGCAATATAGATTAAAGTAAGTAAAGGTTCGTTCCACGGAGACTACAAAGAGCTAGCGAGTTTTAAGTAGTTAAAAAGATTTTGGTTTTTTAAAGACACCACGTCATCTTTTTGTATTAAAAGTTAGTTGATTGAAAGAGTTAGAAATTCCTAAGAATTTGTCGAAAGAAAATTTGTTTTAAATCAAATAGGATGGGAAGATCATCCACTTTGACTCCATGATACACATTATTTAGGTTGCATATAATTGAAGAACCAATTCAAATATGTTGATTTATAACCGAGAACTAAACAAAGACTCACCCCGTACCTGTCAAGTTCGTTACTTTATTCAATTCCCTTAATTAACTAGTTCCATTACTAAGACCGGTACCCCAAGACGCCTTTCATAACTTTCCTAGCCAACTAATTGTTTTGGTTATTTAGATAACATTTGTGTCTATTGATTGTACCTAACCATTAACTCATTAACCCTTATTAATTATTAATTACTTTCTACCGTACCCGTCATAGAAACAATTGCTTCTAACCAAGCAATCAAAATAACTTCTACACAACCTAAGTTACCACTGAGATCATGCAAAAACTATCCGCAATTAAGAGTTAAATAACAAAGAATTAATAAGCTAAGATTACGACACAACGTTAAATCAAATCAACTTGAATTCAAAAGATTATGCAACCATTATTCAATGTATCACTTCATCTCAGTGGATGACGAATTATTTAGCTACTCATAATCATAAACAAAGCACAAAGAGTAAAAATATAGAAGAACATATTGTACCAACGTGTAGAAAACAAGTAAACGCTAAGAAAATCGATAACCGAATGCCTTGAAGCTCACGAACAACCCTTAGACCTTGATGGACGAAAAAGCTATTGAGAATAGCCCCAAAGAACCCTAAAATCGACTAGAGGTGATTGTATATCGAATGGGACGGTTATGGTCTTGTATTTATAGAGTTTACAAAAAGTCTTCACAAACCGACCTACAGGTGCGACGCACCAAGCTTCAGGTGCGGCGCACCTGGCCTTGTTTTCAAAAATAATCCTGCCCGATATGCGACGCACCACAGGGTTGGTGCGCCGCACCTTTTTTTTTTTTTTAACATCTTCCAACTTTCTGAGAAGAAAATGCTCCGCACCACTCTACCAGGTGCGCGCACCTGCTCTGTTTTCAGCCAAAACTTGTAGTTTCCATTCCGTCTTCACTCGTATGCGTCCATGAACCATCCTAGTGCATCTGATAGTCATCCGAAAGCTGTTTCTAACCATTTCACCTGTTCTAAGCCTACACCACTAACAATACCATCAAAGTATCGAATATACATGTAAATTGCACATAATTAAGCTTAAAACGACTTAGAAACGATATGGGAATATGCATATAAATGGACATATCAAAACTCAAGAAATTATATGCCAAAATTTGTCCTCAAAAACTGAACCCTAATCGTCTATGTATACAAAAACAACGTGTAACGGCCGGTAGTGGGCTAACTGGCCGTTAGTTTTCTTCTTCCTTGTAACGGTCGTTACTCCAGTAACTGCCCGTTAGTGAGGTAACTGCAAGTTACAGGAGTTTCATGATTTTCCTTTGTAATGGCCATTACTCCAGTAATGGGAGTTATAGAGTCCAAGATTCGTTTTCTTCGTCTTTCGCTTGATTTCAACCGAAACCTTCTCCCGTTTCTTCCATAAGTCATCAAAATCAACCAATTCATTCGTCTAATCAATTTTCAACCTGAAAACACTTAACACACCTTCAAAGCATCAAAAGTTGGATATAAAACTATAAAAATAACGAATAATTGGTCTAAAAATCACGTGGAAAATGGTATAAAATATGACACATCAAACATGATAACCCAAAAGTTTAAAGTCATTAAAATGAAATGAAAAATTTGATGTGAACAAAAGTTAAAAGATGAAAACTTTAGAGGTTAAAATGAAAATTGATAAAAAAATTATTATATGTTATAAAAACTTATACATTTTATGCATAAAGAACTTGTAGATTCATATAGGTTTTTAGTATATATATAATAAAGAAACTATCACAAATGATCCTTGTGGTTTGATCGATTTGCATTTTCGTTCCTATGTTTTTTTTATCATTAGGTGTCCATGTCCTTTTCATTTTCATTGCCAACCGTCCCTAATTGTTGTTGGGGATAATGGCCAGAGTTTTTTATGGTGAAAAAGCGCGGCGACAGGATGCTGTGAGGGTGGCCGGAAGTTTGGCAGGTCATGGGGGTGAGAGAGAGAGGAAAATGATGAGTTTTTTTTGTCTTTTATTACAAATAGTCCTTCAAAGATGTATTATCACAAATAGACCTCATGGTTACAAACTGGACGAAAATGCCCTTACACATGAGGGGTTTAACGGATAAAAACTAACGGTTGTTAGTGGCAAAGACAACTAGCAATGAAAATGAAAAGTACAGGGACACCTAATGATAAAAAAAAAAGCAGAGGGATGAAAATGCGAATCGAACAAACCACATGGACGATTTGTGATAATTTCTCTATATAATATAATGAAATCATTTCCAAAAAAACATTACAATACAATTGGCAGGTAGCTAGACCAAGTTGCGCTGCTACCTCCTTTTGAATAACAAATCCAATCCTACTAAATACAATGTTTTAGGCCCTAATGGACTTACTATTTATCACTTTTTGAACCCGTTTCAAAAATCGCATAGATTTGGAGGGAAAAACACCAAATGTAAAATCTAAAAGGGACAAACTTATGTTGTTTCTCAAAACAAGTTTTCTTATGTCTTGTAACTTTGCTCAACACTGCTTTGAACGCCGTTTGTCCCGGGTAAAATATGAAAATAATGTGTGATAATATTGGCACGTTGGAAAAGAAAAAAAAGGGGAGGGGAGGGTGAACTGAAATAGTACAGTAATTAAAAGGGTGAACTGATATATAATTTTGGACTTGATATATAACTAGTCCAAAATTATAATATATCATACACCTAAAAAAAGGGAGGCCGAGGTGAAACAGCCAGCCAACAACTCCACCTGTATTTCGATACAGTCTAGGCAAAATCAGTCCCCTTGCATTGTCTGTTTCTCCAATCACAACGTATTTGCCCTCAGAAAACATCGCCTCCCTCTTTATATTCCACTGCTTACAAATTTAACTCCATTCATTCATTATCTTTCTCTCCGATTTGGTTTCTGGGTTTTCATTTCGAAAGCAGCCAATAACTGAAACAGAAGATGGCTCATGTAGTTGCTACCAAGCTGCTTCACAATTCATTTGTTGCTGGAAACAATCTTAATAACAATACTAATGATCAGACTGAAAACATCAACAAGCCCTGTTCCATTGGCCGGATCAGCCACCACCGCCGTGTTCTCACCATCACCGCTAAGCGAGCCGCCAATCTTGAAGTTCTTCCTGTCACTCCTGAAGATATCCCTAAGGTCCCCGTCCCTCCTTTTGTCCTTTTTACTTTTCTTTTTTTTTATATAGTTTTATGTCCTTGATAAATTTAAGTTGCAATAGAACTGATTGATCAATTATGCTCTACATCTTATCTTTGTGATTATATATATATGTGAATTATTAGTATTCTCCGGTCACTACATTCAATTTATGATAATGTAGTTAAATGTTTTTCTTCTTTCCTTTCTAAATATACGAGTTTGTAACTTTCTGCTCTATTGATAGTAGTTAGTTATTGTGTGTATTTTCATTTATTAAAAACACGGAGTCTGTTAGAATTATTTTTCATGTATTTCAAAAGGAAAATATTAAATATGTTTTTGCATATTTTGAAAGAAACAGGGGTTATTAACTCGGAGTAATTTGTTGGAGAGTTTTAGTTAAATCGAAGGCTTCTCTTTTGTTTCTCTGGAAAAAAAAAAAGACACTCCATACTAAGATCTATGATGTATTAAACAGATAGGAGAACAAAGTTATGAATCGCAGGATGTTTCACGCAAAGGAGATAATAGCTCAGCAGGGATATGGTCCAAGCCCGTTGTTAAGCGAAAGACGAAAATTGTTTGTACAATCGGTCCATCAACCGACACCAAGGAAATGATATGGAAGTTAGCTGAGACCGGTATGAATGTTGCAAGATTAAACATGTCTCATGGAGATCATGCTTCTCATCAGAAAGTTATTGATCTTGTTAAAGAATATAATGCTCAGTCCAAGGATAACGTCATCGCAATCATGCTTGACACTAAGGCAAGTTTATTTATATACGTCTTTCTACTAAAAATATTATTTGTATTTACAGAAAATAATTCATCAAGATTTTACTTGTTTTGTCAGGGGCCTGAGGTTAGGAGTGGGGACTTGCCTCAACCGGTTAACTTAGAAAGTGGCCAAGAATTCACTTTTACGATTAAAAGAGGGGTTGGTACCGCGGACTGTGTTAGTGTTAACTATGATGATTTTGTCAATGATGTAGAGGCCGGTGACATGCTTCTGGTTGACGGTATGCTAAATTTATTTCATTCATTTCATACCCCAGTTTTGTGTTTTTCATGTGATAGGATTAGACCAGTTAATAATAATTGAACAAACAATCTTAAGGAACAAGTTAATGGCCTGTATTCGAGAGATAAGACTTAGCCAACTAAGTTAATGATTCTTATACATTTAGTTATTCAATTAGTGAAACTAAGTATAATAGTATGCTAATTCATGTGAAGGTTAATATCCTAAGTTCCTAACTCCTAACTACTGAAGAGTGACAGCCAACTAATTTAAAATTAATAAAATGATTAATGATATAATTTAGTCTGACCACAAGAACTGAGGGGCTCTATTTTTGTATAATTCCTTTTTTCTTATTCTTCTTTGGTAGCAAGACATCACACCTGAAGAATAGAAAAATTAAATTAAAAATCACTATGTGTCATTTTGCATATGTTTTCAATTGAATTTTCTAACATTCTCTTCATGGACCATTAGCTTATTAATATGTAACAAGGTTATATTAATATTTTTTTGATTTCTAATTATGATGAATTGTTGCTTTCATTAGGTGGTATGATGTCGCTAATGGTGAAGTCCAAGACTGAAGATTCAGTAAAATGTGAAGTTGTGGATGGTGGTGAGCTCAAGTCTAGACGCCATCTAAATGTTCGAGGAAAAAGTGCAACTCTACCATCTATTACTGGTTAGACTTAACAACTGTACAACCTTCATGATGGCAATGATAAGTATATGTTATTTTTGCATGTGATTAGATTTTTAAATCATTTAAATATTTTTGTAACAGAAAAGGACTGGGATGATATCAAATTTGGCGTGGACAATCAAGTTGATTTTTATGCGGTTTCTTTTGTTAAAGATGCAGAAGTCATCCATGAGCTGAAAAACTATCTAAAAAGTAAGTATATTGGTGTCGCCAATGCATATAACGTTTTAAGATAGGAGCTCATAAAAATCTTTCTCCATGAAGTTATGCTGTTTATTAATACTATTGCTATCTTTGCAGGTTGTGGTGCAGATATTCAAGTTATCCCAAAAATTGAAAGTGCAGACTCCATACCAAATTTGCATTCAATTATCACTGCTTCTGACGGGGTAAATTTTAACGTTATTCCATCATTCTTGTTATCTTTTAAATATTGTTGGCTGGTGTTACATTTGGTTGGCTTGTAGTGATATTTGATCACAATTGTGGAAGATTCTGGTGCTTGAAAACTATGACATGGGTTCTTTGCCTCAATAAACATCTCTTAGTGCTGTTTTTTTTCTCTGTCCAGGCAATGGTTGCAAGAGGGGACCTTGGTGCCGAGTTGCCAGTTGAAGAGGTTCCATTGTTGCAGGTAAGGCTTTCTATCAGTAGTATAAGAGGTGGGAAATTAAGTAGGCTGGGTAGTGGTAGCCAGTAGAGGTGGCAGTGTTGCGCTATTGATTAAAAAATGGGTAAACTTGGGTAGTTGGGTTACAGATTAGAAAAGAAAATTTAGCTATATGGGAAACAACGTAAACGGGTTGAAAGTTTCTCCCAAAAGTGTACTTTTATTACATAAACCTCCTAAATCATTCTTTAAAAAAGTTATATTGTCAATGAATTCTCACATTTGGGTGACTTTAAAAGTGTAATCATATTTGGCACACTAAAAATTTATACATTTTGACTGACCCTTAAAAAAATTATCTGCTTTGACCTGTTACCAACCCACAAACACTTTTTTGTCTATAAACTTTGACCGACCTTTATCAAATATTTAGTAAATTAACAAATATGACAACAAACACTTTGCCCGTTCAAATAAAATCTGTTATTTGGAGTAAAGCATTTCAAGAGATTGTGAGCATTGGAATTCATTTGGGAGAGATTAAACCAGTACAACCCATTATACTCATTCGCTTACTTCCTTTATATTTGCAGTTATAACTTTTCCCCATTTGGCACGTTTAGGACAGCATATCAACCCACATTGACTCATTTATAGACAAATGGGTTGAATTTGGCATCTCTATATTTTACTTTCCAAAAAAAACCAGTGCTATTAAAACTGCCACTTCATGCAATTAAGGATTAATTTATTGATTAATGGGTTGAAATGGCCATCTCTAAACATAGTGACTACAACGCTACTAACATTGCCACTTCATGCAGCTAAGTACTAATAGCAATCCATTTAACTGAATTTCTTTCATTAGGAAGAGATAATCAGACTGTGCCGTAGCATGGGAAAAGCTGTTATTGTAGCAACAAATATGCTTGAAAGCATGATTGTTCATCCTACACCTACCCGGGCAGAGGTATCTGACATTGCTATTGCTGTTCGAGAGGGTGCTGATGCAGTAATGCTTTCTGGAGAAACTGCTCATGGAAAGTAAGAATTGTCTCTACATGTTGTAGCATCTTCATTTATTTGGTATCAAGAGCAATATACTTGAAACTAAGTCTTTTGTTTTTGCTATTAATTTTAGGTTTCCGCTAAAAGCTGTCAACGTAATGCACACAGTTTCGTTAAGAACTGAATCAAGCATAATGGGTGGTGGCACAACATCTAGCCTTAGTCAAGCCTATAAGGTAGATTACTTGTTGCTTATAACATTCTTTTTCTTTTTCTTTTTTTTTTACCTTTTCAAAAAAAAGAAATTACTATAATACTCGACTTAACAAACAGAACCATATGAGCGAAATGTTTGCATACCATGCCACATCAATGTCCAACACTCTTGGAACTTCAATTGTGGTATTTACGAGAACCAGTACAATGGCCGTCCTACTGAGCCATTATCGACCCAATGGAACTATATTTGCCTTCACTGATGAGTAAGTCTCCTGTTACAATGCTTTGTCAATAGTTGGTTTCCTGAAGATCGGTTTCAGTTGTGTTGATTTATTTACCAATTTAAATATTGTACCTGATAATCAGGAAAAGAGTACAACAGAAATTGGCTTTATATCAAGGAGTTTGTCCCATTTATATGGAGTTCTCAGATGATTCTGAAGAAACCTTTGCGAAAGCTCTTGCTGTGTTGAAGGTGAGATCCACCACACTGATGCCTATACCTAGTTTTTGATGTTATATTTCACCTTTTTTTTCTAAGAGGGAACTGGATGTGCATTTTAAAAGAGTCAAAACTCAAAAGCATAGTGTTAGATTGAGACACATAAATAGTTTGGTAACATATTGCTGCTTGAAGGGGAAAGTAAAGTTACTTGTTAATCTCTCTTTTACCTTTGTTTTGGTCACCTGCACCATTGAAGTTACACTTTCACTTGCAACGTTACATTACACTTTTAGAATGCACATTGAGAGACCCCTGGACATTCACAAAGGGGAACCTTATCCCGTGTGATCAGTTCTTGCATATTTAGTTGTAGGAGCTTTGCTGATAGATAGATATTATGTATGAATTTGTTGGGTGTTTTTACAAATTTTATTCTTGAAAATGACGTGGAGTTTGTATGTGCAGAGTCACGGGATGATGAAGGAAGGCGAGCACGTAGCTCTTCTTCAGAGTGGTAGACAGCCCATTTGGCGGTCCCAGTCCAACCATAACATTCAGGTCAGAAAGGTGTAGATGCAATAAACAAGATGAAAGATTCATGCTTGCAAGCTGCAAGCAAGGTTGATTTTTTGATCATCCATTTAGAAAGATGCATATGTATCTTTCTGCACATCTTCGTTTTCTACTATTGTTTTTGTTCTTCTTTATTAACTTTTCCTGTCTGCCATAGATCCTGTCAAATTCAAATTAAGTTGAGATTCAGTTCCTTGAATATGTAGAGACTATGTATCAGATAGCAAATTCTGAAAGTCCATAAACTTCTGTGTCATTATCTGAGTTTATAGAAGCATTGAGATCATTATAATTAACAAAGAGCCCTTTATTATGTCTTTTATTACTGGCAGTCTGGCATTACAGTTATTATTATAAAAGAAACATAACAAAGTATTATGAGTAGTTTTTTTTTTATTCTGTTAAAAAAATCCCATCTGATCCTCATCTCCTGAAAATACGAGTTTATTCAATTACATAACACATAATAATCAAGTATTAAAGACTGTCACTTCAGGATCAAACGCTGCTTTTGATGGCGTCACTGTATCCATTTTGTTGATCATAGAACCTGTCCCATAGCATAACCCCACCATACTTGGGAGAACTCTTGATTGCTGGAAGAACCTGAGACGTGAGAACATCTGGTGGAATGTATCCGCTGCCGGCAGCTCCTGTAGCAGCCGGCAAACCCAAGAAAAACTGATTGGAGTTCACCTGAGTCCACTCGTTCCATCTGGCTAATAAAGCATCAGCATTTGCCCCATACTCGCATTGCCCATTGTTGTAGAACTGAATCCAGACATAATCAAAAATCCCGTCCCTGATTGCCGTGATCAGTTGGTTATCTGTGAAAGGGCACTGGGGTGCTGCAGACAAGTAAACTTTTTGCTGTGAGCCATGTGCTGTGAGTGCCCTAGCCAGGTCAGACCAGTACTGGTCTGTACCCTGCTCAATGTCGAAGTCGATTCCATCCAGAACAGCATCTCCTAACAGCCTGGAAGCCGACTGCCCGCCTAGGAAAGTGTTCCACAAGTAATCAGCGACTTGCTGTGCATCTTGTGGTGACGATAATGAATAGCTTCCAATGGCTCCTCCTAAAGAAAGAAACACCTTAACACCCTGGCTTTGGCATGCGCGTATGTCGGAGCTTAAACTAGAGCAGGTAGAAGCAGGATCACAATGGCCTGCTAGGTTCAGGACTGGTGTTTGGCCGTTACCAAAGGTGGTCAAGAAAGCTATGTTTACAAATTGGTAGTTTCCAGTAGCACAGGCGGCTGCTAGGGTCCCTTCATCAGTGTGTTGGCCCCAGTAAGTGGCTATACCGGCTGCTTCTGAGGGTTTAAAGAATGAGAAAGCACTGATGAATAGGAACATGAGCAATGCCGACGAATAATGTAGATAAGTGGATGCCATGTTTTCTGAGTTGTAGTTTGATGTATGTTTGTGAGTGTTGTGTTGCTTCCCAGAGATTGATGGGATGTATATATAGGTGTGTGGAACCTCCTTTGCGGGACTAAGTAGCGTGTTTGGCGGGTTTAGCTTGTGGAAAAAACCTGGCGAAGGAGTTAGAAAATTTGTTGGTTCCAAGTCTTCAGAAAAGTCGATACATTTTTTAAATTTTTGTTGAAAATTCAACATTGACAAATCTAGGGGTGTCTTGGTTTATAAATAACTAGTTATATGCTTGCACGACGCGGCGGTATGATGATAGCGGCGACAAGTGGTGGTATCACGGCGACAGGTGGTGGTAGTAGCGTTAGCAGCGGCGGCGGCGGTAGAGGTGTGGTTATTAATGTAAATTATAGTTGATATAAAATGGGTAATATAGTTATTTTAACGGTTGAGGGAAATATGTTGTAAATAATTTCATTAAAGGTATTGTAAGTATACTAGGTGGAGTTATTCAAATGAGTTAAAAATTGAGAGGACTGATTTAGGTAGATCAAGTTTCTTTTTGAAAAAATAAGAAATGTTAAATGATTTATAAGGTAAAAATAATAATCTACCAATAAACAAAAATATGATTGATGCTTCTTTTAATTAAAATGTGATGGTTTATTTAAACGACACATATTCTTCTGAATTTATATTTATCTTATTTTTTAAATACCATAAATAATTAAGAGCGCTTAATTAATTAATATGGATATAGATATAATCAAAACTTATATAATAAAAATCTTATTTTATTCGATGCTGTTATAGATATAGATTTTGCCTATCAATTTTACTTTTAGTGAAATTTATAATATCAAAAATATATTTTATTTATATCATGCAAAAATTAAATTTATTACTCTTCTCTGTAAGATATCTTAAATTAATTAGTAAATAATATTAATAATTTATCTATAATATAACTAAAAGAGAGAGTTGGAGATACATTTGACACCCCTAATGCTCCCTCCTTATTAATCATATACTTTTTTAATATATTTTTAATAAATAATGACCGATCTTTAACTAAAAAATCATATAAAAAAACCTTTTGAGATGGTCTTTTTGATGAATTAGTATGTATTTTTCAAACTATATACTCTGTACTTTTTGTTTCTCTTTTTATTTATCTAAAGTTGAAAACAAAAATTGTAAACTGGAATTAACATTTATATGGAATTAATTTTCATATGTTTCTTCTTTAACTTTCGTATTGATTAAATTGTGATATTGGTCATACACTTTTTGTTTCTCTTTTTATTTAACTAAACTTGAAAAAAAAAAAATAAACTAGAATCAATATTTATATGTAGTTAATTTTCATATGTTTTTTCTTTAGTTTTCGTATTCATTAAGTTGTGATATTGGTCATACACATTTGGTTATACACAATGAACGAGCCTGAGCACTAGTGTTTCTAACATATAACTAAATATTTAATTTATTCTTTAATTGTTTATACATTCAATAATATAACGAAACGTGGTTGAAAATTATATATATATACTAAAATGTAACTTTGGCATGTGAGGGGGGTACTGTAGTTAAAAGTACACCCCTACATGCTTAAGTTATAAGTACTTATTCCACAACTAAAATAACTAATGCCCTTAACGACCGTTAAGTATTGTTTGGTTAACTAACAGTACTTACAAAAAGGTATTTAACGGAGTTTGTTTTCAAGTTTAAGTTTTTTAACTTTTGCCACTAAAATTTGTTTTAGTTACTTTTTGCCACATAACTTTTGGTTTTAAGCTTTTCTCATCAAAAGTTTATTTCTGTTTTTTACCACATAACTTTTACTTTTTTAACTTGCGTCACGGAAACTTTTTCTCGCTCCGAAAGTTTTTTTATTTGCTTTTTACCACCTAATTTTTGGTTTCCAAATTTTGTTACCAAAGTTTCATTCTCTTTACATTTGACCACAAATTTTATTCTCAACTTTTGCCACGAAAATTTTATTTTTCGGCTTAATGTTTTTTAACTTTTGTATTTTTCGGCTTAATGTTTTTTAACTTTTGTCATGAGAGTTTTATTTTTCTTTCAGGACAACGCCCGGATTAAAATACTTGTCTAAAACAATACGAACCATGTGACTTACCATCATGACCTTAAATTAGTTGATACCATCGATACGTTTATTTTGTATCTCTCTAATTATTAGGTTACCATTGGAAATACTATGTGCATGTGATAGATCATGCTCAATTTTGTTTTATATATATATAGATCAAACAATACATATAATTCATACATCGTACGAGTATTAAAACTAGTATAGATATGGATAAACAAGATCAAAACTATATATAATTAGTTGAAGTAGATATAATTAAGTAGGCAAAAATAAACATGTTTTTGTGATTGATATCAGATTCATATCCCTTGTGTGTATGTGCGCGTTTGTGTCTTTTTGTTGATGTTTCTTACAATTTCAATGATTTGCATGTAATAAATCTTGAACATATATAAAAACCATATATTATAGGGTAAATGACTAAATGGCATGAAGTTCATAATCAATATTCTCAAATACTCCATAAAAGAAAACATACTTTTTATAAGGTAATATTTTTTTACAGGTGCCGATCGTATATCACAATGGGGTCTAAATAATGTTGTGTTAACCATGTCCATGTTAGAGAGTCCACTCACTAAAAATCCTCTATTTTTTATTATTATTTTTTGAACAGCGGTGGTGATTGGACTCAGCGGCATTGTCTCTTCATTGTCCGGAAGAGATCGACCACGTCACCAACACAGTCAATCCGAGGGCATAACTAGCGGTGGAAGTCTCACTACCGTTCTGTATGAAAGCAGCTAAATGCTAGAGTTCACCTCATTAGCAAGTACTTCCCAATATACCTTTCAAAGGTTTTGAACCCGTAACCAACAATTGACTGAAAAACATAAAGAGCATTACCTGAATGCATGACAATTAATATGAGTAAAGTTTACCCCTGGAACTTGACATCTTTAACTAATAAAAATAGCATAAAATTATGGTTGGTAATTATTTTTATTGGACTTTTACTTTCTATAATGGTTGATTTTACGCTAATCATAAGTTATAACCTTAAAAATTATGTTTAGCAAAATCTAAAAAAAGACCTACTCTTTTTTATCTTAAAGTTGTATCGTAATGTATCAATTTCTTTTTTCCTTTCTCCAATTTGAGTTCAGTTTGTTTTTTTCTTAAACTAAAATCAGATGAATTCCTAGAATTTAATATAAAACATATATTAAATGTTGAAAAAGTAATATATTTAAAGTAGCATAGTATCCTTGCAATACGATAGGACAAATAATTTGATACATTTTCATAAATTTTATGAAAATTTCAAGTTTTGGCGGTGGTCGTCAAAGATGGTGTAAAAAAGCTAAAAGAAATTGTAAAGTGGTACATGTATTTTCCTATCATATATTCAAATGAGTAATTTTGAAAGTTTTTTTTTAATAAAATCTTTATGAAAAGCTAAGATATAATTTGCTAGTAATACTTTATATGTAGTTCAAATTAAAAGTTGATTAAAAATATTAATATGAGTAATTCGCATATAAGAATTTTAAGTTTTTAATGCAGCTTGGCCCCGTTGATAGATGAGTTTGATTTTGAAAGATGTCCAAATCATGTGGATAAGTGAAGCTTTTCGCCGACATCAAAATCTTTAGAATAAGGTCATGATTAAGATCTAATGTGTTTTTGGGACAATATGATTCCCTTTATTTTTTTTCTTTAAACTCGAAGGGGCATTTTGGTTCACAAAATACTTTTTTTTTTTAATAAAAATGGAATTTGTCAAAAGAACTGAATTTGAAGGAATTAAAATCTGAAAATTTTAAAATCTGTCTTCTATTTGGTTAGCAGAATTCAATGAAATTCAGATTCCTAATACTGTTTGGTTTGCAAAAAAATAAGATCAAAGGATCTAAAAGAAGATTTGTGAATTTAAAAAGGAAAAGAGAAAAATACCTTTTTGAGAGAAACCAAAAATGGAAGATCTTGAAGAGCAGATATGGGGAAAAAAAGTTTTTAGATGAAGAAAAGTCAAACATTGTGTGTGGAAAAAAATGCTAGGGCTTTTCTTTTTGGTGGGCTTTTTATATATTTCAATGGAAAGTTTTGAAATTCCATTGGCATGTTGAAGGAATTTGACATTCCGTGATTTAAAGACTTCGAATGTTTTTAACTCAAATTCCATCAAAGGAAAGGAATTGAAATTCAAATTCCTAAAATTTTTTAGGAATTCCACTAACCAAACACTTCCTAAGTTTTTTCTAACAAAGTGGTATAATCTTAACGAGAAGAAGTATCCGCCCGTTGCGGCGGTGAGATGATGGGGATGATAGGTCATAGAGTGTGATAGGTTATTGGAGGTGATAGGCCATAGAGTGTGACAGGTCATTGGAGGTGATAGGCCATAGAGTGTGATAATCAAATGCCTTAACCATACAGGATCCACTATTGGATTTAAAAATTCGTCAAAAATATATCGAATGACATCTCTAATGAAAGAGCATGAAATTTTAAGAACACCCATATAATTTTTATGATTTATCGATATACGGTTTTTGAGATAAAAGATTTTGAATGAATTGGAGAAATAAATGATTTATGGAGGAGAGAAAAAAAATGATTGGTTGAGATTTGAGTAGAGAAAAAGGGTAATATAGTTATTTTAGGTAAATATAGAATTAATAGGGGGCATTTTGGTGAGTTACTTAAAATCAATATTGAAACTCTAGAGGCTTTTTACTTAATATAGTAAATATAGTATAGATAAAGAATAATAGATCGAAATTAAAACATAACTTGAATACCTTATAAACATAATACCTTAAAATAAAATTCACCATAAAAATAATGTTTGTACATTTTTATGTTTATTATATAAACATCGAATAGCAGCCACAAATATCAAAGAGGAAAGATGCAGATTAACTTGAAAACTAAAACAAAAATGGTTGCCTAACTATATGAAAGCGAATGCTGCCATTCTCAAGTTGATATGGATTAATTCCTAACTAATTAATTAATTAATCTATATGAATTACGTACTATGGCCGGATGAAAGAGTAGTAAATAATTCCAGAATATATATTACTTGAAACTTTTAATTAATCAAAGGGCTTGCAGATGGTGATTAATTTTCCTCCTTTATGTAGTACTAGAAATAGTAGGCAACAGCTAGTTTTTTCGGCCATTAGTTATCTGATATTGTATAATTGGGAAATTGCAATCTACAACAAAATCTGCATTATTTAGTTATACCTTATGCAATAAAATTTATATCTTTGTTGTAGATGGCAAAATCATATTGTAAGAGTATCACTCTCTAATATATATTTGTATTATAACTTGTAAGATACACCAATTTCTATATATATATATATATATATATATACTCCTTATTAAAGATTATACACCCCCCTCAAAATGGAAAGTGTTACCAAAATGTCACATGCGAAATTACCAAAATGTCTTTAATAAACACCTCACCATGGAAGGGTTTTTATAAATTACCAAACTTGCCCTTAATGAATTAATTTACATCCTAAACCCTTATCTTGCTAATTTACATTCTAAGTCCTTATCTTATAAAATAGTTCTATTATCTTAACATCAATTTACCGTCATCACCACGCGTCACCAACCCCACTATACCGTCGTCACCGTTACCGCCGTCGCATTGCGCGGGTACCATGCTCGTATATAAAAAGAGAAAATCTTAAATGTTGCCAACAACCCTCACAACATCAATTTCACACGTGATAAAATAAATATTATATAAACAAACATGTCAACGGCATATTAGACATGCCATTTCATTTATATAATACTAAATTATTACCCGCGTAATACGCGAGAAACATAATATAATTAATGATATGTTAAATTTTTATACCCGTAATATCATAAGTTGACAAATATTTAACCAGGTAAGAATTAAATCATTAAAAAACATGAAGTTACGTTAGTGGTCGTTTAGATTCTAGTTAACAAAAAGCAGACAGTTGAAAAATAGATAAATCATCTATTAAAGTTCTCGCTAAGTCGTTCCTTGGATGTCTTTCATTCATCCGGATAAGACTGCATCGTCATTGTACTTGTATTTTAACGTTTTGCTTGAATAATTTAGTTATATACTAAAATTACTAAGCAATTTAATTATAATCTATATATCTCATGTTGTGTTAATCTAAGTTAAAATTATGCTAATATCATTGCAATTTTTCATACAATTATTTTTCTGACATATAACTTTGATACCTTACTATAGGCTCCATATTTATTTTTTAGGTCTTTATTAAAAAGGCCTGTTTGACATCCGGTCCGGTTTTTAAAACATTGATTTAATAAAAACATTATATGATAAAAACCTTATGGAAAAATTCTTATAACTAAATTTTATTCGTTGTATGATAAAAATCGTATACAATAATATAATTTAATAAAAACGTCTAACATTAAAAAAGAAAATTGTATTGTAAAAAAAATAAAAATTAATTTTAAAGATAAAAAATATGTAAAATATAAAAATATTAGTTCCATAATTATATAATTAAAAACATTAATTATTAATGTCTACAAACTTAAACAAGGTTATAATAATAATTTAAATTTATTAAAATTAAATTAAATTCAAAAAGTTTATAAGGTATATGACATCATCAATTGATCTAATGGTTCTAATTAAAAGTTAAACTTTATCTAAGAGTCCAAACTTCTCTAATTATGAATTAAGGTTTTTTTTATATATATTTAGAGATTATTGTAGATAATATTTTTGAACAATTTGGATTTAATGACATAACCCATTTCATTTATATAATATTATTGTAGATGTAGATATCCATTACTACACAAAAAAGTTCGACATGTTATGACATTTTTTATGAATTTATTACATTTTTAATTTTCGTTATTGTATATAATGATACCAGGAATAATTACGGTGTATCGGGTACCTACTTTGAGGAATGATGTTTACCATCGATACCTCAAGGTACCTCTTTTATGCCTCTAATTCTCTATACCCTGGGAGGCCTTTGGTGGAGTAACTACTTCTCAGTATTCCATCATCTTTAACGGTATTAAACCTATAACCCGTGGAAGACGGTTGTAGGTGTTATTTTACTTTATATAGGTCCAATCATGGCTTCTTATATTTCCCTTAAAATATTATTGGTCACCGATATATTTTAGGACGATGTATGTGGTACAAATATTCGATACATAGTAATGGTAAATTAGTTATAATAACAAATTTAAAAAAATGGTACCAATATCAATTTTCAGGATCATGACGAGGTTGAGGAGGTTTATGAATTATGATGAATGCGTTATACGTAACCTTCATGTTTCAACAAGACAAGGCAACAAATGTTGCTAACGCCCGGAGTAAATTCCCAATTTAAGAGGAAGAGATTCTGAAGCACAAGGCGACTTTCGCAAAGCAATGAACATCTCTCTTCGTTGTCAAGCTAGATACTTGGGTATGTTTGTTATCGCCAAACGTATTCTAGTGCTTATTGGTCGTTTACTTGTTTCAAGACTTGAATTAGTTTTA
The DNA here is from genome assembly GCF_010389155.1 of Erigeron canadensis. Taxonomy (NCBI): domain Eukaryota; kingdom Viridiplantae; phylum Streptophyta; class Magnoliopsida; order Asterales; family Asteraceae; genus Erigeron; species Erigeron canadensis. The sequence goes on from NC_057766.1 coordinate 44,078,898, forward strand.
TGTTGTATTTTTGTTTTATTGCCTATATAACGGGCTGAGATGTGGAAGTAATATATTCACCAGGTGTAGAGTTTTTTACCCATTCCCATTACCATTACATATATCTTGGAACTTTAAATAAAAGACAAGCTGAATTGTCTACAACCCTGTCAATTTTCAGCCCGTTGGCTAGGTCTTGAAGTAGTTCCGGCCCCATGAGTAGACTTCTTCCCTGTTATAATGCTCAATCCCAGTCCAAATGTTATTAAGTAAGCTACTATTGATACATCAAAAAATGCCATGTTTGGAATAGTAACATGAATTTCGCTATGTACATTTTTTTGACTTTTCCCAAGGAAAAGAATAATTGACCTGGGAACACGAGTATGATCTATATTGCTGATCCCGGCCCACAAAAGGATGGCTGTTAACAGAACACACACGTACCTTACCTGTACATCTCTCTAAAGCCTTATTTTTCGTATGATAAGATTATACGTAGTCAAATGCATGGTGGACAGCCATCTGATCTTCAATTCAAAGAATGTCGGTAGATTGAGAATGTGACCAATATTCCTTCACAAGCTGTCCAAACAAAGAATCATCTCTTCTCATCAGCTTCATCGGTTCATCATACTCTGCGATTTTTCCTGTTACAAGGTTCAAACTTATTCAGTAGAGATTGGAAACGTGTTTTGATTCAGATAAAAAAGGATAACCTATCTGTCTGACTGGCTAGACCCATCAACCAAAATTATAACTAAAGAGGTCAAATTTCCACGTCTAAGTTTTAAAACTAGTTGCAGAAATCTGAAAAACTGACCGTCACTCATAGTTAGAACCATGGTGCAATCCATCACGGTTGGTATCCGGTGAGCCACTGTGATTACAGTGCAATCAGCAAACTCGGATCTGATGGTTTCTTGTAACATTGTGTCTGTGGCATTGTCAATTGATGCAGTTGCCTCATCTAGTACCAAAATCTTGCTTCGCCTCAACAATGCACGCCCCAAGCAAAACAACTGGCGCTGCCCCATGCTCCAATTTGTTCCATCTTCAACTACTGTAGTTGCAAAATATTCCTAGTCAGTACTTGATTCCACTTGACAAAAGTAGAGCATCACTTAATGTCCATTTTCTGTTTTAACCACACTAAAACAAGACACTATACTTCGTTTCTGTTTTTGTGGTGAACATAGAAACAGTAGCATGATTCCTCAAAAAGAAACGTAAATAAGTTACGATTCCTTGTTAGAGGTTCTTGTTATTACACAGATATAAAATCCTTCACGAATGCATATATATAATATATATATATATAACTTTACGCAAATGCATTACCTATGGAATCCAGCCCTCCTATTTTATCCTGAACGGCCTCTCTGAGTTGACACTTGCCTAGAACCTTCAATAACCAAAATGCAAAAGGTTAACTCATGAATTTTGGATTATCTATGACACAAGTTAATTACTTCAAAAACCTCAAATTTACCTCCCATATTTCCTGATCTGTATGTTGACATAGGGGATCCAAATTGTATCTAACTGATCCATTAAAAAGAGTAGGATCTTGAGGTATAACCCCGAAACGTGACCTTAAATCATGAAGTCCAACTGTAGAAATATTAATCTCATCAACAAGAATTTTCCCACCAGTGGGTTCCACTAGACGAAATAATGCACCAATGAGTGTAGTCTTTCCACTACCCGTCCTCCCAACAATACCAATCTTGTGCCCTCCTTGAAATGTACATGTAACCCCTCGAAGAACTAGAGGTGCATCAGGTCGGTACCTAATCTGTGTTATCAAATAAAATATATCTTTGTTAATATAGACATCACCTTTATGTAGTAGAAACTGCTGAAACAACAAAAGGGGAAGATAATTTTACCTGCAAATCCTGAATATCGACTTTACCCCTGCTCGGCCAGTTAGCAGGTGGACGATTCTCTTCTATAACTATAGGAGCCTCACTAGGTAAATGCATGTACTGGTTGACTCTTTCGACTGAGATGATATTGTTTACCAATGTGCACTGGTTTTGAATCGACATAACAAGTGACATGTTTAAAGAAAGCCCATAAGATATCGCCATTCCAATAAAACCTGCAAAATGTTTATTAGAACCTCCATGATATGAATTTACTACAGGAACTTGGCATAAAATGCCAGCATTTTACTAGAAGGAAGTTTGGATGCGAGGACATATTTAAGTCACTCTAACTTATATTCAGAAGTCATAATAATAAGTTTTTGTGTTTTGCCAGTGGTTATTATAAATTTCGTTTTCCGATTATTTGCGGTCAAGATAATCACTTATAGATAAGTAGGATGAAAAAAAGGTTAGCATAGGAATACTTATTAACAGTAATAAGTTGCTTTAAGATAACAGATTATGAACAGAAAGCTCACCAGAACTGAAAGTTCCAGGAGGAAGCAAAACCAAGCAGAGCCCTGAAGCTGATAAAACGGTGGCACTGATTGTTTCAAGCCGTTGGATCAACCAATTGTTTGCAGCAAAACTGTGCAAATACGGACTAACATTAATATCTACTACATCAAAATTCTTAGCAAAGAATCGATCTTCTTGTTTAAAAGCTCTGATTGTCATGGCTCCTGCCACTGATTCTGCAAGATGGTTTGCCACCAAAGATTTGGTTGTCCCATTGATCCGCATCAGCATTTTTGCAGACGAGAAGTAATACCTCTGTTTCATGTTGATCAAATTCATTATTGCTTGTGAAATAAGAATAAATTAGGCCACCGAAAGTTAACAAATCTTGCCAAGTGATGTTTATGGCTGAGACTTGGGTCGTCTCGTTGGGGATTTTCCCTAATATGAAGCATAAAAAGATCTACCAGAAGGAAGGGAATAGGTAAAGTACCTGTAAGCGAAGTGCCACATAAACCAGTGGTACCGAGACAAACAAGACTTGCCAGGTGACAAAGATTAGCACCCCCATATTTGAAAAGAAATTTGTTGTAGCAGCAAGAGCAAATATCAGGTTAAATGGAATATCAAGATCAATAATACTCAAATCAACCGACACCTATAAAAATTCAAAGCACAAGTAAGCTCACCAACTGAAGAATCGTTGCAAAAACACAACTTAGGTATGATTTTAGAAACATTTACCCTGCTTAATACCCTACCCAAAGGGGTTGAATCGTAAAACGACATTGGTGCACGAAAAAGAGAGATTAGTAGCTGTGAAAATATCGACTTTGAAGATTGTAATCCCAATGCAACTGTGAAGAGTGATCTGAGGAGCAAGAACCCAATTGCTATAACACCGATAACTAAGTAAACCACAATCAGTTTCAAAGTACTGACATCGGGATTGTCCACATTTGCAGCCATCCATGAATTTTGACATACATTACATGCCACGAAGGTCACTTGTGAGAGTACAGCTACGGAGAAGAACACATAACCTTTATTCTGACTTAAATATTGTATGTAGGGTCTCAAACCCGTGTCACCTTCTTCCCTTTCTTCTTTTTTGATCAACTGGTTGTTTTCCAGGTTTTCAGATAAATTGGTTGTGCGGCTATTTTTAATGTCTTTTATTGAAGGTATTTTGTTTGTGGAAGAGGTAACTTCTGCAAGCCTTTCGGAACCTGCAGTTTCTTTGTGTGCATTTACCAAGTTTTGAAACTCCTGGCTTGATGACATTAGTTGATTGTAAGGTGCAGCTGCTAGAATTTCCCCATCCGACATTAACTGTTAAAACTTTAACATATTAAATCTAAGAGAAAATAATACAACATTTGTTCAACTGACGATACTACTGATAAATAAAAGATTTGGGCAAGAACATGTTAAGCTACTGAAAATGAACAAAACTTATACAGTGGAAAAAGCTATAGCTACTTTGTCCCTTCATATGGGGCTCAAATTCCATCCTTTTCTTTTAATCACACCTTATTTCCCCCCTTTAGCTGAATGACTCATATGAATCGTTTGAAATAAATCACAGCCAAAAATGACCCGTTCATAAGTAAATGGGTCAATATTGCAACTTTTAACTAGAAGCATAGAATATATCTGGTGCTTCTGTTTGATGGAAGAGGTGTCCCTGTGGTGTGTTTCAACACGAAATTGGCAAATCTTTATTACTGCATAGAAAATCTAACAAAAATTAAATCTTGAACTTATTCATAGTATGCCAAGAGTTTACTAACTCACCAGAACAGAATCAAATGTCGGAAGGAAATCAACTTGGTGAGTGACAAGCAAAACTGTCTTCCTGCAAAGCGCTTCCATAACAAATTCCTACAAATTATCAACCATGTCTATCAACTTTGCATTCAGAGACTGATAAATTATTAACTAAAGATACTCATTTCTGATCAAGAATTAATTTACATTAAATAAGCTTGAAGCAGTATGTGCATCCACAGCACTAAAGGGATCATCCAAAAGATAGATATCTGCATCCTGGTATAAAGCACGAGCGAGTTGAATCCTTTGCTTCTGTCCACCACTGAGGTTAACACCTCTTTCCCCTATCTCAGTGAGATCACCGTACGTTAGCAACTCAAGATCCTTCACCAAAGAACACTTCTCAAGCGTTTCTTGGTATCTCTGACTATCCATTGCAGACCCGAACAAAATATTATCCCGTATGCTACCTGTTTGAATCCAAGCTGACTGAGAAACATATGCAATGCTCCCATATACTTGAAGCTGAGGAATGCAGGGAAATGGAAACAAGATTAATGATTGTCAATAAGAACTTGAACTCATGTCCTTGTCGAGAAAAAAGGTTCTGTTTTATTACACTGACGTATCGAGAATTGTCCACAAGAGTATACATCAGCATAACAAACAACTTCAAGCAATGCATTATGCACTACAGCAACAATTTTGTACTTTACTTTCTTTGAATCAAAAATCACTACAAAAAAATGTTTAGGTGCACATGCATACCCTTGTTTTCATGTAGATCCATTCATAGTTCTAGTATATGACACAGGGGGTGCTTAGAAGAGCATTTTGAAATTTAGTATGTGATGATTTAGAGACTATGTTGACAAGTTTTTACTGCTTAAAGTTCTAATGCCCACTTCTGGTAATATATGAAGTGCAAAATACAGTGAAGCATAACATACTTTCACCAATATATGTATACAAAATATGATGTCATGGACAAAGAGAAAGAAAGTCTGAACTTGATAAGGGAATGTAATAAAAAGCTAAGAAACTTTGTTGCACCTAGTATCTAGCAAGAAATATACGCAGAAAAGTACTTACAGATCCCTCGATGATCGGAACCTCTCCAAGAATTCCAGCTAAAAGTGTGGACTTGCCTGAACCCACCTCTCCACATATAGCAATTTTTTCACCCAATCGAACCTGTAAATTAATCTTTTGAAGTGTGGGCTTCACTAGATTCCCTTCCCAAGAAAGACTTGCTGAATCGATCAAAATGTTATAATGAAAACCCTCGTTATTCACCTTCTGCCTAACATGAGCACTCTCGAGCTCCGGTGCCTCTAGAAAATTCAAGATTCTTGAAAATGCTACTTTTGCTTGAATAGTATTCCCAATAACATCAGGGATAGTTCTAATAGGATCCTGAACCAAACGTAAAGTAGCCACAAATGTGAAAACATTACTAGCATTCAACGGAATCCCAATGAAGTAACAAGCCCCAAACGTAGCAGTTGAGACCAGAAGTGGAGACGACCAAAAAAGAAAGCTATTATAAGCTCTACGAAGCTGAACAGCCGATAACCATTTATGCTCGACTGCCCTTAACTTTTCAATCACACCCTTAAAATGAATCTCCCATGCGTAAAGTTTCAAAACTTTCATATTCACAAGAGCTTCTGAGATTGCTTTAAGGCGTTCATCCTGTGCAACCATTAGCTTCGACTGGAACTGGTGCTGTAATTTAGCGAGTGGTGCATTGCAGATAACTGTAAAGATTATGACTGTTAAAGATGCAAATGTAGCCAAACCTACAGCCTGAAAAAGAATTGCAAGTGCAAAGATAAGCTGGAGAGTGGTTGTCCAGCTTTGATGGAGCCAATTAGGAAACTCCCCGATCCTATAAGCATCCACAGTTGCGTAGTTCATGATCTCACCAGCCGAATGGGTAATCTTGGCAGCATTAGACAAATTCAATTGTTTTTTATAAATTGCAGCTGTAAGCAATGATCTAACCCTTATACCAATAAGTCTGCATCTAAAGTCCCATTGTCGTTGTGATAACGACTCTAATATTTTGATGAAAAAAAGTGCTATAGCTAACACAAAACCTTCACCATTAAAGCTTTCATAACCTTCAGCAACTCTTATAAAAGCTTTAAGAAATAGAGGGCCGGCAGATACTGTGATAATTTTCATCAGTGCAAAGAATCCAGATATTAGAAGCTCTTTTATATTGCACATCACGATTGTCCTCAAGATCGATGGATGAGAATCCTTATGGTTATTGAACTGCTCCAAGAAACGTAAATAACATGATTCTGCTCCATCTTCAATGCGCAACCTGGGCATATCTTTTTCTTCAAGGGTTTTCTGACTACCCGTTTTCATTAGCGGATTCAACCACCAAAAGGACATTACATTGAGAAAACCTGCTTTGGCAAGAGGGGTAAGATTGTCATTACCAGCTACTTTGATGCCATTAGTCTCACTATTTAAGGGAGCATAAAGGTCTTTGTCATCAGTTTCTTCATAGTTATAGCCCTTATAAGTGCATGACAATAATAATCCTGCTCCTAGGAAACATGCTACATCCAAACCTGTCTTGATTGACACCTTTCTGCTATCAATCAAAGATAGAAGAGATAAGATGCCAACGATTCCAGCAAAAAGAAAGGCAACTATCGACAGAAGCCGAAAGGGTCTTTTTGAAAAACAACATCCCCATAGGCTCACTGCTAGTGAGATTGCTGACCATGTCAATCCATGACACAAGAGCAGTAGCCATTGATGAAAAGGAAAAGCGGTGTGATTTGCGTTTATGGTTGTCTTCAATGTCAAAATGCCCAAACACAAGTACAGAGTGCCGAGTAAACCATTGAAGATTGCAGAAACCAAGTGTAAACTTGATTTCCAGGGTGATCTTCCAGTAGATTTCGTTGGTGGTTTGTAAAACATGTTGAGTAATAACATTATGAGGAGCACTACATCGAAACAAATGATGGAGACATGGTTCATACACGAAGATGGATTAGCAATGAAAACCAAATCTGGACCACAATGTTTGTCACCACTGTTCGAACACCCACAGAATGAACTCCACACATCATCCATAATGTCTTCTACAGTATATATTTAATCACTACCCTCTTTGCCTTTCCCAACACTGAAAATACCCAACGAACGTACTGATTATTACTGTATCTTCAATAATGATATATATATATAGATGCAACATAAATACACTATATCACATAACGATCAAGTAAAATAACTTTTACAACCTTATCTTAATAATCAACACCAAAATCGATTATTACAAACAACTGAACATTATATTCGGAGACCCATATTTAGATTACAAACTAACATTTGAGATTTTAAGGGTTGTGTAAGATTTTATTTTTAAGCGAAAATCTGCCTTTTAGTTTTTTTGTTTAATAGCAGATAAACAATTAATCTCAAGCATTCTTCGCTGAAAAGTGATTATCTGCTTCTGCTTAATCAAATTAAAAGAAATAAGCATGTGTTTATGTACTTGTAAAAATAAAAAAAATAGATGAGCACTACTTGCACTTAAAAAAATGAACAATCCCATCCAGTATATATTCACATGATCACTAGCTACTCGATCGTATTTAACAATCCAAACATGCAAGAGAATAAAGCATAAACAATCAATGGTAGATTATTTATTATTATTGCCCAAAGAATCCTCAAAATATAGTGTAGTCTTAGGTCATTAATATGAAAGAAGAATGTTACTACTAGTAAAATTAGCTTCAATTATAAGCTGGTTTTGGAACAACAACAATGAGAATGACGGAAACATACCTGAATTTAATCAATTAATACTGGCTGGCAAAGGGGTAGCAATTCAAAACTGTCAAACCTGCCTCCTTTCTTTTAATTTTTTCCTTTTCTTTTTTTCTATTTAATTTCCTCCCTGAAAACAAAGCTTACGTACGTATAGCTAGTTAGTTAGTGAACAAATCAAACTTGAACACTTTTACTCTAAAATTAATATTGTAGCAATAAAACACAAAATATATATAGTACGAGTAATATGTTTCTATTTGTGTCAAAGATACATGACCAAATGAAGATAGACGACACGTGATCTAATATCACATGGTGATAATTAACAGACCTCACGTCCGTCAACCAATCAAACCAATTAATTAAACATTCCTTATTACATTATTTATTACTGAGTACAAGACAAAACAAAATTTTTAATATTGAATAATACTAATACAATGAAATAATTAATTACGATCGACATACAGGGTGGTGTTAGATCCAACTAATTTACATTCGCAATTGCAGAAGAAAAAATATTTATTAAATAAAACGTACTGATAACAAAAACAGAAAATGAAAAAATGCTATAACCACATTGAAACAACATTAACCACCTGAATTCGACAGTACGTTTTCACCTTTTCTTTTGATTTTAGAAAGAAAAAACAAAAAAATTATCCATCGAATTTAAATAAGAGTATGATATATAAGGACTCCATATATATTAATATAATGCTTACAAAATTAGATGTACGGAATGAAGGAAAACAGAGCTGCTAGTAACTCTTCAATCTTCTTTTTATTACTGGGTGATATATATATGGAAAATGTGGTATTTATGATTGGGTGATATAATTACGTAAATTTTATAGTCAAGTGATTGCAGAAAGGAATCTCTGACCTATATATATATTAATATATACACACACAGTGTATTTAATGTGTGATATCTACTCCGTATATATGCGTTGTGTTTTTCTAGTGCTACATAAAATATCCCTCTCCTTTTGGTTGCTTTATTAAAGATTCCATCTACATCAAAGTATGACAATATACCCCTTGCCATACAATAATTGACTCATTTATAGTCATATACTTTAGGTCTTTAGCTTAACTCCTTACACCTTAATATTTTAATTAATTTACAAAATATAAAGTTCAATTATTTATTTATTATATAATACATATTCAAAAATTAGTATGTAGGAGAATATATATAGAGAAAATCACGACAGTAGCCAATTTTCGTTGCGATTGTACCAAAATAGCTAAGTTTTTTCGGATTATCGCAAAATAGCCAACAAAAAACCAAAATAGAAATGCAAATTTGCAACAAGAAATGGCAAAATCGCAACTCGCAACAGTTTGACTTTGACTTTGAATCTTTTTTTAAAGATTTTTTTAAGGATACTAGTTTATTATATAGTACATCAATACAAAGCGTCAAATACATAAGAACCATACCACAAACATACTAATAATCCCCTAAATTAATAGTGCCGAAAGGAGATGATTGTAAAGTCGATTTTGATTTCTCTTTTGATATTGATGAAGATCCATACTCTCTCGGTGAAGGATCTTCATCAAAATCAAAAGGGAAATCAAAATTAGCCTTTCGGGATACTAGTTTATTATATAGTACATGGAGAGAGGAAAATTAAAATCGACTTCACAATCATCTCCTTTCGAGACTATTAGCTTAGAGGATTATTAGTATGTTTCTAGTATATTTGAAGCTTTGTATTCATGTACAATACAATAAACTAGTATCTTAAAAAAAAAATAGTCAAAATCAAACTGTTGCGAATTGCGATTTTGCCATTTCTTGTTGAGATTTTGCCATTGTTACGATTTTGTTAGCTATTTTGTGATAATCCAAAAAAACTTGGCTATTTTAATACGATCGCAACGAAAATTGGGTATTGTCGCGATTTTCTCTTATATACTACTAGTATATGAAAGATTCTTAATACTTCGATCCATAAAAATTTGTATGTATGATTAATATATTATTAGTAAATGTATATAAAGTTTGTGGGTGGCAAAAGAAATAATAAAAAACAACATGATGATATATGAATTAAGTCGTTTACATCTGAGTAAATATCTATTGTTCTCAAATAATTCGAAAACGTTTGCAGGTTATGAGTTATGTTGTTGCAATTATGAGGATGTGGCATGGGCTTAGGGGATTTTTTTTTTTTTTTTTGAAAATCAATTGGTTAAGGTTTTATTGCAAAAAAAATAATAAGAAGAAATAAAAATATACGTGAAACCACAAATGTCTATAGTAGTCTTTTTGTAATGTAATTATTTATTATGATGGTGAAGTAGACTTTGGTAGTTGTCTTTAAAGGGGAATATTGGTTATATAAATTGTTGAGGGGATATATTGAAAGATTGAACAATTAGTATTATGCAGACTAAAAAGAAATTGACGAGAGGTGGAGTTTTGTTTGTTTTGGGAGACGGGGTTCGTCATGGCACACGTCTACCAACACTGTCGACTAGCGATAAGCAGGAAGTATTGTGGTCTTTATCACTTTTTTTGGTAACTTTTAGTTTTCACTGCCCTATACTTTTTTTTTACTGTTTTATTCATTTCGGTTAAAATAATGTAAGTACTATTTTTAGTTTTTGTTTAATTTTTGTTTTAACACCGGAAAATTTTGATAAGTCTAAATAATAAACCTAATAATGTGACTAAAAATCTAGTATTGACACATGACATGATTAAAGGAGGAAATTAAAAAAGAGAATTAGTGTCATCTATGTATCATCCATTGAATGTTTTATGCATGTTTTTACGCCTATATTTTATATATATATATATATATCTATCATTAATTACTCATAATATATATCTTTTTGTTTAGGTATCTATAAGCCACATTAGCCATAGGAAGAGTCAAAGCCAACTCGAAACCACTAACAATACTACCACTTGATAAGTATAAATTTGTAAAAATTTAATTGATGGTTTAATTGGCCCATCCCATAAGCCAAAAATGTTAAATCCTTAGCCCATATATTTACAAGTATATGTGTTTATCGCATATTTTATAGAGTTTTTATTTCCTTTTTTATTTCAAGCTATAGTATTTATTAATCATTCAATTTCATTTATTTATTTCTTTGATCTATCATATACACATATACTAGATTATTGTCCCGCGTAATACGCGAGTAAATATATTTTTATACTTGTATATATAAAAAATACAATTTCTTAAGTAATAATTAACGAATTAAAAAAACTCAATTTCACTTTATTAACATTTGTTTTTTTTACCTTGATAATTTCACAAAAATTTATTCTGTTGTTCATTAAGTCTTACTGTTTTAATGTCAAAAGTTATTACTTATTCATGTCATCAAAAATATCTCGATGCCATTCAAATTTTCATGTCATATCATAAAAGAAAATATCACACATGACATATTCTTTAGATGGCGCCAAGGCATACAACCTTCTAAAGCGAGTTGCAAGATTGCTACCATTAAGTCAAAGATCATTCCAAAATCTTGTCTTATTTTCACTCTCAAGTGTTCTTTAATAACATCTTAAGGGGGCTAGCAATCGAGTGTGTCTCACAGAATGATAAACATATATTTGCCCAAATATTATTACCAACTGTTTTACATAGTAACACAAACTCAGAACCATAAATCACATGGATGATTTTAAACCTCACGGCATCCAAGTTTTGCACCAAATGTCATATATATTTGTACAAATCAATGCTCAATTAAGAGCATCCAGATCATCAAAAGCTAAACCACCCACATTTTTACTTGACTTCCAATCGATATATTGCATTTCATTTTCCAAGTTTGCAAATCAATGTTAAAGGTTGATGCTCCCCAAGTTGTCACTCACATAAACTAAACTCGTCTTCTCAACACTGTCGTTGATAATAAAAAACCTTTAAGAACTCTTTTTAAATTCAAATTATTCATTATATGATTGTTTACACATGTTCAAATGGCTATATAATTGCTTAAAAATGTTTATATAACCATCTATATACAATTGATCATCACCAATCTCATAAAAATATTATTTTACAAAAATAATTACATACATATGATCAACCTGCATACATGTAATCATAACATTATTCGTGCACATGTGATCATAAAGTTCATGTCTCCAAAAATAGCATAATGGATGATAATCCATGTTTCTACATAATTGTAAAATATTAAACTTCATATAAACAATTCAAAAACAATCAAAAAAACAATTATCATGTAAATAATAATTATGGATTAAGCTTGATTTAAAAAAGTTCTTAAAAGTTCTTGCCTTTTTAAAGGTTCTCAAAATAACTTTTCACTATATATATATATATATATATACATTTATTGTAAATACAGGGTGTTACGACGTATTAATATTCAATTTTACTTTATTATGGTTTAAAATATACCTTATTATTTTTATCAATAGAAAATTGATATATATATATATATATATATATTAAATGTAACATATCTTTAATATTTCAATTTAAATATGCTTTATTTTTTTCTATGATATTAACTATTATTCTATTGGATAAGATAAAAGATAAATAGTATTATTTTATCCATATCTATACTATGTTATAAAACAAATGAGGTTTCAACTTTCAATTTCAACATTATACACATGATAATGCATGATGCACCATACATCAATGCCCCACAACTTTCAACTTTCATTTTCATCTCTCTTCTCAAATCTCAGCCACTTATTTTTTTCTCTCTCCTCCATAAATTATATTATTCCTCTAATTCATTCAAAAATTTTTATCTCAAAAACCGTACATCGATAAATTATAAAAATTATATGGGTGTTCTTAAATTTTTATGCTCTTTCATTAGCAATGTCATTCGATATACTTTCGACGAATTTTTAAATCCGAAGGCGAACCCCGTACGGCTAAGACATTTGGCTATCACACTCTGTTACCTATCACACTTTATGACCTATCACCCCACCATCTCACCGCTGCAACGCGCAGGTATTTACTCTCGTTATCTCTAAATATACACTAAAAAGAAACCTTAATTTATAATTGAAGAAGTATGAGCCCTTAGATAAATTTTAACTTTTATTTAAAGGCATTAGATCAAATGATGATGTCCTATACCTTATTGAACTTTTTATATTTAATTTAATTTTATTAAATTTAAGTTATTATTACTTCCTTATTTAAGTTTGTAGACATTAATAATTAACGTTTTTAATGATATAATTATGAAAACTAATATTTTATATATTGCATCATTTTTTATCTTTATAATTAATTATTTTTAATGTTATTACAATAAAATTTTTCTTTTTATTGTAATACATTTCTATTAAGTTATATTTTTGTGTACGATTTTAATCATATAACAAATAAAAATTGGTTGTAAGGATTTTTGTATAGGGATTTTATCATATAACATTTTTATCAATGTTTTGAAAACTGGTCCGGAGTCAAACCGCCCTTCTTAATAAAAACTATAAAACAAATATGGAGTTTATAGTAAGATATCACAGTTATATATCAGAAAAAATAATTGTATGAAAATGCCAATGATATTATGCATAATTTTAAGTTAGATTAACACAACATGCGTTATATAGATCGATAATTAAATTGCTTAGCAATTTTAGTGTATAACTAAATTATTCGAGCAAAACGTTAAAACACATGTGCAATGACAATGCAGACATATCCGGATGAATGGAAGACATCCAAAGAAACGAAAACCTTACTTAGCGATACCTCTAATAGATTTTGTATCCATTTTTCAAAACTGTGGTTAAATAACGCACAAATTAATATGAGAAACAATGACTAAGGTTTGTTACAAAAGGAACTTCATGCCTAAAAGCGAACTGTGTGGTCACTGTTACCAGAATCTAATCAACGACTAATGTAACTTCATGTTTTCTAGTGGTTTAATTCTTACCTGGTTAATTTTTTGTCAACTTATGATATTATAAAAATTTAACATGTAATTAATTATATATGTTTCTTGCGTATTACGCTTATTAATCGGGTATTAATTATATATTAGCTATTAATATATTGAATATATAATATTAACTATTATTCTAATATATATATATAGTTGTTCAAAATATATATATATATATTAGCTACTATTTTTTATTCCATGATTAAAATTGTTGGATACAAAGTGTAAATTTATGATGGAAAATCAAAAAGTGTAAATTAAATTTATAGAGGTATTTTTTGTATAATCATAAAAAGTATAAGTATTAATATTGTCATTTAAGAAAGATGAAATAATTAAATTTGATCTAATGGCTATTAATCAAAGATGGAATTCATCCAAGGGTTCTTGTTTGTTTATAAATGAATTTAGCACCTTGTTATATATATATTGGTATATGTGTCTATCAGTATAATTATATATAGATATGTGTATTGATCGTGAATAAAAGTTTACTTTTTTAAAAAAAAAGATATGTGTTTTGATTTGTTTAGATTTATGTTTAATATGTTTGTTTATTTTAACATGGTTTTTTTTATAATAAAATTGTTTTTTATATTGTGAAATAAATAGCTAAGACTTTAGTTTAAATTCTATTATAGATGATTTTAATGACTTGATTGAGCTTCACGGCTAGCTAAAATTTTCTAAATAATTGTGCAAACAAAGTTTAAGTTATCATTTTTAATTATTACTATCTTGTTTCTTTGAACAATTTTTAGCCTTTATTACTCATTGTTTAGTTTTGGCTCATTCAAAATGATATATCTTGGCTTCGCTACTGGTATTTATAATGTAATTTCTTTATGAGATCTACATCAACCGATAGGGGTGTAACCGAGCCGAATCGAGCTGATATAAGGTCAGGCTCGAGCTCGACTCAATTATGAAACTTGAAGCTCAGAACTCGACTCGAGCTCGACCGAGCCTTTATTTTAAGCTCATGCTCGATTTATTAATCGACACTTTTGAGCTCCACTCAAACCAGCTTGATTAGGTATTATACTAAACTTTTAAATCAAATTGGTCCTATAAGCTCGATAATTATAATCTGGACTCGATACTTTTAACCCCAACTCGATTATGCTAGGCTCGGTAGGATAATAATTATGTAAAAATATATAATATACAAGAGTAAAATTGTAAAATAGCACCAACTCGACTAAAGCTCTCAAGCTTTTCGAGTAGGTTATTTTGAGGCTCGAGCTCAACTAGAAAGTCTAATCGGGTAGCTCGAGCTCGGCTCAACTCAAACCGAGTCAATTTCAAGTAGCTTGCGAACTGTCTCGCCTTGTTTACACCCTAAAACAGTAGATTTCCTAAGACCAATCACAAAGGTTAGTGAAAGGGTTAGCCAGATGGTGTGACGTTAAAGGGTTATGGCCTTATGGGGGGATGGTGATCAGCCTTCTTTACTTTATTTCTTCATTATTAAAAAGTATATTGAATGGGGTTTAAACTATTAAGAATGGGACTCCTAATGGAAGCCCGTCTTGAGACATCTTACGACAAATGACACCTAGTTATTCAAAAGGCATCACATTGGAGTGGGACTTCCTTTGGAAGCCTCCTATGTGGGTTTGATGTGCGAAATGTAGCTTTAAATTTATAAACACGATTTACCGAAAATACTGATTACTACACACTCACAGGCAGTGTACCTGATCGCATGCACTATAGTGAAAACTGGTAAGTCGAGATCGTTCGCAAGGACTTAAACAAGCATTTGTAAAACGTTAAATGATTCAAGTAAAAATGGGGGTTTTTTGTGGCCGAGTTGCCACGTTGCAAGTAGTTAGTTTTAAAAGTTAGTAATCCCAAAGGATTAATCGAAAGAGAAGTTTGTTGTTGAAAACAATAATTTAAAAGTCACCCATCTTGATTTCGCTCAACAGAATGTTAGGATTGCACATTTGATGAAGTTCAAATTCAGTTTAGTGATTAAATGACCGAGACTCAAATTAATCGCCAACCCCGTACCCGTCAAGTTAACAACTTATTCGACTCTCTTGTATAAACTAGTTTCATTTTTAAGACCGGTACCCCGAGACGCCTTTTTATAACTTCCCTAGTTAAACAATGGTTTTGTTCATTTCAGATAACAAGTTTGCCTATCGATTGTACCCAACCGTCAACCTGTTAATTCTTATCAAATATCGATTACCATCTACCGTACCCGTCATAGAACCAATTGCTTCTAACTAAGCAATCAAAATAACTTATACCCAAATCATAGTCGTCACTAAGAGCACAAATTATCCGCAATCAATAATCGAATAACAAAGAATTAATAAAGGAGAGAGATATTTTTGGATTTTCAAAGGGTGAAAGTTTAAGAAAAAAAATAGTGATTTGTTTTATTAGATAGTATAGATACTAGATAGTGTCTTGATATCAAGTTTTTCTCGACCATTTCTTTTTCTTTTTATATAAAAATATATTGATTGAGTATTTAAATATATCATAAGATAGGATGGGGTATAAATTTTAAAAGTGGCACATAATAAGAGCATGGGGTATGGACATGTGATGTCGACCCCGGACAATGACATGACAATCGGCGCCGACCATCTCTCCATCCTACCCCCATCTGGCACCGACCAACCATTCGGGTGAGAAGTCATCAGTGAGTCTAGTGAATCTTTGCTAACAATGCATTCTTATCCAAATTGTAAGTCAATACGGGAAGAAATTAAACAAGAAGAAGACAAGAGTCACATGGTGGTTGTTTTAACTGTAATTTACTTCTTATGGCAAAGTTGCAGTTAGATTCAAAAGAGAAGGGTTTCTCTCTCAAACCCAATTTGGTAAAGAAGACAAAGGCTTCTGATGCAAGTACTTGACAACCACCATCCTATCACTATCAAAGCAAGGTTGTGTTGCCCTAATTCCTCTCCTATATAATGCAACACATCCGCACACACATAAGTGTGTTTGTCACCATAAAGTGTGTGTCACTTATTTTCTCACTCGTAAAATGTTTAAGTTTCTAGTTAGTCCAAACTTAACAATTGTATTTTTCATTTACTTTCTTGTAAGACAAGTTGTAATATCGACCATGTATTCACTGTTTAATCAATGATACATATCATTAGACTTGCATAGATTTTTGTATTTGAATTATACCTTTGTTCTTGTTCTTTACTTACTGCAATTTACATTCTTGTCTAGTTAACTAATCTAAGTTAAGCAAACAAGTGGATTTGTTAGTTTCTTCGCCGAACATCGGCGTCCTCTATGAGGCATTTGTTTTGTTTTTTGATTGGATGAGGATGAAGGGGCCCAATGATGGCACCTGCATTTATATTATTAAATATAAGCAAATATTATAGAGAGATATAAATATGATATTTTATCTTATGTATAAATAAAAGAAAATTGTTATTAGGTAATCATTTAAAAATTTTTTCATATGTCGCATCACCATGACTTTATATTAATTCATACTTTCCATATAAGAATCATATTATGACATCACATATTTATTTTCTTTTGATGTTTAATATTTTCCAACTATTTAAAAAAATGTTTTAAATTTTTTCATAAATAGTATCATACCATGATGGTTAAAAAAAACAGTCTATTTTAAATTTAAAGATTTATTTGCTAAATAAAAAAAAATACTTTCAATGATATGATCTATTTTCTTAACATAAAAAAATTATATAGCTCTACCACAGTCCACAATCAATTTTTAAAATTAATCTCAATAAAATAGCTATTTTGTGATGTCATATTTACATTATCAAATTTTATTTTTTAGATAAATATTAATCGTTTCTAATGGGTAATTGCAAGTTGTTAAAAATTGGCAAGCAAGTTTTGAATTTGTTATTTATAAAAAGGATTTAAT
The DNA here is from genome assembly GCF_010389155.1 of Erigeron canadensis. Classification (NCBI taxonomy): domain Eukaryota; kingdom Viridiplantae; phylum Streptophyta; class Magnoliopsida; order Asterales; family Asteraceae; genus Erigeron; species Erigeron canadensis. The sequence goes on from NC_057766.1 coordinate 44,096,688, forward strand.
TTTTTATTTTAATATCTCTATTGTATATTTCAAATCGAACTTATTGTCTCAAACTTATTTTCATAAATGGTTCACTCTGCTCATATTTTAATATTTATATAAAAAAAAAAGTTGTGACTTTACGAGTTTTGACATCAAGTTTATCATTTTTATGCTAATTAATGTTAATAACAATTATATGTTTTATGTAAGTCCCAACTTAATCAGATGGTACTAAACTGGAGACACCTCTATGTCAATAGTGAAGTTTCTTTGCAATATGTTCATCAGATTTGGACGAGACCAGTCAAGGTGAACAGTATACCAGGTTATCTGGAAGGTTTACTTATCAAGGTGACAATTCAAATAAGTAAATACAATGCAATAATAAATTAACTTATAAAGTAAATGATGAGACAATATGTATTTTTCATATGTATTTTATTTATTGATTATAAACAAAATACAAAGCTTGATGCGGAACCAAGATATTACAAGTATGTAAATATCCTAACAACCTATGAAATACAATTGATCTAAACTTGGAAATTCTCTTGTCAATCGAAACACTTAAAGTTGTGAAATGTTCCTTTTTGCGATTGAGAGAATATTGCACAAGCACACCAGTATATTGCAAAGTGTAAAAATGCAAAGACTTGTTATTGTGTTGTGTAGAGGCCTCTATTTATAGGCAAAGGTTGACATTGGAAATGTCAAATTTGCCGTACAAATATGGTTGGGAGCATTTAAGGATGTGTGAACTTTTCCTTGAAAATGCTAAATAAAGTATGTCAGAGTACATACTTTATCCAACCTGCTTTGTACTTTATACTAAGATAATATCTATTATCCAGGTAATAGTACATAAAGCAATAAAGGCAATTTCCTCGTAATCAGTGTAAAGCTTTGTAAGTTCTTTACACTGATGCTCTTCAGTCTTGATCTGGTTAGATGGCCACTGGGCTTCACTGCCATGGCCAGTCTCTTTCTTCCTTTTGATGTCTTCGACTTCAACTGGATCGTCTTCAGGTTTGGTTAGATCTTCAACTGGAGGAAGTCACCAGTTGCATAAACTGTACGATGCAATTTGACTTCTCATATTTCTGGACAAATCTTAATGTCTCCAGATGCAACTGGAGACTGGTCAGTTTTACTAAAACTGGACCTAACATTTTAAAATTTATAAAAAAAAAATGTCATAACAATGTCGGGTATTACCCGGGTTGGTAATCTAGTATGATAATATACCTCTTTTGAGAAGAGGATTATCCTGTCCTTTATTCATTTACAAGCTTACAAATTTACAGGGAGTAGTTTTTATTTATTATTATTTGGGTTTGTTGAAGGTATAAGAAAGAGAGAAAATTGAAAAGAGCATGTTGTTTAGTTTTAAAATAAAAGATACCTTGTTAATGTATATTTTGATTTGATAAATAATAAAACCATAACATTTACAAAACCAAAAAAGAACACCTTTATAACAGATAATAAAAACATATCGTTTATAGTGTTAAAGGAAGTGTGAAAGTGTGAAACGGATAATATTAATGTTATTTATTTTTGTTGTTAATGGATTTTTATTTGTATTTTTAAATAGAAATTATTTTAAAAATAATTTACAAACATTAAAAGTATATATAAAAATAAAAAAGTGGTGTTCTGCGTTATTCTGTGACCATAACGGCTCAAAATTAATGAAATGATGAAATCTGATGTGACAGTGAGGTACGGTTTTGGATGAGTCTGAGTCCTTGAACTATACTTGATGCTTTAATTTGTCAATAAATTTTGAATATAAAAAAGAAGAATTTACGGATAATAAAATCACCGTCTTTGTTGAGTTGTTTCATAATTCAATTTCTCTTCCTCTTGTTTGTCCTCTACAATATAGCCTATCATTAGAACATTAAATTAAACTATCAAAGAATAGACACCTTAATTTAAAATAAAATTGATATCGACAAGGAGTTTTTAAATGTTTTAAGCTTCATACGTAGGATGAAATATTAATGTGAAGATTGTTCCGCTTGTATTTGTTGAGTCGTGCCAAGTTTTTTCTCTTGTTTTTTATTTCTTGTCATTACTTATTAAAGTGTCAATCATGTGTATTGGTGGGGTCATTCTTGCCAAAAATAACACTCGTGGATGAAATTTTTTCTCAAAAAGCTCTTCTCAACCAAAGGAAAACTTCACCAGTGAATGATGCAGTTCTTGTCTTCTTGCAACACTTGGCAAGTACCGTATGAGTAGTGAGTAGGCCATGTTTAATTCACAATGACTTTACATGTTTCTTTTTCTTTTTATAGACTTTTGTTTTCGTCCTCATATAACACTAAATAAGTTTGGTAATATTATCTATCTCTACTCTCAAAGATCTTGGCCCTTAATTCAGAAACAAGGGTTAAGATTAAAATATAAATATTAAATTTTGACCCCTTGATTTTAATTATGGTTTTTCTAACTTTACCGTTTAAGTTAATAGTAACTTAAAGAATCATCACCCATTCTTAAATATCTTTTACTCTTTTATAAAATAAATTATCTCTTCTTCTTTCAAATTTTTCTCTTTAAAAACTCAAAACACACATAGCTATCGCCTCCCAAAACCGTTGTCGTCTCCACCGTCTAAAACACGCATAGCTATAGGTACGGTGATCCAGTAATCGCGCGGGTACCGCTAAATAACCAGTGTTTTTTTCCTATGCCCCGCTGCATCGCGCGGGTACAAGGCTAATACTAATTAAAGGAGATGTAGTTTTTAAAAGAGATGTACCGATGATATCAGCCTCTGGTTAAAAATGTTTTTCTTTGTGTAATCTCATCATGATATAAACATCCACCAGTAAGATATATAACGGATTAGGATCAAATATTATTAGGGTGGACGGAGTGGAGTGGGCACCGGACCGGTACCGGATGGCACACCACGCCGACCCCTCGGTACCGGTTGGGTGGGGAGCATATTGGGCACAGTAGTGCCGGATGTGGTGCCGGGTTATTCGAACGTTGAACTTTGAAAAAAAAAAGGACATGGGACCCACACCCAACGGTTATCCTTCTTCTCTTTTTGTTTCTTCTTTCTCTTCTTTTTTCTTTGCACTCCGCCTGCTTCTTTTTTTTTCTTTCAAAATTTCCAATCACACACACATATATCATATATCCACATAAATCATCTAAATAATCATGAAGTCTTTCTTCAACAATCCTTTATTTTTTGACAATCACGACCCAACACCCCCAAATTTCCAATCCGACTCGAGTTCATACGACGAGACGAAATGGTATATTATCTATTCACAATGGCGCATTATGCGTTTCAACAAGATGTCCGTGATACTGCCTCCTCTTCAAGAACATATACAAGACGCGACAATCGTCTTGAGTCTCACAACCGTCTTTTTCGAGATTACTTTGCCGAGGAACCGAAATTTAATGAGACTTTTTTTAGACAACGGTTTCGTATGAGTAGACGGTTGTTTGTGAAGATAGCTTCAGATTTGGAAAAAAATTTTAGTTTTTTTCAAAGGAAGATGGACGCTCGTGGTAAATGGGGGTTTTCGGCTTTACAGAGATGCACATCTGCAGTTCGCCAGTTAGTTTACGGTAGTAATCCCGACAGTTTAGATGATTACCTAAATATGTCGGAAAGATCGTCACGTGACACCCTTAATGCTTTTTGTGATGGAGTCATTAAGTTATATCGGCATGAATATTTGCGTAGGCCAACGCGTACTGATACGCAACACATTCTTGATCATCATGCGTCTTATCATGGTTTCCCCGGCATGTTAGGTATATCTTTACTTAATATATATATATATATATATATTTTTATATATATTACGTAGTTTAGTTAATAATGTATATATATATATTACGTAGTTTAGTTAATAATGTATATATGTATATATATATATATTACGTAGTTTAGTTAATATTTTCGGTTTAATAAATGTGTTTATAGGGAGTCTTGATTGTACACACTGGGCTTGGGATACTTGTCCAGTAACTTGGCGTGGCCAGTACATGCAAGGTGACCATCACGGGCAGACGATATCGCTTGAAGCAGTTGCATCACAGGATTGTTGGATTTGGCACGCATACTTTGGTGTTGCCGGTTCAAACAACGACCTTAATGTGTTGAACCAATCTCCTTTGTTCAATCCTTTTGAAGACGGCACAACACCGTTGGTTCCTTTCACTGTAAATGGAACCGAATATCAGTACCCGTATTATCTCGTGGATGGGATCTACCCAAGATATGCGATGTTTGTGAAAACGATTGCCCATCCAACCGCTGAGAAAATGATTCGATATGCTAAGGCACATGAGACTGCAAGGAAGGATGTGGAGCGAGCTTTTGGTATTATAAAAAAAAATGGAAAATACTTAGAGAACCATCACGACAAATGGAAGAAACCCCCATCTGCTAGTTTATTTATGTATTGTGTTGTCGTTTCGTTTAATATTGTAGTTTGATGTTTTATTTTGTTGTTTGTTTTATTTTTAATATTTGTATTAGTTTGAATTTATTAAATAAAAGTTTTAGTTTTAAAAATAAATAGAAATGAAATTAAATAGAAAAGGGTGGGAGGGGAGGGGTGGCGAGGTGCTCCTAGCAATCGGGGAGGGGTGGCGAGGTACTCCTAGCAATCGGGGAGGGGAGGAGAAGAAAAATCGGGGAGGGGAGGGGAGGAGTGGGCAAACCCTTCCCCCACCCTTAAAGGGATGCGAATCATGATTATAAAACATATTATTTATAGTTTAGTTATAAAGATAAATACATTTTATTCAAATGTTGATTACTTTCTCCGTCCAATTTAAATGTCATAGTTTGACATTTTGGGACTTTCTTATTTAACTTTGACCGTACAAATATTTATTTGTGTTAGGTAATACTTGATGTGAAATATATAAATATATGTGTTTTAAATGTATTCTACATTAATATAACTTTTACCAAGTATTATAAAACACAAACAATAATATTAAGAGAAAATGGAGTATGTGGCTGTTAGACACCCAAGCTTGGGTGTAAAACCCCTCCCATACTAATTTTTTAATATATATGTAAATGCTTGGCCCCCATGGATTTTATGGATTAAAAAAACAAGATGTGAGAGGTTGTACACCTAAGCGTGACACATAAACCTTAGACCGAAAGGAGTGGTGCCAACTTTGGCCGACTCTCGCCCCAAGTCACCATAAGTCGCCCCCCACACCACCCCCTTGCCTGACTTGTGTTTTGCCCGACCTCCACAGCTCGCCCCTTTGTGCTCTAAAGTCATCCAAAGTCGCCCTGAACACCACCCCCCCCCCCCCCCCCCCCCGCCGACTTCTCCTAAATCCACCCATTTTTACATTTTTTACATACAACACTCTCCTACCCCACATGCTACATGGCACAAGTCGCCTCACTCTCTCCAAAATTCACCCATTTCCATCTTTTTTTAAGGGTCAACTCTTCTTACACCACATGACAATAGCCCAAGTAGCCCCTCCCTTCCTTTCTTCCCATTCTTCTTAGTCTTACCCTCTAATATTAACGATGAAAGTTTGAAAAAAAAAATTGAAGCTATTTTAGGCGAGAAGTAAATAAAACTATCACCAGCGCTACACTGTGCCTTCCTAGATTTGGAAAAGGCATACGATAGTGTACCACGACAGCTGATTTGGAGGACGCTACAAGCGAAAGGGGTTACCGGAAGATACATTAGGGTTATTAGGGATATGTACGATAGGGCAAGGACCGGTGTTCGAACTCCTGTGGGGAACATGAAACTTTTCTTGGTAGATATGGGTCTACACCAGGGTTCGACGCTTAGCCCATACCTTTTTACGTTGATCTTAGACGAACTGTCTAGGGCCTACAGGAGGAACTACCGTGGTGTATGATTTTTGCCGATGACATTGCGCTGATAGCGAGATCGACGGAGGAAATAAACCAGAGGCTAGAGAAATGGAGAGAAGCCCTGGAAGACCATGGTTTGTGCGTGAGCCGAGAGAAGACAGAATTACCTTAGATGTGACTTCGATAAGCTGGAGATAAGAGAAAATGGGGATGAGGTTATTAGCATTGGGGGCCGGATATTGCGTCCGAAGGAGTCTTTTAGATACCTGGGATCGGTGATACACAAATCGGGGGGATAGACGAAGAGGTGACACATCGAATCCAAGCCGGATGGATGAAGTGGAGAGCAGCTACTGGAGTCATGTGCGACAAGAGGATCCCGCTAAAGCTGAAAGGAAAGTTTTATAGAGTGGCTATTAGACCAGCTATGCTATACGGGTCAGAATGTTGGGCGATGACGAAAGCCCAAGCGGCTCGAGTTGAGGTGGCTGAGATGAGGATGTTAAGGTGGACTAGCGGGAAGACCTTAGCAGACAGGATCCCGACAGGAGCTTTTAGAGCATAACTTGAAGTAGGGACCATCATTAACAAGCTAAGGGAAAAGCGCTTGAGATGGTTTGGCCATGTTAGGAGAAGGGATGAAACTGCACCACTAAGGAGAGCGGAGTCTATTCACGTAGACGGCATTGTCGGCATACGAAGAAGGGGACGACCTAAGATGAGGTGGGAGGATCGATTAGCAAAGGACCTAATAGAACTTGGCCTGTCGGAGGACATGACGTTGGATAGGACGGCATGGAGAACTAGGATTAGAATAGAATATTAGGTTAGGGTAGGATTTTTTGGGCGACCTAGATAGTCATCTTTTCCCATATTGCCTTGCCAAAGGTGGTGTGTGAGGGTTTGGCCTAGAGAAGTGGCTCAGCTACGCTACAGAGGACTTTGACGTGACAGGAAGAGTGGTAGGTAGAATGGGGTGGAAGTTCGGATTTCCGAATGCGTTAGAGGAGCTTCCAGGTAGAGGTAGTGGATTGCGAGGGTAAGGCATATGGGTTTTAGATTAAGTAGACTTTTTATTTAGACTTTGGTTCTCTGTGACCTTTCGTAGGGGTTTTTGGCCTTGAGTCTCGAGAGGCCTAAACCGAGGGGGGAGGTTACTCTTGTGTTTGTTCCCCAAAATGTTTGTCGGAGGACATGGCCAATGAGAGTTTATCTAGAGGATTAGGTGTCTAGGACTAGTTTAATGGTTTGGAGAGCCGGTGGGAGGACTAGGATTAGTATAGCTAGACGGCCTAAGTTCCTTTTTTTTCCATAGGTTGTTTAGAAGTCGTTACGACATTGGCCCACTCGGGCTCCTTTCAGGTTTTGTCATTTCTTATTTATATGTATGTGTGTCTTGGTTGTTTCTCACTACTTGTTCGAGTTACTTATTAGTTTGCTAATTTTATGGTGTTTAATATGCCCAATATGGTAGCTTTCGTATTTGTATTTGTATTGTCAAACATGTTTCTAAGATATCGGTAGGGCGCATGGTTGATACTCGTTCGACCCGCATAATAGCCGGACCCAGCAGACAGGTATTTCTTCTTTTTAGATTCTCGGCAGACAGGTATGATTTTCTAAACACTTCTTATTTTTCCGTCTGGCAATCCTTTGTGGCCGTAGGTCCCTATGGAAGCAGTCTCTCTAGACGTCCTCGTACCCGCGGGGTTTGGGTAATGTTGTTGTGCAGTAAATAAAACTATCACGAGTACTTGTTAGGAAAATAATTCAAAAGGAAAGAAGATGCTCCACATAGTCGGATCGGAGAAACGCTGACAATCGATGGTTGTCGTGTCACTTTGTCTGGGCACCGTTAGATCTTGTAACGGAAATTTATAACAACTGTGATTCTCAGATCTTCATTAAAACGCATTGTTTGCGACTGTCTGTGAATTTGATCGTGGTAGTAGGGAAAAAAGAAAATGCTAAACAAGGGATCGAATTACCACCGAAATAATGCGGTATTTCGATCCCCTATTTCGGCCTTATTGCTCTGCACCATCGCCGCCATGGCCTCTTTTTACGTCGCCGGCCGGTTAGTTACTTACTCTAATTATTGTTAAATAATCTTCATATCAGTACAGCTTAATCAGATAGGGTTTTGGGGGGGAAGTTTATGGCAGGATGCAGAAAACAGGGTTTATCTAGGTAAAGAGCTTGATAGGATCACAGGGCAGGGGAAATCTTCAATTTCGGTTGATGATACTTTGAAAATAATAGGATGCAGGTAGGTATTCTGTTTGTTATATCTCATAATAATAATTTAGTTTGTTAGTTTAATTGAGGGCTATGCGCTTGTTAGGGAACAACTGAAGAAACTAACAGCTCTTGAAACGGATCTGGCTGCAGCTCGACAACAAGGCTTTGTGTCAAACCACTTATCAACCACAAAAACTCCTCCTGACAAGAGGCCTTTGCTTGTGATTGGGGTTCTTACGGGTTTTGGTCGCAGGAACAACAGGGAAGTCATTCGCAAGGCATGGATGTCAACCGGTAAGTACGCCTTTTGTTTACGTTACTTTTATTTTTGGATTCGAATATGATATCGATGTTTTCCCCGAAAGATATGATTATTTTGACTATGTATGTAAAGTAATGAAGTAACCTTCCTGTAAACATGCGTTTGATCTTGTGTGAATGATGGAATTAACGTAAACTTAAATCACTTGTATCCTAATGCTTGAGAAAGTCAAAATTATTTATGAGAAGTCATCAAGCCCCCTTCTGTATTTTACACAAGTGCCTTTGTCTTTTGCGGGTCACGTTTATACAATATGACCTATCTGTATCCTCTCTCTTATTCTTCATAATTTGTTCTATAATTCGCCTAGTTGCTTGAATTATAGTTGGCTTACTTTTTCATTATCTGTTCCATAATTTCGTTGAGGCAATGACTGAGAACTCATCAACACGTCCATCTCTATTTTTATGGGGTGTCCTTGTCTTTTGCAGGGCTGCATTTACCATGCGACCTGTCTGTATCTGCTCTTTCTAGTTCTTTAATATATTGAGAAATTGCTTGAACTTTAGAGTACTTGGTCAGTCCGATCAATTTAACTTACTTTTACATATGATCACCAAGCATACACTCACTTTACAAAGGTTACTATTTGATGTCTTGTCAAACCCATTACCTGTTATACAGTCATTTGCTGTATATTCTAGTATGCAAGGACATCTGGTACATGTTTTAAATCGGCACATAAGGTTATCCATTAATCCGTTATATGTTGATCACGTACATCTAGCCATTTGGTTCACACCGATTTTCTTTCCATAAGTATCCATTAACCACACTAACTTTCTTTCCATAAGTATCGATTACCATATTCTGTGATATTCTGATATAATATTTTTGTATGATACATCATCAAAGATTTAAAACCCAATACATCTGATATATAGTCACGAAAAGGCTAGATGAGTAACATCTTTCCAAGGACATTTTATTTGGTCATCTCAATAGGTAAAATGCTGATAATTTATTGGACATAAGAAGTCATTGGCTTCAGTTAATTGTGATAGTTGAGAGGAATGCTTTTAGACTCAAAACTTTACAACTGTTATTGCTGCAGGTGAAGCTTTGAAAAAGATGGAGGATCAAAAGGGTGTTATAGCGCGATTTGTTATTGGTAGAAGGTACACTGCTCTTTTCCATTTTCATTCACTTATAACCTTTATCACTTGCAGGATTATATTCACCTGTTCCAATTGGGCGATGAACTGATGGCTACGTATATCAACTGCAGTGCCAATCGCGGAGACAGTCTAGATAGGGGCATAGATATCGAAAATAAGAACTACAATGATTTTTTTGTCCTTGTAAGTACAAGGGCTTATCGATATATATGATGCATCCCCTTCTTTAGTCTGTAGGTTTCTCATACATGCTTATTTTTGCTTCCAGAAAATTATCATTGTCTTCATAAGTTTTTTACATCAGTGTTAGTGTTACTATCTACACTTCTACACTGTTATATAAAGCCAAACCCCCTCTACAATTTTAAGATTAAGTAACGCCAATAGATAAGTGCCCCATCCCCTCTTTTCCCAACCCAATAAAAGTGTAATACATACAAAATTTTCACTTTTACATTCCTTAGTGGTTCTAAAGTTGGTTAAACCACTTTAAAAAAGGAATGAAGGTTGAAATTTCACATAAAAAACCCATATTAGTACCTACCCTAAGTTAGGTGACATAGTAAAAGTTGTAAAGTGATCAGAATTTTTGCCGCCTTCAACTTCTATTTTCTGTTACCTACACTGAGGTCCTATCAAAGTTGTGAGCGTTCTTTAAAATAATATCATTCCTTACCTGGAAATATTTACAATTAATTTATCTGCAGGAAAGCCATGTGGAGGCACCCATGGAACTTCCAAAGAAGACCAAATTGTTCTTTGCCCATGCTGCAGAAAGATGGGAAGCTGAATACTATGCCAAAGTCAATGATGATGTTTATGTAAATATTGGTAAGAACAGTGCGTTGGGGTATATTTATGATTTTTATTAGGGAGGATAAGTATACAAGTTTGGTATGAGACATATTGCTTCGGAATAATAATGGTAAAAAGGTGTGAGTTAATTAGTGAAAGGGACTATTTAAAATAGTCTATTTTATTTTACCAAATCAACCAATAATATATCAACTCGTATTTGTCATTCAGTTTGCTAACCATGAACATGGTGATTGATCTAATGAAATGGCATCTATCTTTCAGATGCATTGGGAAGTACACTTGCAGCTTATATAGATACTCCCCGTGTATATATTGGGTGTATGAAATCAGGCGAAGTTTTCTCGGAGGAGTAAGCCTCATCTAAACACTAACCAGGAGTGCCAGTTACTTTCAGCTGATATTATATTTTCATAAAACTTGGTTCTGATATATTGTCTCTTCTTCCTGTTTTCTTTTTGAATTTTGGCAGGGGTCAGAAATGGTACGAACCGGATTGGTGGAAATTTGGGGATGGGAAGACGTAAGAAGCTAAAACTGACTTACTTGTTTTATATTACTTCAACGGTTTTTCACAAAACCAATACTTGTACATACATATGATTTGGTTATCTTCTACTTGAATGAAGCCTTTCTAAGCGATATCTTTGTTGCTTTCACTTATATGAATGGTTAGAAACATTAAATGTATCACCTGATGAGTGTTGAAATTGTTCGTTTTCTTTGTTTATCGTTTGTATGTCAATAAAATTTGTCTTCTGCAACCAACAGGTATTTCCGACATGCATCTGGTGAATTATTTGTTATATCCAAGGCTTTGGCGAGATTTGTCTCAATAAATAGGTTCGACACTCGACCCTTCAATATCTCATAGTTTAAACTATTAAATTGATAACAATTAGCCTGACCTTGTTTTTTTGGGGGGGAAATTGGCAGATCTATTCTTCGCACATATGCTTTTGATGATGTCAGTACTGGATCATGGTTCATTGGTCTTGATGTCAAACATATCGATGACAAAAAGTTTTGCTGTGCATCCTGGTCAACTGGTCTCTCTCTCTCTCTCTCTCACACACACACACACACAAACATTTAGAATACACATAAATATGCCCTTTTGCCGACTCAAAACATGATTGTGAAGGAAAGAAACAAAAAGGCTGGAACAGCGATGGCCATTTCGACTCAATCATGGGCAAAATGTTCAATCAGTCTATTATTGATCTTTATCATGTCAAATGGGTAAATTTAAGTCACAAGCTAAACCGGAAACAGGTCCCCAAAGTGTATTTAAAATGCTAAAGCCTCAATCTTATATCTAATAGTCACTGTTTTGGTCTGTTACCTGACCCATCCATATTTCCACATATAGGTTGTTTAATGCATGTGCCAACAGTATGATGTGATCATGGTGTTAGATTTTAATGTGTTAGCTGTGTTGCAGGAGGTATATGCGCAGGTGCATAATCTGATTTGCTAAAACACAGAAAGGCTGTAACAAGTTAGGACATGGCTGCAGATACTGGTTCTACATGGTCACATCTGAGATAGGTGTTTGATGCTTAGGGAAGTTGAGTAGCAAAGAATTTCTTTTTCATACAGCAAAAAGGAGCACACTCTAACTTAATCAATACATGACCAGGGGAACTCATTTTAATGGATTTGATTGAATATTTGACTCTTTTGTTCTTTTAATTTATAAATACAAAGCTAGATATCATAGTGCCTAGAAGAGTTTATTTACATTGAGGTTTCCATTTTTTCCTCATTTCCAGCCCCATGTATTCTGTACCTCTGTTTAGACCCATGGGAAAGATTCGGTCCCCATTGCTTCATGAAAGATTGCAAAATTCTTCGTCCATGTTTGAAGGTTCTTTTTTTTATTTTTTATTTTTTATTTTTATGGTGAATATGTTTAAAGTTAATTACAGTAGATCAGCAGAAGATATTTTAAGTTCTTTTCTTAAAGCTAATTTTCATTTTAACATAAATGTAGGTTGTTACCCTGTTACAAACTTCTTTACAACAGATGATACTTGTATTTTCAACTTAAAGTTTTCGTGATTTCCATAAAGATGGTTTTGGTTATAATTTCTTATTATTAGATCTTTTGTAGTCTTTGAAACTTTTTTATTTCCTGAATAATTTATTTGGTAACGGTTTCTTAAGCAATCCTTAACTCAATTTCAATATCTTTTTATATGATGAAATCTAATGTTATTTTGTAGCAGATACTCACTTATTCAGTACATAAATAATCTTAAACATATAAAGTTTGTTTTGTTTAAACTAGCATGATAATTCTGAGAATATGTATGCATCAACGACAATATTATTTTTTAATGCATATTCAACATACGATGGTTTACCCGTAGTTTTTATGTTTTGTACTAGGTTTAATTTTGTTTTTTGTGGTAATTCCTGAAAATCGTTGTCATTTATTGATGGTGGTATATGACTAGTAGTGTTGTAAGAGTATTATGTACGATCTTTGAAAAAATGACGGACTTCGAATGACACATCAACGCTTCAATTCACCTCCTCTACTACCACAACACCAAAATTTGTCCATGTTCATCGAAAAGAGGTTGTCGAAACACCATGTATCATGACACCGAGTAGATCCACTGTAAGACATCAAACAATGGATGAAGCCACTTCAACCCACCCCTTGAATGAAGGCATGAAGCCCACTCGTACTTCTTGTTCTTAGAATAAGAGGGAGAGAAGGTTATACTTCTTGTTCTTAGAAAGAGAAGAATAAAATTTCTTGTTACATAGAAAAATGGGAGAGAAGGTGATCCTTATTTAATCAAATTTTATAAGTTTTTTTTTGTTTTGTTAAATTTTATGATTAGACTAATCATACAATAATCTTTCGGTTTGTAGGTATCCTGAAGTCATCGTGTGTGAACTTCTCGAACCATAGATGGGTTATATTTTTTTCATATCAGGATTTCAACTTGAAACATTCATGTATATATATTCATTACCAGAGACTAAAGTCTTACCACTGCTACTACATTTGTAGCTTTGTGTGTGACTTAGCTTACACTTGGTCCGTGATATTAATCTTCCATCTTGCTTGTTGCTAATATCATTTTAGTATAGAAATTGTTATGAACTTTTGACTTTTTATGTCTGTATTTTAATTAAGTTTTATTTTGTATTGTGACAGTATAATCAAGACCATTATCGTGATATTATCATCTAAAGAATATAGTAGTAAACCAATTAAAGAACCAAACAACTACATGTTAAATACAAAATATGTAACATGTTTTAATCTAAGATGAACTAACTTAAACACCAAACAACAATCTATCTACTAATATACTAATACAGGAGTATGACATCTTTTGATTGGTATGTGACGTTTATTGAAACGACACGTATCTTTATAATAATCTTATTTCTTATATATCATTAACAAATTTTATATATGATTTTAATACAATTAGAACTCTATAGTTTGACTATTCATTACATTACAATCAAGGTTGGAGAATTCGTGACTTGGGATCGGATCGACGAGAGGGGGGGGGGGGGAGTCACGAGTTTTTAAATACTCGAATCAAGTTTTTATATAGAAAATTTATAGTTTTTGAAATTATATGGAATAAACTTCAAATTTAAAACATAATTGTTTAGAAACTTTAATATAATACTTCAAAATTCAAATTTGATTCATTAGAAACATAAACTTAAACCAATTTAGGTTTAAAAAAAAAATTTTTTTTTTGACCAAAGATGACCCGAGTTTTGACCCGATCCAGCCGATTCTTGACCGATCCGGATGATTTTTGACCAATCCAGGCGAGTTTGATCGAGTTTTATAAGCGACCAAGTCGTTGACCAAGTTTTCACCCGATTCTAGTCAACTCGACCCGTTTAATCCCCGATTCCGATTTTTGATCCGAGTTCCGGCCAAGTCTGTCGAGTTTTACAACCCTAATTACAATATACAATACGGGTGGGTGGGTATTCGGGTGCAGCAAATATAGTTACGTGTACACCTCTTTTCGTTACGCGTTGTTGTTTAGATTTTTGGCTATACATACTACAGACTAGTCTCCAATCTCTGTGTTAATAACACTAATCAATCAATATAAATCCGGAGTTAAAATGGATTACGATTTTAGGAACAGATTGAACAATAATAATAATAATAATAATAATCCACAACAACCACCACCATCCTCCTCAGTATACAACCACAGGCTGAATCCAACATCGCCATCGTCGGCTTACCCCATGTACGGCCCGTCGTCGTCGCTTTATCCTAAGATCGGCGTCGGCGTTGGTGGTCAACCCTCCGTCGCCGCTTCTCCCATACGCAATAACCCCTCTTCTTCTTGTTCTCCTCCATCTTCCTGTAAGTTTTTTTTTGCATCGAATTATCCGTACCTGTTCTAATACATATGCTCTTCGCTTAGGATGAGATTAGTTGATCTATATCTCCTTTGTTGATTACTATTATATTTTAATTTAATAGCAGGAGGAATGGGGATTAGGGTTTCCTTAAAACCTGAGTTTCGTATCACTCCACCGGTAACCTCTACCATCTTTTCTTTATTATTATTATTATTATTATTATTATTATTATTATTATTTATTATTATTATTATTATTATTATTATTATTATTATTATTATTATTATATCTGATAGGAAACCTGGAAAATATTATTATGAAATTTTAAATTACATATAAATAGTATTAATCTACAGCAGGATGGTAACTGGTAAGCAAAGTAGCAAACGGGCAACAACAAGCTGCGCGGCCACCCCTTCCTGAATAGCAAATCGAATTCTATATTTATATTCAAATATATATATGTACATATAATTCTTAGTCAAATTAAATGTCGCTTTGTGTTGTATTTGGATGAGCAAGAATTCCCAAATCATGATCCCGATACCGGGAAGTAGTACCGAATCCCAAGTGTGAGACTGGTACCGGTACCCACTTTTTCTGGTTCGTGGGATCGCTACTAATTGGTGCCGGTACCAGGAAATTCCCGGAATCCCAAAGTAGTCCCTCTAATCCTGACTTTCACATAACCCAAAATTTTAAGCCTACTTCTCATTTCTCAGACCAATTTTAGCTTCAATCTATTCCGGAACTTAAAGAGTATAAATATGTTTTTTTCTCAGACCAATTCCGGAACTTGGCTTATTTGATGATTGATTTTGGGGTGCCTTAGACATAATTTAATTAAGTGATACCACCTTAACTGTATGTGATGACAACTTATAAATCTTAAGTAAATCTTTGATAATACCTTTATATATGTCATTGCTCTACAGCTTCTGATTTATTACTTTATCAGTAAAAAATTCATCCCCACAATGTAGAGCACTTGTTTTTGCTTTTCGATTTTTTAGCTATGTCATATTGTTATAGTATCAATGTCATGTTTTTATATTAGTGAGTTAGGTCTTGGTTTTAATCTGGGCTAGTCGGGATCTGGTTCCATTTTATTTGGGACCGGGACTGGTATTAAGTTTTGGAGATTTTCGGGACCGGTATGGTACGGTACCAGTCCCACCGCTCATCCCTAGTTGTACATAACCAGTTGTATCTAACTAGTTACGCTGCACATATTTGTCCTTTTTAGCTAATTTAGGTTTACAAGAATTAGTATCTTCTTTATATCCATATTGTGATGTAAAACATTCTTCATGCATATTTATACGTTATCAATTAAACTACTTGTATTGTAGCCTCAAATGTCCCCACATATCGGAGACATTCCTCGATGCACATTTCAATTTGACTTTGACCTGGAGAGGAAGATACTCGCTGAAGCTGAGAAAGAAAATCCTAATTGGAGCAAGCTTGGTCTCGAAAACCTTCCTCATAAGACTGCCAAACCAATTTTTCATGCGGTATGCTATCTTTATGGCATACTTCTTTTTTTTCCCTTTCTGATTTACAGTTGTATGCCTTTTTTAATTTTATTTTATCAATTAAAGTTGTTGTATCTAGTATTTACCGTAGTTCGTTTAATGGCAAATATTTGATTTAAAGAAAACAGTATCTGGTTCATCTTTGCTACTTGGATCTCCCAATACTAGTGTTTATCCAAGCTTTATTGTTTTTAGTAATTTGACTTGATTTATCATTTGTCATACGTAAGGAGTATCTATATTTAACCTCTAGATACAGTAGAAGATCCAAACTTAACTATATTTTACGACTGCATATGACAAGCTGAAGTTGTCATTGTAATTTTTGTTATATCTTATTGCAGAAAACTGCAACCTTAGTTTAGGCTAAGTCCTATTGTTGGGCAATGTGTCCAGAAAATATCTTTTTTTTTTTGCCCAGCTACTTTAAGACCAAATCTTCTCCCATATCGCTAGGATAGACTATAGATCCAGTATGACGCATTTGACAATTAAGTTTGGTTACAATATGATAACATGTACGGTTATAGTGTTATTTTATTATAATATGGGTATTGCCAAAAATGAAAACTAGCATGGCATAAGTGGTTTCCTTTTTTGAAACACTAGCTTTGTACTTGTGCGATATGGTGGTCATAGATTAAAGGAGATAATAAGATAGCGGTTTGGTGTGCCTATGTAAGGCTTTGTGATTGTTATATGGTAAGACTGTAAGAGTGTAGGACAGAGGAGGGAGGGTGGGTGTTTGGCCATATGTTCAGGAGACTTAAGGCCTATGTATTAAGCTCTTTCTATTAAGTTTTGGGGAGTCTCACAAGATAGATGCTTTACATAACAGTATGGATTAACAGCATTTTAGCATTGCTTATCGTAGTACGAAGATGATATGTCTTTCCCATAGTTGTCAAAGGTGAGCGCCCGTTGTGCCTAGGCGCAAAAGGCAGGCAAGGCCCAACCTTAACGCCTGAAACCCTAGGCCCAAAGCCTGAAGCCCCCGTCTACACTTTTCCATATAAATAAACCCTTTGTTCCACATAAAAAATTACCTATATTATAGGGATACCACAATAGAATCTTTGTTCCAAAAATCACTTGGTATATATCATTATCATCAATATCATCATTCATCATACTATACTTCATATTGTAGGGATTTTATTATAAGACTCTTCTGCTATTTTAGATACCTTCTTAGCTGAAATTTTCTTCATTATCATTTGTTAGAGACACTGAAAGTTTATATACTCCTCTACGTGTTTTTTTCCCGGGCCCGCGCTTTTTTTGCGCCTCTTGCCTAGGCCCCATTTGGGGTGCGCTTTGAGTTCGGTTTCGCCTTTAACAACTATGGTCTTTCCAGTAAATGGTTCTTGCGTATGTCTGATAGGATGTATCTGATGAAAACATGCTATTTGTTTTGGGGAAATAAGCTGATTACAGTTAAACTTGATGATTCAATCCCTCATATAGAAATGTTATTTCTTGAAAGTTCACCTATTCATACTATCTATGCAGAACTCTAGTGTTGACCCAGTCATGAGCAAATATATGGCGTCGGGTCCTAATAGAGATATAGTACCCATTGCAGTTGCCAAGTATGGAGATAATCCAACTAAGGTAACTACTTGTCTGCTACTTTAAAGTTATATTCCTTCATATTTTCTTATACTGGAGGTTGTCAAAATGGCCAAGTTGGCCGTGCGATCTGATTTAGTGCTTGCCTCGACTGGTCAAACCTATTTTGTCTATATATCTATTTGGTCAAACCTTTTTTAGCTGTGTTCTAGCAAGCTGTAAGCATTTTAACAACTTCTAGGTAAATTCTAATTTTTTTCCATTCTTCTTGGAGATTAAATATAAATATTTCATTAGTAAAGTATTGATAATCCAGATTAACCCATTTTTAAGTAAATGAGTTGAAATTCTCACCTAAACATGTAGTGAATGTATATATGATCTACAGTTGTGGTCCAGCAGATTTACAAGGAACTTTTTGTTTATTATGGATTCTAGGTTAGGGAATTTGTCAATGGCTACACTCTTTTGCGAGAAATGGGCTTTGAAGCAAATAGTATCGCTGATGCATTATTCAACCATGACAATGATACAGAGGCTGCAGCGCATTTTCTGAGCGGTTCATCATGAGACTGCCACAAAAATACTGATATCACATTCGTGTTTTTGCTTGTAAAATCCTTTTTTATACTTGTGTAAATTTAATGAAATGTTAGTAAATGTCATCATATGGGTGGTGTTTGGATTTAGCTTATACACGGGCTTATCAGCTTATTTTAATTTGCCAAGGGCAATTGGCTTATTTTAAAGATGACTATATTCTTTTGTTAAGCCTATCACCTTAAGTTGAGAAACTCACAAGCCAGAAAAGAATTTCGTTGATTGGTTTTTAAACATCCAACAATCTGATAAACTCAGGAAGTGAGGTAATCCGAAATTCCAAACGCCTCTCTACTGGTGGTTTGTGGCCAGCTATTTTCTATTTTTTCTGAAGTATTGTAATGACTTCTGCTATGTTATTTATGACATTTTAAATAATGATTGACTGCTGTAGGAGTTATGTTCATTATGACAATTTAATCGATGATCATGCTTTTGTTGAGATATAAAATGCGTTTTTGTCCTTTAAGCAAATTTTGTAAGCTCTAGACAATCTCTAGTTAAAGGTAGACTGATTTAATAAATACATTCTCATGGTTGCTAGGGAAATAGTCAAAAATGATAACAGAATGCTTTCGTTGGACTAAATATCATAAACAGCGAACACTTTTTTGGTTTTACCTGTATGCGTACATACATCAGTGTATATATAAGGAGTATATATGACTATATGAGGACTAACACTTGTATTAAACTTGACATGGTCAATGTCTCCCAAGAAGTACCTTGCGACTTTTAACATGAGGACAAAACTCAAAAGGAACAAATAAAGTAAAGTGGTTAACCAATACTTTTTTTGGGAAAAAAAAAATTAGGGAATGGACATAACGAGGGCATCAACTGCTACACATGCATTCGTATTATTATTAATTATTAAATCATGGAAAGTAGCATGCCGTTTTGTTTAATATAATATAATAGTGATGTCCGTATATATATTGAGAAAAAAGGGGCATGTTACCAATTGGACATTTCATCAATTGACTATAATAAAATAAGGGTATACGTCCACCGTCACTGGGATTCGGAAATTCTACCTCTCCAATAGTATTATTTTCCCAGGTTCTTCTTTCTATCTTTCTTTTAACGCGTACTACAATCTAACTTTTTTTTTCTCTTCTTTTTCTACTCACACATATATGTAAATATGTCATTGTTGAAGCATTATTATATATCAAAGCATTAGAAAGCTTTCAAGTAACATGTTGGGTCACTATCATCAATCAACTATTTATATATGTTTGTTATGTTTTTGCCCAAAAATTACATGCATAGAGTAAGTATATATATATATATATAAGTTTTTTTTTTGGTAAAGTGAGTTTCGATTAAGACGTGTTGAATACAATTTTAACCAGATATTTTCTGGACCTCCAACTTCCTCCTCATGGAAAATTCCTTTGAGATGAGAACCCCAAGACTCGAACTTGGGACCTTGGGTAAACTCATCCAAAGACCCACATAGTGGATTTAGAAGATACCTCTAGGCACTAGTTTTAAACTATATATATACT
Organism: Erigeron canadensis; assembly: GCF_010389155.1. Classification (NCBI taxonomy): domain Eukaryota; kingdom Viridiplantae; phylum Streptophyta; class Magnoliopsida; order Asterales; family Asteraceae; genus Erigeron; species Erigeron canadensis. The sequence goes on from NC_057766.1 coordinate 44,116,613, forward strand.
AGGTCTTTTACCCGCACGATGTGCGGTTATTTAAAAATATAATTAAATTAAATGTTGGTAAAGTTTACATTATAGACGTCAATAATTATTAATAAATCGCGGTTGTTTCAATCATTAAAACCTAGAGTGCCATTAATAATGATTAAATTTATAATGATTAACATATATAAACTTAATTAAACATATTTCAAAGTTCTAGTAATCAAATTTTGTCAGATTTACTTAACACAAACACATGTAAATATAATTAAATCCTTGTAACAAATTAAGTAACCGAAACAAATTTTGTAAAAATATAAGAAGATTTGCCAATCTTGTAAAAATTAACAACTTGAACTAATAAAAAATGTAGTAAACATAAGAAACGGATTGTAACCCAAGATCAAAATAAACAAATTGCATGTAATCCGATCTTAATTTTGCAAAACATAATATACAGTAAAGTAAGAAAACAAACATAATACAAATTATTATTATGAAAATTTGACATTCATTTTATTAGCATTACACCCATTTGTAATTGATAAAAACCCAAGATCTAAAGTAACAAAGAGTTAAGCATATATAAATTTTGAAAAACAAAATATATGATGAAGTAAAAAAATAACAATTATTACCATAAAGATCTGTCATTCATTTATTTAACATTGTATCCATCTGAAATGATAAAACCCAAACAAAAAGTTAACTGATCCTAATTTTGAACAAAATGAAGTAATGAAAAAATAAATATTATTACCATGAAGATTCGTCATTTAGTTTATTTAACATTGCGTCCATATGTGAGTGATAGAACATAAGATTAAATATATTAGCTACAAAGTATGAGAAAAATCAAACTAAAAGTCGAAAAGAATGACGAAATTTTGCTAAAGTTGATCCGATGATTTATCAAGTTTATACAGATAAAAAGAAGTGCACATTTAAATAGATTGATGATAAAAATTTGACAAAGTGACATGGACATCATTGATGGTAAAATTAAGGATAAATTTTATACATATAGAACAAACAAATCATTCACACATCTATATACTGTATTTCCCATCTCGTCAAAGCTAAAAAAAAGTATGAATAATATTGTCATTCATTTATTGAACATTGTATCCATCTGAAATTGATGAAACCCAAACTGAAAGTTAACCGATCCTAATTTTGAACAAAATGAAGTAATGAAAAAAATACATATTATTACCGTGAAGATTCGTCATTTAGTTTATTTAACACTGCGTCCATATGTGAGTGATAGAACATAAGATTAAATACGTTATGAGAAAAATCAAACTAAAAGTTGAAAAGAATGACGAAATATTGCTAAAGGTTGATCTGATGATTTATCAAGTTTATGCAGATAAAAAGAAGTGCACATTTAAATAGATTGATGATAATAATTTTGACAAAGTGACATCGACATCATTGACGGTAAAATTAAGGATAAATTTTATACGTATAGAACAAACAAATCATTCACACATCTATGTATACTGTATTTCCTATCTCGTCAAAGCTAAAAAAAAAGTATGAATAATAATAAATATTTGCATCAAAAAGCAATTCTAAAAAACTTAGGAACTGAATTATAATGCATTAATTGTAAATGAAAAGAATGAACATTCATGTGTCTTTTTGGGTAAATGAATCTATATCTATTTTATATGATTAATAATAATATTAATATTGATATAATTAGATAAGCATGTAAACAAAATATTTGTCAAAGAAAAAGAATATCTCACGTTAATTAATATCTTGAGTTATAAAAAAGAACATAACTGCGTTGCAGGGTCGCTAGCTTGAGAGGAAAAATTCCTCTATGAGACTAAGGGGTTCCTAAGCATTTACCCTTAAAAAAGAACATAACTAAATTATTGGAAAAAAATTTATAAAAATGACACATATGATTAAAGCTAATGTGACAATATCATAAGATAGTTTGAATTTTTAAAGGCTTTAAAATCATTCGGATTCTTACCGTTTTAATAATTATATATATATATATATATAGAAGTAACATAAATTAATAGTTTAATTAGAACCATTATATATAGTAACGTACATAGTTTTAATTAGAACCACCAGCATTCATTATAAAGCGCCATTAACACCACGTGCATCTTCCGCTCATCTCTCCAATCTCATTACCACAGTATTATTCATCAACTTTGTCTCTAATACTCTATTTTCCTTTGATTTCCTTCTATATATATATATATATATATATATATATACTCTTTCCGTCCCGGTTTAAATATTTAAATTTAAGTCTTTTTTCTTTAACTTTGCATGTAAATATTTTTATTTGTACGATATAATACCTAATGAAAGTTATACTGATAAAATATATATCTAAACCTCAATTTATCCATATATTTTATATCGATTATCATATAACACCCATGAAAAAGTTTACGGTCAAAGTTGTAAAAGAAAGATTTGAAAGTAAAATTATGAGATTTAAAATGAGACGTGGGTAATTTGTTTTTGAACGGTATAGAGTATATATATTTATTACTCGTAGCATTATTAGTATTTGTCCACCTTACCTCCATTAATGTTAGGCTCCCACCTCTGAAATACATCTCTTAAATCTCTCTCTTTCTTTCCAGCGACCCTATTATTAGATTCACATTCATTATAAGTCATTTTCAATCTGGTGCACGTATGTTTCAGTTCATTTGTGTGTCTGTAGCTCAGTGACGACTGAGTAGTAGTGAAGACATCAAATTTTGCCTTATTTTTTTTTTTTGCTTCATCAATCAAGACAATGCCGCTGGTGCTGATTTCATCTTAATTCATTCATGTATCGCTGACAGCAACATAGATCCATAGATCTCTTTCAATCAGGTAATTAGACTCCAATCTACCACCTAGCTTCCTTTTTTTTTTAATCTAGCTACTTCAATTCTACTCATTCATTCATTCTTCAATAGTCAATAAGTTGTTGTAGTAGTATTTTGTTTCCTAAAACAAACAATTATAGCTTTATCACTACCTACAAGTAATAATAAGTCAACTTTATCAACTCTCCCACATTTGTGTAATTAAATGTCAGCAGCCCTTGACTAACAATATCTCCTCTCAATAATAATGTGTGCTTCCCAGCTAAAACATTACCGTAATATTGATTATTGAATTTGGTAAAAAACTAAAAATAATATATATATATATATATATATATAAAACTGGTAGCTAGGTACTTCCTTTTTTATAAATATATAGAAGATAGGAGTAACGACCTTTAATATGCATATAGCCACAGCCCACAGAATTAGTCAATAAAGTAAGTAAGAAGATGAATAAAAATCACTCCAAATAACAAATTAAGATACAATTCATTTACGCTTCTTCATTGACTTTTTTTTTATTATTATTAATATTTTTAGAACGATATTGTAATCTATTCCTACTCCTAAATTACACGCATGCTTGGGATGAAACCCAAGACTCTCGAAAAATCCCAATTAATCCACCCCACAAATGTGGGAAGTGGGACTCAAACCTAGTTGGACCCCCCAAGGTCAAAGACCTTACCAATGGGTCACCAATATCTCGCCTTCAATTCGCTGTCATTATATATAAATAGATACATTATGAAAAGTTAGCTGTACTACTGAAGTCAGTTTTAATTTATGGTATAGTTATGAATTCATATTCGTAAGAATTATCTATCATTACTTAGTTAGTTAGTTAGCACTGTACTGTTAAATATTCCCCCCCTACAATTCATATATATTTTCACTATCTATAATCCAGATGACAAATTCCGAAATGAAGATGATGGACAAAGGCAATAAGTTTGTAATACGAGTGATATGTTGTTCAGCATTAATTTTCTTGTTTGGAACAATAGTAGCAACCACCGCAGAGCCCGTTGAAGATAAGCAGATTCTGATTAATTTCATTCAAAGCATTTCCCACACGCGTGACATCAATTGGGAAATGGGCACTTCAGCTTGTGTTAACTGGACCGGGGTTACATGTAACCATGATGCCACCAGGATCATAGCTCTTCGTTTACCTGCTTTTAGTCTCCATGGTCCTATTCCTCCAAACACACTTGCCCAATTAACCGCTCTTCAGATCTTGAGTCTGAGGTCCAACGGCCTCACAGGTCCTTTCCCGTCCGATTTCTCAAACCTTAGAAACCTAACAGCTCTGTACCTCCAGTCGAATGCTTTCTATGGACCCTTGCCTTTGAATTTCTCCAACTGGAACAGTCTTTCGATACTTGATCTGTCAAACAATGGTTTTAATGCAAGTATCTCTCCTTCCATTTCGGACTTGAATCACCTTACTGCTCTGAACCTTGCAAACAACTCTTTATCTGGTGCAATCCCTGATATTGGTATCCCCAGTTTGCAGGTTCTTGATTTGTCAAACAATAATCTCACAGGACCTGTGCCCGAATCCCTCAATAGGTTCCCTAGCTCGGCTTTTGTAGGAAATAATATTTCTCCTCTCACTTCAATGCCACCAGTCGTTTCTCCTACCGTCCAGCCATCAAACAGGAAATCTTCAAAGCTCAGCGAACCGGCGATTCTTGGGATCGCGATCGGTAGTTGTGCTTTAGCGTTTGTACTGCTTGCATTGATAATGATTCTTCGTTATTCAAAAGAGGAAAAAGAGGTCTCTGCAGAGAGACCACCGAAAGAGGAAAAAGCAACCAAACTGAGATCCGGCAGCCAAAATGTAAACGGGAATGGAAGTCTTGTTTTCTTTGAAGGTAGCAGTCTTGCATTTGACTTGGAGGATCTGTTTAGAGCTTCGGCGGAGGTGCTAGGTAAGGGAACGTTTGGTACAACTTATAAAGCCGCATTGGAGGATACAAGCACGGTTGTTGTGAAGAGGCTCAAGGAAGTTGCTGCCGCAAAAAGAGATTATGAGCTCCAAATGGAGCTTGTTGGAAATATTAGGCACGAGAATGTTGTTCCTTTGAGAGCATATTACTACTCGAAAGATGAAAAGTTGATGGTTTATGATTATTATGATCAAGGAAGTGTCTCTTCATTGTTACATGGTATGTTTCCATCCATATATAGTCCTTGCATATTTAGTTAAATTTTCCGGCCAATTAATATATATACATACCCCTAGAGTAGCTAAAATTGAAGGCCTTTGGGGATCGTTAACGTTAGTTATATATACTTGTATAGCATAATCTACGAATTATTTTAGAATTATGCTTTACACTTCACATGATTGTAGCCCCAAAACAAATTTGTTTAAGTTTGGTCACTGATGTTGTTCTGCAGCAAAAAGAGGTGAGGACCGTACCCCATTAGATTGGGATAGCAGGTTACGAATAGCCATAGGAGCAGCAAGAGGGATCGCTCATATCCATTCACAAAGCGGAGGGAAGCTTGTTCATGGAAACATAAAAGCCTCCAACATCTTCCTAAACAAACCACAACGATATGGGTGTGTAAGTGATCTCGGCCTAGCAACCGTGATGACTCCATTAACCCCACCAGTGATGCGTATTGGTGGATATCGGGCACCAGAAGTATCTGACACCCGAAAAGTCCACCAAGCATCAGATGTTTACTCTTTTGGAGTGGTGCTGCTGGAGCTTCTGACCGGGAAATCACCGACTCATGCAACTGGCAGTGAAGAGGTGGTGCATTTGGTGAGATGGGTTCAGTCGGTTGTCCGAGAAGAATGGACTGCAGAAGTGTTTGATGTGGAGCTGCTGAGGTACCCAAACATTGAAGAGGAAATGGTAGAAATGCTGCAGATAGGAATGCAATGTGTCGCAAGGGCGCCAGAGCAAAGGCCCAAAATGGCAGTTGTGGTTAAACTAGTAGAAGATATTCGAAGGAATATAGGTCCATCCGAGGTGTCAACACCGGCGACAGATATAACGTCGTCTCCAGTGGTAGCACAACAGATAGGATCATCTGTAGTTGCAATGTAGTATTATTCTTTTGAAAATTTAGTTGTGGAAATAATTGTAAAATTAAAGAAATGAATGTGATACGGAGGTTGTTATTGTTAGGTAAATGGAAGATTATTTGGGGGTTTGTTTAACCTCATTCTTTGACAATATTGCTCTTGAAGTTGACTTTTCATGGTCAAATATATGGTAATTTGATTTTGTAATTATGTATGCTAATTGATGACTTTATTTTTTTTTTTGAGGGCACTGTATACACATAATTAGATGTTCATAACTTTTCACAATTAGTCAGGAGCCTACAGAACTTATTAATCAATCGTCAGCTAATCTATTACTTTATATTTCTATCATATTGGTAAGAACTCATACATCTGTTCACAAATATATACATTTATTATTTGTCTCCAAATTCTACATTTCTACATCCAATCTTCTCCATACGATGCTCATGATACGATTAAATAACATTGACATCGACTCTTAGACCATCTTTAAATTAAGAGTGACTACTGGGCTTGGTGGTGGGGTGGGATCTGTTGTTTGTGATGGATTCGGTGGTCAACCAACGGAAAACGTAGTCACGAGTGATTCTGTTGTTTTTTTTATAGGTTTTGTTTTTAGTTATATAAAGGTAGGTTCTAATTTGTAGGTGATGAGTAATACGGTAAAAAAGAAGATGATGCTGGTGAGAAGGTGATGCTGAATTGCTGACATAACATTTATTTTGTTATGTGATGAGGTGATAAGTTAAATATGGCTTGTATTAATTATAGACGTTTGATACTAAGGCAAACGTATTTAGTTCTAAATAACATTTATGTAAAAAGAAAATACTCTAATGAAAAGAGAGATATATCTACCAAATTTCAAAAAGAAGATAAAAAGAAATTATACAAACAACAAAAGTTCAACAGAAAGGATGTATGTCATGGGGATGGAGGAAGTTGTTGCAATTTAGGCCCCTAATCCAAAATCATTTTATTTATAAGCTAGGGGATGGCCGAATAGCCTCGGCCTGGTATGATCTTTGGAATAATTCATGTCCTCTAATTAGTGGGGTGACACTGCACCGAGAATGATTACTAATGCGGGTCTCAATCTTACATCAAGAGTTGCTGACATTATTGAGCATGGTTGTTGGACCTGGCCTACATCCTGAAACTTTTTGTTTTTAAATGTTTTGTCTCCTATTCTGATGGTGGAGTAACCTGATGTTCTTCAATGGAAAGATAGACTTGGGAAATGGATTTTCTGTAGGTACTGCTTGTGAGGACATACGACCAAGAAAGTAACTGGTATCATCTTGTGTGGTTTAGTCCGTGCATTCCATAACATTCTTTTTTTTCTTTGGCTTGCAATAAAGAAAAAAATCAAGATGCAAGACATGCTTAGACATTGGGACTTGCAACATATGGTTTCAACTTTCAGTCTTGTTATGCTCGTTTTGTCAGGATGCAATCGGACTTATATTCTCACCTTTTCTTTGAATGTCCCTATGCTAGACAAGGGTGGTGATGTGTGAAATCTAGTTTTAAATTTATAAACACGATTTACCAGAAGACTGACTACTACACACTCACAGGCAGTGTACCTGATCGCATACAGTATAGTAAAAACTGGTAAGCCGAGATCGTTCACAAGGACTTCTATAAGTAATTGTAACTATTAAATGATTCTAGTAAAATGGGGGTTTTGTGGCCGAATTGCCACTTTGCAAGTAGTTATTAAAATTTGTTAGTAATCCCGGAGGATTAATCGAAAGAGAAGTTTGTTGTTGAAAACAATAATTTAAAGGTCACCCATCTTGATTTCGCTCGACAAAATGTTAAGATTGCACGTTTGACGAAGTTCAAATTCAATTTAGTGATTAAATGACCGAGACTCAAATTAATCGTCAACCCCGTACCCGTCAAGTTAACAACTTATTCAACTCTCTTGTGTAAACTAGTTTCATTATTAAGACCGGTACCCTGAGACGCCTTTTGATAACTTCTCTAGTTTAACAATGGTTTTGGTCATTTCAGATAACAATTTTGCCTATTGATTGTACCCAACCATCAACCCATTAATTCTTATCAAATATTAATTACCCTCTACCGTACCCGTCATAGAACCAATTGCTTCTACCCAAGCAATCAAAATAACTTATACCCAAATCCTAGTCGTCACTAAGCAATGAATACAAATTATCCGCAATCAATAATTGAATAACAAAGAATTAATAGATTAAGATCACGACAAAACGTTAAATCAAATCACTTGAATTAATAAATATTGTGCAATCCCTACATAATGTCTCGCTCCATCAAGATGGATGAAAAGGCGATTAGCCACTCATATTAAATATGAAATAACATATTAAAATGAAGGAATTCATTGTTACCGAATACAAAGGATTGAAAACGAATAACGATATAATTCCAATAAAGCCTTAGATCCTCCAAATTGATGAAATATGAGAAAAAACCCTAAAAAGAGGGCTCAAAATCGTCTGGAATATCAAAAGATAGGTTTTTAGAATGTTTTAGCAGCTATTTATATGCTGACCAAATTCAGCAGATTCGGCGATAAACTGCGTCGTAGTCCCAGACTGCGTCGCAGTTTGACTTTTCTGTTGACTTGACTTTCATTGACTGGCCCTCTGTCGTATATAGTCAAACTGCGTCGCAGTTTCGCTCAACTGCGAAGCAGTTTCAACCTCGGACATAATTACTGCGGCGCATAACCACACTGCGTCGCAGTTTCACGTTGACTTGCATTGACCACCTTGACCAGCTTTGACTTTCTTCTATTCTTCACTTATGTGCCCCGTAAAACGTCCGTAATCACTCGTTTTGCTCCAGAAACTTCGTTTTCTTCAAGTTATTGCTTAGGTACCTGTTTTCCACCTGAAACACTGACAAATACCATAAACGCACCAACTGTATACGAAAACGACTCATAAACCTTGCTAATCAACCACTTTAAGCTATGGGAAATGGGCATAAAATACGACATATCAAATCCCCCCACACTCAAGCTTTGCTTGTCCTTAAGCAAATCCAAACTGAAAACAAATCAAACCTTGGTGCATTATGGAACCACATTTCAGTTATCAAAAAGAAGCTCAACCATAATCAAAAATGAGAATAAATGGTTAGGCAGTTTTAATCTTAAATGAAAACCGAACGTTTGACAGTATTTGACTGACATACAAGCCTTAATAACACGACAAAGCACAAATGAAACGAACAAGTGATATCCCGCCTATCCTACTCCCACTAACTTTCTTCTGGGGTCGAATATTGAAAAATCACTCAATAGCCAAGTCGTGATGCATAATCTTTTAACCATAGGCTTGTACAAGGATCGTTCCTAAGTCGCCAAGGCGCATACGCCCTATAACGTCTATCAGAAGAGGACTTTAAGGGTGTAACATTTTAAGGCTAAACAGGGCATTTAAACAAGGTATGGGAATTTGGGAAGACAATTTGTGTTAACAAAGAACTAACACAACATTTAACAAATTTCACATATAGTTTAGTCCAAACAAACCCATGTCATTAGTTGCCAACGGTCCGCATTCCAAGAAGTTCTCCCGTCCATAACCCCAATAGAACGATCCAAAAACCAACACCATTGTTGTGTATGACAATCAAACAACTTATCAATCAAATCCAACCAATATTGACTTCAAACAAACTAACCATATACATATTAAACTTCAGCACACTTTGTTGATTATAATAACGAACCAACTTTCACAAAATGATTTGACAAAAAGGAGAAATACCAACTAACAACCCAAGCTCAATTTTTTTCATTTTTCTGTTACTCAATTCTTTTATTTTTTTTATTCATCTCTTTTTTTCTTTTTTTTTTTTTGAGCTACTTTTATTCTGCCTAATTGGTATTCTCTTACATAACGAAGAAACAATGACAAATCATTACAAAATTTTGCTAAGATGAACAGTCTAGACTTTATCCATGAACCATGACGAAATCAAACTACCCCCATAAAATGAGAATATCCCGACCCGACATAATAAGGCAAAACCCAAACCATCCAATCTAGCAAAGGCAACCAATGAACCACCAGGACTTCGACTATCGGTATGGCGAAGAAAGTTTTATATTTAGGTAGATTCAACAAAGAACAGGCTAATGACAACATGTTTTCTATTGTTTCTTGCACTAAAAGTGAGTGCAACATACGGGTTTTCAACGGTTGGTTCACTAACCGGTATAGTTAGCTACTAAGCACATTACAAAACATGCACATAACAGATTTTTACGAAACAAAAGGGTGAATAAACAAAGAACAGAGGTTTGGTCCTAATATTGCCTCTTCATCATATAACAAAAAAACGGAACGATCAACAAGGACAAGTTCTAGAATCAACGCAATCACCGGCACACTCATAGCAAATGAAATAATCCGAAAATGGAAAATCAACCTCAAACTCGCACATCCTAGTTCAGAGCTCAAAAAGAGACCCTTACTCCCGGATAAATCCGAAAGCCTAAGAGAGGGACAAATTTACAAGGTTAATAGTTCCAAAACCGTAACTCTTGTCATACTAGCAATGAATCAATAATATCTCACAATTTTGGTGTTTTGGTGCTATAAGCATGCTAGCAATGTTATTAATCCAAAAGGGATTGCCATGTTAATCAATCAAAACACATTCCACATATTAAAAGTATTACCAAGGTGTAGTTACATTGCTCATTTATATCTATAATTAGGTGACAAAAGCAATTAACTACGAGGACAAACATGCAAAATCGTCAAAAATACCCGACTTTTTCCTGTTTACCTCCCCCCCCCCCCCCCCCAAACACACCCTTGAGTTGGACAATGTCCTCAATGTCCAATAATTAAGCCAACCTAAGGGAAAATAGGGAAAAGTAAACTAAAAATCAAAATAAGAACAAGAAAAACTTGTCGGGTATATGTGGTGTTCCATGCGCGAATGATGCCAACAAGAATATGAGCGCTGAACTTACTGCCAGCATATGCAAATGACAACCTTGCTATCACACATGAACACAAACAAAAGGCAACATAATCATACCAACGTTAAGCATGCATATTCTAACCTAATTATTCTAAGGAAATGGAAAGAAAATACGATGTCTCATCACCCCGAAGGGTGGATACAAACCAACCAAATAAAAATTAAAAAGTACGGGAATTTAAATTGTTCAGTACAGGCCATCAAAACCAGCTGACTGACGGCTTTCAATTCTTCAACCTGCATATGATTCACTGTGGTGGAGGATGAGGTGGATAATGTTGGTAACCAGGAAGGTTACCATAATCAAAGAAAGAACCACCACCTGTTCTGCATAAGTCTGCTCAGTAGCTCCTGCCTGGGTCACGTCCATGCCAGCATAAGTACCTGTATAAGAACCAAATCAGACCGGCATATCCGGTCCCAGTGCCCCTGGATCGTGATGGGAGGCTCCTCGACCACATGCTCGGGAAGAAAGTAAAAACCTCCACCGACTCTCTGATGCGGGATAAACATGATGGGTGGACGATAGTCGGGAAGATCAGCGGGTGGGCTAAAATCATGCCCTCTCAGCTGTGCCTCCACATGGGCTGGTGACGGCACGAGTCATATACCACTCTCCCAAGCCCAGAACCCATCATAGTCATATCTCCCCCAACTTGCTCTCTGAAATTATCCATGCGGGTGTGAAATGACTGCTGAGACTCAAACATCCTATCAACAACAGACTTAAGAGAAGTGAAATCAAAACCTGCAGAACAACAGCAGAAGAAGAAGAAGCTCCCGCAGTAGAAGTAGCACGCACTTAGGGCGTCTAACCAATTCTTCCTCCGCTGCCTCCTCCATCTCTTCATCAGTATCTTCACCATTATCACCTTCCTCGCCCTCAGGGGCGGCATCACCAAAATCAATCAAAGAGTAAAACCTCTATTGTTTGAGGCTTAAGTAACCCAAACCGCTTCAAATCCGGATACTCAAACGTTTCATAGGCTTCCAATTCAAGTTAAACACCATGTTTGCTCGATCCCCTTCACAACCAAAGAATTTCACCAATCTTGTAACATAATGGCCACAAACAAGCTTCCTATCCCTCATGCCTCGGTGCCCATAGCTTTGCTACCACGTAAGGGCACAAGCTATCTATATGGGGCACCCTCATGAAAAAGCCTCAACAACCACATATCCTCCAAATACACCTTGTCCCGCTGATTTGATCGCTGGACAACCAAGTATGTAATCATCTTTAAAAACAACCTCAAAAAAGTGACTTAATAGAGTTCACCCTAGACTTAAAACTCCAAGTCTCCCCAGAAATCTGTGCGTAGTATGACTTCTGATTACCCTCCGGAATCCCAACCCGGTACGGGCTCCCATCCTCAAAACTTTCCTAAACAATTGATTATTATCTACCAAATCCCTAGTGTACATCCCGGTAGCAATTCCAAATTCAACTATGGTTAAAGATAGATCTCTCCCCCCACAACGAAAATGTATGCATTTCTCATCAAAAGTGTTTTTCACTTTGTCAATGGTGCTCACATTGATAGTTGAAAAGAATTCCAAGCACCATTCCTTACAAACCATTTCCCTATTTCCAAAAACGTCTATCCACATTCGAAATTCTTGGTCAACAGGGTTACCATTCTCATCATTTTCCATACCAACCAGCCTTAGAAAACCCTCAATGTCCCTTCGTATAACCAACATGTCAAGCATATCATCAGAAGATACCTGGGCTATTCGATGTCCTTATGAAGGAATTTTTCCAACCGCTCATTGTAAGCAGCCTTCTGTTCCTATGAAGCTCTTGGCCAAGTGAGCCATGGTGTTCAGATAGAGCGGGAACTGGTGCCACAGCGGCTGGAGCTGCTCCCGAAGATTCCTCACCTGTGTGAGAAGAAGCTGCGTGTCTCGGTTTTCGTCCACTAGTACGGGAGCCTGCAAAAAGACGCAAACATCAGAACTTTTAAACCCCAAAATATTATCCACCATATATGCTTCATAAGGGGGTCAGGTCTGCACAGGGTCAGACTGCGACGCAGTCTTAATGGATTGCGAAGCAGTCTGAACTCGAA